>NW_028288746.1:936041-1248055 GCF_059628265.1 Tinamus guttatus
CTACATTTCAGATTATTTTCTGGGTATATATTGAACATTAGAAGTCTTAAAAATTTATTTTGTATTGTGTATTATGTTTTGAAAATATATTATGTTTTGAATGTGCAATATGCAAAAAAACACTAGTCCTAAAGTCTTTATTTTAAAATTAAAAATTATGCAATTAAAAGTAGAGCTGGTAATTTTGCTGCAAGACAACTTTAAATGGACCAACGAGCTTACACGGCCTATACCGTATCATTTTCTGTACTTTCATCAAACCCCCACGTCCCACAAGCCACGCAAAACCGAACTGTTCCAAAGTGTATATGAAATCAATACCGGCCCTCTTAGTTGTGTTTAGAATTTGATGTCTTTAGCAGCGTTTCTTTAGGTGTCTTGCTTATTGGAAGCATTTAACATTATTAACCACAGCAGTCTGCTTGCACTTGTTTTTGTAAAACAAGCAAACAAACAAGACGTGGCCTGGACATTCCCGTTGCTGCTCTACTGGATGAGACAGAACAAGTGACTGCTCCTCTTGCACGCGGCCTCACGCACGAGTCTGCGTTGTGCAGCTCATCTTCCTCTCAGTGAAGATGTTTGCAAATACAGACATGTGAGGAGGCTGGAGCTGCGGCTCTTGGTTCAGCTACATCTGAGGGGAAGGGGGAAAAACTTCTTACCCTTTTATGTCATACATACGAAGTCTGATATCTCATGATTTATGCATCAGCCAGGATGTGCTTTCCTTAGATGTGATTGCCCCAGGTGTTTAACTGAATTCTGAAAGAGACACAAAGAATTTCACTATTTCCATTTACTTGAAGCAATTCCCCCACAAATTTTTAGAATCACATTGTTTTTCTGATTACCCTTTCTTTGTTACTAGGAAGAATTTATCTTCCAATATTTATGTTTGGCTCTTCATATCTTCCTCTTTCCTTCCTGCTTATCCTGATTGTGGTCTTCTTAACTGCTTGCTGCAGTGTTTCTTTCTCTAAGAATGTGTGTGCTCAGGCTTTTAGGATTAAAAATGTCGATACTGGAAATACTTCACCATATTCAGTGAAGCTGGTTCAAATCCCATACAGGTTTCCAAGGCTGTGCTTTAAATGAAATGATATAATGCCCAAAGCTCCTTACTGCAAAACTGCAAACTCAGATGTTATCTTGCAGTCAGCTGGTAGATTTGTTGCATTGAAGTAGGTCATTAATTGAGCACTAAAGGCAGGTTGTTTTAACCTGTTCCTTTTGAGTATTTAGGGAGCTAGGACAGTGGAAGGGCAAATTATTCTAAGTTCAGACCTTCTACATACAAATCAAATTGCAAAAATACAAAACATGCCCTTTGTGTTATTAGTTATTTTTAAAAACTTACTAACTTAAAATAGAAGGTTGTTACCTTGGTTAGATTTTCTGGTCTTCAGAGGCTTTATATATTTATAAGTATCATGTTGAAGGAATTATACAGCACCTAAAGTTGAAAAATCATATATTGAACTCATTGCAAAATCCGAATGAATAGCTTAGTTCATCCTGGAAAGTAATTATTTTTCTTAAATGTGATATTCCAGTGGTATTACAACTCATAGTCCTAATGTCATAGTTGCTGGACTGTTTGAAAAGGTGCACAGCAATCTTTGAGGTTTCCTGAATGTCTTTTCCAGTAGCAGATGCTATCAGAATTCGTATTTTAAAATTGTATTTTTCCAACTCGAGTCAGAACAAAGGCCTGGTTGGATTTTGTAACTGGCGTGGATTTCCTGAGGAAATACCACTTGTGTGGAGTTCTTGCAGCATTTGTAGGGCTGATACCATAAAAACCTCTTCACTGTAGTACTGCTTTGTGTTAAAAGTTAAAACGTCAAAATAGCAGGATCACAGTGGGGTACTAACGACCAACTTCCAGTGTGACGCTGTTGTGTACACCCTGCATTGCGCGGTGAGAGTACGGTTGTGTTTTCAAAGCTGAGGTTGATTCATTCAATGTCAGGAAATAGAAAATTTATAGTCAAAGCTTCTGTTTCAGAGATATGTTACCCTGCTGTTTCCCACAAGTTAAAAAGCAAGAGTTGCATTTTCCAAACAGGTTCTAGAGGATGTTGCTAGGAGCAGTACCCTGGAATCGCCAGCAGAACAAAGCAGATTTTGTTTAGTTGCCTGAAGTATTCAGTGGTCACTGAACATCCAAAATTACCATCCAGACAGTGGAAAATCCCTTGTTGCTCTGGGTTAAGATTATTGCCTCTTCTCCTTCTTTCCTTCACGTGGGTCCAAAACAAAAATGCCCTTCAAAACATTAATGAATACAGAAAGTTCAAGCTTTTATGAGGTGCCTTGCTTTAACTTACTTACCTGAACAGCTGCCAACTGATGCAGCAGATTCCTGGTCAGGTCAATGAGTCAA
Source organism: Tinamus guttatus (assembly GCF_059628265.1). Taxonomy (NCBI): domain Eukaryota; kingdom Metazoa; phylum Chordata; class Aves; order Tinamiformes; family Tinamidae; genus Tinamus; species Tinamus guttatus. Next base: position 938,431 of record NW_028288746.1, read on the forward strand.
CACAGCATGACCAGGAAACATTCAGAAAGGCCCCTGCTGCCACCCCTTTGCCTGCTCGTTCACACATCCTCATCTCGAGCAGTGGCAATGGAAACTTTGCCACTGTTCTGCACTGGGAACACAAAGTGTTTTCGAATCCCCGAGGCCTCTGGTTTCTCACCCAGCCCAAGACATGGAAGAGTGTTCCCTTTTCTTTGCTCTTTTCCTTATGGTCTAACCTCTAAGAATTCCTTCTAAATCTGTTAGATCTGAAATCCTGTTTGAAAAGTTAAGTAGCAAAAATGAACAGAACTTTGTTCCAGTGGAAATATCCAACCAGCAGAGCTTTGTTTTCTTTTGTTTTTGCTTTTGATTTTTCTGTAAGATTCCTTTACTTCTCTTTTGCAGGCCTGGTGGGTAGGAGATAACTTTTCTACAGATGTGTGGAGAACGTGCGTCACCAACACTAGCACCTGCACAGCTATTACCGATCAATTCAACGGTGAGTGGCGCAGTTCTGTAACAGGAAATAGTGTGAATCACTGCTGAATTTTGCAGGTGTAGTGGCATCAGAAAACTATAAACTATAAAACTTCTGCAGAAAAACTATACACTTCCACCACTCAAGTCTTGTAAACCCTTTCATAATGACTTTTGATTTTGGACAAGCAAAAGGTTCCAAAAGTTTCTGTAAGAGGAAATCACAAAGTGCAAGCAAGTACCATCAAAGCATCGTAGAACGGAATAAACCAAGCAACTAGCAACAAGAGTTCTAGAGAACTCTCAAAAATTAAACCAGATAAAAACAGTGAAGTCATTTGCAAGGGGCTCTAAAGTGATAGAATATGACTGTCAGAATTAAAGTTTAACTTTCAAAGTTGAACCTAAAACACATACAGGATTGGAAGAGGGGAAAGGAAGTCAGAACATAAGCTACCATTTTCACAAAGAGATCGCAACAGCACACACAGTCTAATCTGCCCTGCTTTAGCAAAATAAATAGAGTAAAAATGTTTTCTTCTGAACTGATACATTTATGATATGCTTTCAGTCTTGGTGTATATTAAAGGGGTAGTTGATTTAAAAAGCCCTGTACTTACAAAATAACAATCGCTTGAGCATCGACTAGGTTGAGGGCATATCTATACTGCAGTTAGCAAGATTTTACATTTCAGCTTTTTTGTACTCAAAAAAATTCTTAAATATTTTGGCTCCAGGTTGTAGGGAGTTAATTGTCAAGAGAAAACTGGAACCTAAAGAATGGTTTATGCTGAGTTTGCAGTCCTGTCCAGCTACACCTTCGTGGGGGAGCTGTCCCGCGGCCCCGTGAAAGGCTCCGCTCCCCGTTCTGCATTTCTAGGCCCGCAGACACGCGGCCGTTGCGCTGCCCTTGGTGCAGCGATGGACGCAGAGGACGCAGCAGCGGGGCCTGGGGGAGGAAGCAAACAGCCCGTCAGCTTGGCCGCGCTCATTCCCAGGAAGCAGCGAGGGTCGTGCCCGGCGCTGCTCCGGGCCCAGGCCGTACTGCCGCTGCGCGCGTTGCAGCAGGAGGTGGAGAAGTGCATTGTTAATGAAGGCTGCTTTTATTTTCACAGATTATCAATCAATTCAGGCTGTGCAGGCTGCAATGATCCTGTCTACTATTTTCTGTTGTGTGGCATTTCTGGTTTTCATTCTTCAACTGTTCCGTCTAAAACAAGGAGAAAGATTTGTGCTAACTTCTATTATCCAGCTCCTGTCATGTGAGTGGTTTTTGACACTTGTCACTTCAGTGGTGCTTATACTTATGTAGAGAAAGGAAGAGGGGGAAAATAAAGTTTCAAGAGGAATCAGCTTCATGAAAAGGTGGTAGAGCTCCACACATCATAGCTTGTCCTACACATTTGCTTAGTTTGAACTGTTCCACTCCATACTAGTTACGCAGTTAAAGGGCTCAGCAGTAAAGCCCTTTAAACTTTGAAGGGAGGGGATCTTAGAGATCTTAGATTCTCAACTTCTTGAACAACATTGTGATTGCCACAGGCAGGTACTTCCATGATTTTATTAGTCTTTATTATCCAGATACTTAAAATAATTTTGTTTTCATTGCAAATAACAAACACACAGCACTTGAAATAAAACCCTTGCCCAAGGCACTGAAAAGCATGTCCTGAACTACTCCCAGGTTAGTCTGGCTATGGAAAATGACTGCCTACAGAAAAGGATATGGGTGCAAGTGGCAGCAGCTGACAGAAGAGACAGTGAATAGTTGTTATGCATATTTACACCTAATATACATATTATCTATTATTTATATGCATATTTTGCTAAGCTTCACTGTTTTCTTTCTCCTGCAGGTCTGTGTGTTATGATTGCAGCTTCCATTTATACAGATAGGCACGAAGAACTGCACAAGAGCAATGAATATAACGTGGAAGTTTCTCAAGGCCAGTATGGCTATTCCTTCATCTTAGCCTGGATTGCATTTGCCTTTACTCTGATCAGTGGTGTTATGTACCTAGTATTAAGGAAACGGAAATAAATGTCAGCAGCTGTTTCTGTTACTACAGTACAAAACCAAATTCCAATAATCATTTTGTATATAATCATTTACATGGTTTTGTAGTAAAGCTATTGTTTCTTTAAAAATGTACTGTGTTCTTGATATGAAGCAGAACAACATTTGTTTGCAGGTCTGTTGGCACGCTTGGCACCTACAGGTCAAGGGTGTAGCAACACACAAGCAAGCTGTTAGCTTTTACGCATTTCACCATCATAAACGTTTCCCCCTTACCTAGACATTCACAGTTTATTCCTGACCTCAATTAGATTACAAATAAAGCAAGTGGTTATTAATATTTAAGCAATATGCTAACCACATTCCTGTGCCAGATCTCTCCCTCTGGTATGGGATTAAAAAAGGAAGCCCGGATCACAGCGTAAAAACAGTTATGGAAGCCCAAAGCAGCGCTCCGTGCGCGCGTTTCAGGAGGGGAACAGCACTCTGCTATTTATAGTGTGCACTAAGTGCCATCAAGCTTTTATTGAAACCACTTGCTTTGCAAAAGTAAACAATTCCCTTTTGTGCTCTGGCAGACGAGTCCTCTCCCACATTCAGGCCCAGTGTTCAGAGCCTCTGGGAGGAGAAGTTACCAGCAATTTCACTGCACAACTTGGGCCTGGAATAGCCTGAGCTAAGAGATACCCCTTACAATCCCTCTATCCCTCCACTTTTGTATTGTGCGTGGCCTTTCTGGGGGAAAAAAAGGAAAAAAAAAAAAAAAGAGTTACCTTGCCTACACCTGCAAATTTCTAAGTCAGAGATAAAGCAATATCAAATTTGGATTTTTATGGCCAAAAAAGTCAGCATATTTACTACAGCAAAATTTTGATATACAGTAACTCTATGTATCATTGCCAAAAAGCACTCCTTGAGTCTGCTCACGAGAAAATCAGCCTTTAAAAATTTCATTCTAAATTCCTTTGTGGAATTCCTTTACTTGAACTAAGCACTCCTAAATAAATTGGGGTGTAAATATTATGTTTATGATTTCCACTATAGTTTTTCAAAATAAAATGTCTTGGTGACTTTTATTTTTAAATAATTGTATATGTACTGTAATACCAGGCTTAAATGCTCAGTGATGTAATACCGGCTTTGCTTGATGGTGATTTAAGAGTTTGGACACTAGGGTGGAGAGTGAATGAAGTGGCTTTTTCTGGTTAGTCACAGCTAGCTTTGACATTTAATACAGATGTGACTTTATAAAAGCACTAACCATATATTTATTCCAGTACATTCACTACAGTTGCACCCCTACTACAGGCAACAGAAAAGTAAATAGATTTTGAATGAGCTTTTATACTTAATGTAAAACAAATACATTATTACAAAATACTGTAGTTCCATTTAAATTGATGCTACAGTATGCATCAGCTAATGGGTTGACCCATTCATCCTCAAATAATTTATACTCAGTCTCTTACAAAGTAGAGGTTCAGGCAGCTAACTGTATGGGAACTGTTTCCAGCATGATAATATTGTTCCTCTGCTCTTCTGTGAGCGAATAAAGCTCATCAAGAATAGTAACTAGCTATACAAAGAAGTAGGACAACAAAATGTAAAAGATCAGCCCGAGCAAAATGCCTTTTCACCAGCTTAGTATGATGCTACTCTTTCCAGGGTTTTCCCTCTTAGCGGGAACCCTCTCAGTTTCAAATATTAATAGCGCACTTTTTAAAGGGTAGTGTTACTTTGCTGAATTCACTCAAAATCGGAATTTTGTTAGCAAGCAGAAGTTGTTTTGAATAACCAGATGCAGGCATAAGGCTGAAAGTAGATGGACTATATACTAAACATTTGCTAGTTTTATTCAAACATAAAAAAGGGAGACTTGAAAGGAAGTATTTGGATTTAAAATACTATTTTATAGAAGGCAGTTCTATAAAATTATAAGCTAAGCTGTTGTCCCATTGGTTTGAAGAGATGCTGCTTCAGTTTCTTGCTTTGGTCATTTATAGAGCAATTATTTAAAGTAAAGATGTATATATCCATGTGCACAGCTTGCTTCTACCATAAAAATGCTGTCCCTTTAATTAAAAAGGAAGAGCATTCACAAATACCATAATGTACAAACAGCACTGTATAGTTGATGCCACCTGAAACAGAGCAGATTTGAGTGTTCTGTGTACAGAGAAAATAAATAGCAAAAAAGTTTGAACTAGAGTTTAGTACGACAAACATGTTTTAGAATATTCTTTCTACCTAATAAGCCTTTAAAAATACCATTTTCTATGCTTTATATATTCTGAGATTGTACATGAAAATAAAGTTAAAACAGAAATAGCAAGCACAATACGTTGAGCAGTCTTACCTTGTCTTTAAGCTTGGGATATGGGCTGTGTTGGATGAGACGTAGCTGAGTATTTGTGTGAACAGGAAAAAATAAATTCTTCCTGCCTGTGTTAGAACCACAAGCTGGATATTTTTGTACTATGATAAAGACCTTGCAGGTAAGCCAAGGCAACAGTGTACTGAAGATCCAAGAGCATGGTCTCACAAGAATAGCTATCGAGTAACGTGAGATCCGCAGATGCGTGATAGCTAGATTACTGGTAAGGTCTTTTCTCCCAATTTGCAGAAATAGCTGTTATATGTAAAAGGTTAATGTAAAAGCAGCGATTTCAGAAGCTTGACTGTGGGAGAAGTAATGTTAGAAATGGAGTGGCGACTCCTGCGTATGCTCTGGCCCAAGCTTCTGGTTTGCACTGAGATGACAGCAGTACAAATGAGTACTACAATGAATCCAAAACAAAACTCCCCAGCTCCCCACACAGAATCTCCCCAAACCCATTAAAACCTTCTAATCACAGGAACAAAGGAGAGAAGCCCAGACAACTAGAATACTCAATAACAGCCATGAATCTGACATTTTTTTCCTCCAGAAATACTTTCAGATTCTTCATCAACTGTGAAAAGCAGAAACACTGCAAGACAGAAGTCCAGGACACTTATATCAACATAGCGGGGTTATTTTACTGGGTTATTTTACTGTGTTCTGGTAAAATATTCCACTCAGAATGAGAGAAAAGTGCTACGATTCTTTGCAATAAAACATCTTTTAAAAAAATAAGAAAAATGTGTTAGGAACTGTGCTTTTAAGCCTTAAGTATTTTATTGTCACAACAACATTACTAAATTTTATGTGGTTTTTAGAAGCTTCAGAATTGTAACAGAGCAGGTACAGCAAAGTTGTCTGAACTAATGTATCTGTTAAAACTCACACTTGGGAAGCTTGTGCCATTTAGCTTAGAGAATAAAGTCAAAGAATGCTTCCTATAATTTTTAAAAACAGCAGTAAGAAAGACAAGTCCATCCCTCTCCAAGCATTCAAAACAGTTTAAACTCATAGTTCATTACTGTCACTCAAAGAAGCTAACGTAGAAGAAACTTCTATTATAATTTTTAATTCTTTCATATATCCTGTAACTCCTTCTGATGTAATAATAAAAATGCAAGAAAGAAAAATGTGGATGTAAGTTTTTAGAAAGCCTTCACCTTATTTAAGGCTTTAGAAAACATCTTAGAAAATTAATGGAATAAAGTCCATACTGTAAGAGTGTAACAAGTAGGAAACATGAGGAAGTTAATACTGTCTGCAGCACAAATAATGCTTTGACTCAAAGCTCCCTGCAAGAAAGAATGTGGCGTCTCCCACTGAAACAGCAACAGACGAGTTGCTGAGGTAGTCAGAGTCTCAAGAGCTTTTAAAGATTTAGGGTAATAGACTGTACATCACAAAAGGGTCAAAAACGTCCACGTATCTCTTGAGTGAATGGCAAAATAGTAGCTCTTTGGGATAGTAAGCTGTGATAAAGAGCAAGCCACTGGGAGAGGCAAAGCCCTTATTTTGCCTATTTTCTTCCAATGTGATGCAGAAGTGTCCCACAAGTTTTCTTGGCACAGGTACAAGGGATAACAGTGTAGGGGAACACACTTTGGATCCACTTCCTTAATGGTCTATGACAGTGAAACCCCCTTTGAATTTTGCACCTGGGTCACTTTTAATTCAGGCTTCTGAGGAGGGAGAGTGTCTCCGAATTCTTCAGCAAGTTCTGGACATGGAGGGATCCTCGGAGTGGAGGATTTGGAAACTGCTTGGGATCCTAGGCGCCAAGACAGGAACAGTTACTTAAACAACAACAAGATTAAGATTATTAGAATGTATTAAGATTAAGCATATTGCTAATACCTGATTTCTATCTATCTCCTATGCTCTTGCACAAAGCACTTCTTGTACTGTAGCATAATATCAACTTAGAACAACCTTTGTGCTATCGAAAGGATTGCTGCAGAGATTATCAAAAGGATTGCATTAAGTCTGGAGAGATACTTATTTACTTTGGATCTTGGGTCATCTTGCACTGACACTATTTCTGGACCTGTTTCTCTTTTGAGGGGATGGAGAGGGTGTAAATTTAGATGGAAAGCACCTGTGCATGTACTTAATTACTTGATTTTAAAAACTGTGAATATTGCACATATGAGTAAAATTGAATTTGATTAAGACACCTGCAATTATTATCATCAGTTTTAACATATTATCCACTCTTGATGGTATCTGATCTGCATCACATACAGATTTTGGTTAATTTTACTACTGGTTCCTAAGAGATAGAATTTGTATTCCATCTCATTTTTCATTTCTCACTGTGGCATTTCTGGGCAGTAATTTTTTCCAGGAGGAGCTTCCCTGTTCCATGAGCACTCCCATACCGCCTTCTAGTGGCATGAAGAAACTTTACTGTTCTAAAGCCAAACAGCTTAAACAGGTTCTTTCCCTCTTTAAAAGGTCCTTTTCAATGAAGTGCTATAGAAGAAAGTACCTCATATGATGTTTCTGCTGTTAGCTTCCCGCAAGCTGAACTGAAGCACTTTGGCTTTAAATTCCTTTTGTGCAAAACAGATTCCTGAGCATTTTCTGTTTTGCCTGCAAACAAGACACAAGTTTTAGGTATTATTTTTTCACTCACTGAAAAACGGCTTTATAAGGATTCTCAATTCATGTATGAATGATTTTTCCTTGCACGCTGCTGGGTCTTCCCTGTTGTAAAATGTGGTATTTCAGAAAAGAACTCCCTACCTTTGCAAAATAATCTACCCAGAGCATTTTTTTTAACCTGGAAAATTGCTTCATCTTGGTATAGCTACCAGCAAGTGAAACTGGAACAGAGTCCATCCTGAATAACCACAGGTTTTCATCTTGAAATCTTGAGGAAATCCAAAGGATACTACTTAATCCCATACAGAAGCAAAATTCTTACATCAACTAACCAGCTTTCAAAATGTTCCCAATAGCTAATTGCTCATTATTAAAACCGCAAAGCAATTGAATGGCATGTTACCAGTGGCAATTTATAAGTGATAAATCATTTCAAATGATCAAGCTAATTCCCAAACAGATATAGTTACACAACTAAATTGGATTTTTTTTCACACTACTATATTATTCTAGTAAGAAATTTTGTTGGTAGTGATCACAAAGAATAGGGACCAACTTTAAAAATACAGCTTTAAAAATACAGTAAAATACAAATTTTCCACCCTCTATGCTTACTTAGGTTCTCCTTCTTGACGAAGTATGTGCAAACAGACTGTAGTGAGAGATGACAAATTTTCATTTTTCCTTACATATAGGTACAACTTAATCACTTCAAAAGGTTCACTTAGTATATGCTTTGATACTATTCTAGCAGCATCTCCTCTTCAAGGAGATATAACTTTATCATTGGTAGCAATTAAGGCAGCAAAGCTCAATGCCAAAGCACATTGGAGGCAAAAGAAATACTGCCTGTGGCTTTCCAGGGAAGATGACTGGGCCCTGTGCAGCCACAGGGCTCCGTGTGCCCAGTCCCTTGGGCTGCTTGTGTGTGCAGCACTGAGCTAGGGATCACCAGCTACCACTGGGTTCCTCGTGCTGGCAGCACTGAGCTGGATCTTGGATGCTGCCTTTCAGGAGAGGAAAGTTGTGACTTTTTGCTCCAGTATCTTACTTCATCCTTTGAGAGTCTTCAATAAAAATGCTGAGCGAGACACTACCCATCCTTTTCCTTATCTGGGTTTCTTATGGCCCCAGCTGCTCCTTGTCTTCCTGTCAGCTTATCTCACAGCTTCACTTTGGTCTTTGTCTCCTGCCTATCTGGTCTCTGCCTGCAGTCTCTCAGCCTTTTGCACACACGCAGAGGTTGTGACCAGGCAAGGCCAACCTCAGCTAGTGACAGGCGCTGTATTTTGAGATTTTGTTTCTTTCTTTCTGTTTAACCTTTGCTCCTTTGGACACTTCATACCAGTATTTCCAATGCAAAGTTCTATTCCCCCATTCCTAAGCATCCCATCCCTTACCTCAAAGTAAACCTATGAGGAATTAAGAAAAAGCCTCATTTTAAATACAGGTATGATATCTGGTCAGTTCCTATCATGCTGAGAAAAGTCTCCACTTGGCTGGATGAAAAACGGGAGCCCGTTTTGTTGTTACTGAGCAGTATTCTTTGCAACAAGAATACAGTGACTAACTGAAGTGACTAACTTCATCAGCAAGCAGTTAAAAAGGCTGTTCCCTACCACAGCTTTCCCTTATGACAAAGTGTAACTGTTTTCTCCTGGTAAGAGTAGTGGTTATGACAGGACAAGATAGAATTGTATTCAGCAAACAGATATTCACCATGAGAAAACAAATTCTTTAAATACTGCTTTTCATCTCCAGAAAACAATTTTTTGCTATCGTGGACATATGCAAGTGCAGCTGCTAATAGAGGAATATTTCCTTTGAGAAATGGATACAGTTTTATGATTCTACAAAATTATGCTCTCCTTAAAGTTACATAAATTAAGCAATTCATAGTTACACCTTTCCTATTAAGTTTAAACAAATGCTGACAAGTGAGTTCACAAAATGTTCTTTTGCTAGAATTTTGCTTTTCTTCTTCTGTTAGATCAATCACTTCGAGTTTTCTTTCTTTTATTTCAGTCTGAAAAAGACAAAAGAGAAACATTCAAGTTCTTTTTTCCTCCCTCTTTCTCTCTTTTTTTTTTTATTTTTTTTTAATCCCAAGTAAGTACAACTTACTTATACAGTTTGCAGAATGGAACATACGTGGAAGCTTAGTTACAAATGTAACTTAGAATAAACTCTCAGTGCTGGAAGAAAGAGACCTACTTTTTTTTTCCTTTAAATATTCACTTTCTGTACAAAATGAGGTATAAATGAAGATGAGTAAGTGCTTACGCTACTAAAATAGCCCATGATCAGCCAACATCTCTTCACCTCTCATTTGCTTAACTTAATTGTTTCCATAGTTTTCCACACATTATGGAAAACTCCACGCATCTAGTGCGAGGCCAAGTCTCCATTTCCAAGGGGAAAACAAGCACATTTCTTTATCACTTTACATATTATTCTTTCCTCTGTATGGTCACCTTCAAGGTGGCAGAACATTTATACAAGCAAGGGGGTTGCCAGCCCAGCCCTACATTATTTTATTTAATTTTTAGTTTGTTTTACAAGTTTTTTAGAAAAAGGTTCAGGACGGCTGTACCACCTCATGTTTGTCCCAAATGCTGCTTGCTTGTAAGAGTAACTCAAAAGCCAGGGTACAGAAGCAGTCAATGTACAATCAAATACAATTGGTTTTATTTGAGAAAAATATGAAAAATACTCTTACATTATTTTTTACCTGTGTTGCTGCTGACATTGCTGCTTGTGTATATATTTGGTTATTTGGAGTATCTGTAATGCAATTTTCACAAATGTTTAAAACATGTTTTGTCTGTAAGTCTTAATTTATACTGCTACAGAAATACTTCATTATAATTCTTAGAACAACAGAATATTATAAATCTCCCTCCCAAAAAACATGAGTCTTATGGAAATCACAGACTTAAGCAAGAACATGCACTATTGCCTTTATCTGGGCTGGCATTTTTGCAGCAGCTTTTTCCATTAACCCCAATTGCAAAGGAGAAAGGATCTAGATAGAGGGGAGAAAACAGCCTACTGCGCATTAACCTTGATTAAAGGGTGGAACTTGTACCCTTTAAACAGCAACCGCTACCAGAATGAGGAGAGAGTTGCTCAGAATTCCAGCTTTGGTATGACATGATTTATGAGACAGATTCACCTGTAGAGCTTTCACTGCTCTGAAGTATCTAGGCATTTCTACCAATTTCATACAAACAATTTAATCAGCTACTTTTCCTATGCTATTGGAAAATGTTGTAATATTAAATCAAGCAGTTTAGCATTAGATGTGTAAAAATTGTCATGAATGCCCCCTCATACAAGAATACTAATGCAATCATATTTTAAATAATTAAAGTCTGCTGATAAAGTTTCTTTGCTTTTTTTTTTAAATCTACCTAAAGTGAGAGAAGTTGAAAAAAATAATGAGAGAGAGAGAGAGAGAACTAGCACATCCTTAAGCAATCAAAATTGTATTTTAATAATATTAAAGAAAAAAGAGTAGCCAGCAATATTCTATATGCACTATGGATATTCTGCAATATATGTATCAATATGCATGAATTCAACATTAAGTTTCAATACCTGAATTATTTGCGGTTGCTGAATTCTGACCTTCCCCAGAGATCAGTAAGACTTCATCACAGCTAAGAGACAAAAGAAGAACATATAAAACATGTTTAGAGTTGTATAAGAATGATTTCCTCTCCAGGAAGGCATTAAAAACAGGAATACAGACTTATGGGTCATGACAAAGTTAAACTGGTTGATTAAAACACAATTAAAGCAGCAGAAAAATGATTCAGAAAAATTAAAAAACAAGGTAACAACACAGGTAATAAATTATGGCGCTGGAGAAAAAAATCCCTTCAACCTACTAACTTGAGCATTGCTACATTTACTATTTCACAGCACAGGATACTGTGTATCAGGAGAATGTATGACATTCTAGGCAAAATTCCTAAGGAATTTATCTGCTTCTTAATGATGAAGCTGATGCAGTTGACCTCAGGCTTAAAACATCTGTCTAAGGTCATGCAGACTGGAAAAAATGAAGGGTAAATTTACTCAGAAAAAAAAGATAACAGCAACTAAGGAGACACTTGCACTGCCTGTACTTTCTAGATCCACCTCTCACTGAACTGATGTCAGATGCAGATTAGAGCTACTCTAGAGAGGTTCTGCATGCACAGTACTTGTACAGTAGCAAAATTATGTACCTAGGCTGCATCACACTTACTGTATCAAATTAGATCAAAAAACTGTACACTGTGCATATGCTGCATTCACCAATTCTTCTATCCGAAGACTCCCCAAAAGAAACATAGGACTCCTATCCACATTTTGTTGCAGTTGCACCCATGCCAAAGTCTCATCTTTCCTCTGGATACCCTGTCATGGATCACAACTAAGGAAAGGATAATCTAACTAGTTAGAACTGTGTCAAAATAGTGATTTGAATCTTCTTCATATTCAATAACAAATCAACAAATCCTCATTGCTGATTAATCAGGGATACAGAAAAGACTGCTTTTAGAAAAATGAACTTTCCTATTTAATTTTACCATAAGGAAAGATTCAGCTGTACAGAGGGTAAAAAAAAGCAGTTTGTGCATTTTTCTTTTACATTTTTTTTTAAAGAGAAGACTGAAAAATAAAATCATAGTTATCTGGGTTTATCATCTTATTAAACAAAGTGCTAGAACAACATCATGTAGGGAATGAGTGGCTTCTTCACAAGCTTGAAAGTCAGATTCCAGCTATAGGATTTCTGCATCTCTTGCAGTCATTTGTGCATTAACTAACTGCCCTAAATATGCCTTTTTTTCCCCTCCTCATTTTTTAAATTATCACTGTTTTTGTTTTGCATTTCCTTGAAACTATTTATTTAATCCATCCCATTAACAATAATCAAGGATCTGATCAAATCTTTCTCTGTGATTCTGTGATACTGATTAAGTGGAAAATATAAGAAAGAACACCACGCAAAGTATTTGTTTGAGCTAAACTATCAGCATACACAGAATAGCATTATTTTGCCTTTGTCTATATAGGGGCCAATGTAAGTTACTATTTTCTTACTAGCTGATGCAGAAAAGGGAAAAAATAATCTGTTCAGTTAAATAGGAAAAAATAAGAAAAAAAAATAGACACGTGGTCCCCAAGGTGTCTACCGGAGGGAGCTGGATATAACACAGAAAGATGATGCTGCCAGTGGCAGATGGGGAGTGTGCACCAAAGATCACACCCAGATTCAGCCACCCAGACTGTGGGAACTAGCTTCACTCTCTGATCTGCCAGGACAGAAATAAATCCAAACTCCTTGCCAGCTTTGTGAAGCAGCATTGGAAGATTCCTTCCACTTCTTCTGCATGTGCACAAGGATTCAAGCAGAGGACTGGTGGTGAGTTTTTGCAGGATGCACATAGCTTAAACACAAAAATAGTGTAACTGGTGGAACACTTACATGAACAAGTTAAATACTCTAAGGAAGTACTCGGAAAAAAACGTTTAGGATTCCCCTGGATGTTATTTAGTTAAGTTTCATAATATACAAAATTCCATTTTGTAAACATCATGAAACTTAAAAAAAGGAATAGAATTTTGTATATTTCTGGAATTTGGATTTCTCCCATTTTGAAAGTGTCCTAAGAAATGTAATGGAATGTAGGACACTCCATGTTTTTATATTTTGCATTACAAAGTTACCTGGAAGATTTTTCCCCATCATGGCCACTCAAATATCTTTACACAGACATTCTTCCTGCTGTTCAATAAGAAATCAATGCCCTAACAGACCTGCTTAAGGACTGATGATCTAGCTTGAGCTCCAATGGATAAACTGGAGAAATGAGCAACGGCACTAAGCACCCAAATAACAGCCAAGTTTAAATTCAACCATAAAACGGAATTGAACTGACAGCGAAGAGTTGAGGGAAACAGTAATTTTTCTCATAACTGCTTTAAATATAAGGCCATTAACTACATTTTAGAATTCCATTGTAGACACCTACCTTGCATCTTCTGAAACACATGCTGAAGTGAAACCAGAGTGGGATGGCAATAAAAGTTTTCTTGAAAAACTCTGCTGTGTATTTATGATATTTGGAAAAGAAGCAGAGGATCCAAGACGGTTTAGAATTGTATTTTGGGAGTCTGCACTTGGAAGCCTTGTCTGACAGAATAGGAAACAAATACTGCATTGTCATAAGCAACACAGCACAAACCAGCTTACATTTGCAACAAATGCTAAGTTAAAAGGGTAAGGGGGGAAAAAATAGCAAGTCTACAATAAGGAAGATGCATTTCATACTTGATTTAAGAAAAAAAAATAATTTTGATGCTGATAAGCATCTTCCTTTACCTTATCTCTATATGTTTTATACTCACTGTCTAAAATTTCTGGAGGAAATCAAAGAGATACAAAACAAATTGTATAAAATATGTGACAGTTTTTAACAAAAGACAAAATTGCATACTTGTCACATGCAATTCTTCTTATATTTTTGATGTTAAAGAACAAAGACTTTGGTTTAGATGTTAAACAAGGAGAAAACTGTAAGTTTTCTTTTTATTTAATAGATGTAAGTTTGTAAAAGTAGGATTTCTTATGAAATATAAAACCAACATGAAACAAGAGCCTGATAGTTCATAGAAACTTTTATCCCAGCAAGCTAGCTAAAAGATTCAAGCCAAACAAAATATGCTCATGTTAGGCACCTGAAAGTTTCCTATTGTTCATGGGAATCAAATACCCCCATAAAAATCATGTTTCACATAGGAACCGTTTTAGTGCTAATGTACAAATATTTACATGAGAAGTAAATTATATTATGCTTCCTTTACCATATTTTCAATTTTGTTGCCAAAAAAAAAGCGGTTTTCATCTTGTCGTTCGTGGCCCCTTGATAACTGGTGGACTACAGGTAAGGCACTGTTCAAAAGCTGCCAAGAGAGGTGAGCGCAGCTGTTAAGTAGCATTAGTTTTGTAGTAAAGAGATCTAACTCTTCACCAGAAAAAATCAAGGGTGCTCAAATAGAACAGCATCAAAGCAAAAACTGACAATTCAAATAGAGCAGCTACTCTGTTTTTTGATCCACTAAGTTCTTTCAGTCATGATGCAATATCTGAAAACAGACAACTCCCTCCAAAAATCGATCAACTCTACATAGATTTTTTATTGATGCAAGAGCAATGCAGATAGCAAAGCTATCAAGTTTCAGTGTAAACATTCAGTTACTCATTAGTTTGCAATTAGTCATCATTAATATTACTATTAGCACCTGCCTCGTACCTGATGACCAACCATTTTTGACAACACCTTCTTCTGAAATGTTATCACAGCATTAATGCGTCTCTCAAGCTTTGCTATTTTTTTCTGCAAGAGAAAAGCAGCACAGTATTACTTAAAATTAAAACTCGGAATAACCTGAACTAATGACACGCTATTTTATATTATCATCATACGAAGAGTGGACAGTGAAACAATTTCAATTAAGAAAAGTTAAAAAGACAAATACTGTTCAGCTGTTCTTTATGTTGCACAAGATTAAAAGACTGCGTACAGTTGGGGTCTTCCTTCTCTACTACAATAATAATAGTGTGCAGTAACATAATAAATAGTCATACATTTTTGCAAAGAAACTTACTAGGAATATTAGAGCTAGTTCTTCATGTTTTTTCAAGCATTGTGCCTGTTCGACTCTTCCACTTAAGCCTTCCAGTTTTTGTTTGAAGTAGTCACTATTTAAAACTTCCATCCGCTCATGAATCATGAGTTTGATCTATAAGACAGAAAAGCTGTATTTCAGATGTAAAAAAATCCTTCGATACTGAGATGTATACAAATTAAATATTAAATCTAGAATCTAATTAAATTTTGGGGAAAGGGAAAGATCTGTTTCTTTCTAATATTTTTGTGTATTTTTTGCACCTATAAGAAGCACGAAATTCTCTACTTTGTCATTCTTCTTTCCATGATATTTAACCCACAAAGGGGGTATCAAAATGTACATAAGCACACTTTCCAAAAAATTAAAAAGGTAAAATTAATATATTTATGTCAATCATTTCCAATACAGTAGCTGTAGCTTTAAACATTTGTTTAACATTTGGGATTTTTCTACATGCATGATTTGGGAATTTGCTCTTCTACTGGCTTGATGACAAAAAAGGGCTGAAAGGCAAGGCTGCTTTTAAGCAGAGAATACTGATGAACAAGTGAAGCTTTTTATACTGAAAAATATTTTAATTACTACTAATAAAATGTGCTGATTTTTACACATCAGGACTGGTGTCTTTGATATCAACCACAAGGCAAAAGGGTTTATTTGTAAACCAAACTGAAGGTATTTCTTAATGTCAGGAAAACAAGCAAGATTTTGTAAAATACGTAATGAGTCTACTCAAAATTAACAAACAAGAAAGACATTTAAAAACTAGTACAGATTCCTGATTACTATTCTCTATGTAAAGTACTTGTTTTCTCTTTTTTTGTGATAAAAAAGGAACTGCCAAACTCATTCCTTTTTTCTTGAAAGTTATTACTTAACTGCTTTTGCTTTCTTCCGTTCTTTTACAAAATGCAAAACAACAGAAAAGAACGTTTCTATCTTTTTTCCCTTAAAGTATTTATTTCCTATCTTCCTTGACTATTATGATTTTAAGATTTGAAATACTCTCAGTCCTTGAGCTTCACTAAAACAGTTCTGGCCCTCAATTAGAGGAGAAAAAAAAAAATGAATCACTCCAAGATGGATATTGATGAATAACATATATTGATATGCTATAATGCTGCCAAATATAAAATATATCTACGTTGAAAGCACTCATAGCACCACATTTCTTGCTCTCAACAATCATTCACTACTGACGTAAAACAACAACTAACTTCTTCAACACTGCTCTACGTTCCACCTCTGCAACAGCAGCAGCTGGTAAAGAAATATTCACTTAAAATAGAAAGGAACTAGAGGAGAATTTTCAGCTGCTCTGCAGAAATGGAGAAATAAATCATCATTCCTCTGAGTAATTCCTCCTTTTTTTAATCTTCTGGAAAGAAAATAATTATATCTTAAACAAATTATCAAATGCAGGAGCAAGCTTAAAATCTGACATGCTTGAGAAAAAGTTACTGCAAGATCCACACAAAGTGAATGATATTTCATATAAAACATGCAAGATTTGATCCTGTGTAAGTATGTAAATTTTGTCTTATATGATAATCAACATTTTAATTTTCAGTTAATAGAGAATTCATTCAAAATAACTTTTGCGATTTTCATCCAACATGTATGTGAATTCTCCCTAGGTAGGTACCAGCACCCCTCATGTTACACTCCTCAGCTGAAGTTACAAACAAGATAATCATATCTCAGTTTTAAAACACACATGAAACAACTAATATTCCAAGTATAGCAAAGTACCTTCTCCAAAAGGTTTCCTTCCTTTTTTGACACTGCACAAGTATTTGACTTGATTTCATCAGAAGTCTTAGCGCGTTTGCACTGGATATTTTCCTTGCTTCCTGAGCATATCCTCTTCCTTTGAGTGTTCTCTGAAAGTAAATAAGGCTCACATTAACATCACAAAATTTGCTCTAGATTACAACATGCAATGCAGGCCTGGGGAGGAAAGAGAGCAGTATTATTCAAACGACCTGTTGTGCCTCCTTAAATATGTTAAAGCATTTTGATCTTGAATTATGACTAGGACACATTATTTTGTGTGGAAAGATGCAGAAACAAGGGAATTGGGCAAAAGTGTGGTGGGGGAAAAGGGAGAAGAAAACCAGATCATTGACAATTGCTGCCGTTATTTATTTATTTATTTATTTTACTATTAAAACTTTATTAGAGACATTTGTTGAGAACACAGCAGCAGCAGGGGGCTCTCTTCCTTGAGAAAAGTAGATGAAAGATGACGATTTTTCCTGCTCACCTCTGGGCTGGTGCCTATACTTTCCTTTATTTAAGAGGCTTTTTCAAATACCAGAGCAGACACCTTCCTGGGTGTAGGGGCCATTAAAGCCTTATCATCTGAGAAGCCAAGCTCAGGTGCATGACAGAATTGTCATCATTTTTAAACATTTTTAGACTCTTTCTTATTACTAGCAATGAACTACCTCTCCTCCTTTTTCTCCCAACCACAATAAAATGAGGAATGAGAGAGAGGAAATTATTCTCTAGAGTTTTCACATAGGCAATATTTTTTTAGCCAAGGAAGAGTCTTACACCAGCAGCTTAAAGATTGTACTTGTCAGAAGAACAATATTTCTGACCAACTACTTTCTGCTGCTGCATATAAACTTAATGAGAATTTTGTGACCGTACAGGAGCTGTTTCACACCTTTCCAAAGCAGAAACAAATCCAGAGAACAAAACACTTCTGGTTTCTCCCCTAATCATCACAGAAACTGTAGTAACAACAGCAGTAGGGGCTGTTATTGAAGCAGCTGATGGGGCTAGAAAACTAACTCTCTACCCTTAAAGAATGTAAAGACTGATATGCTGAAAATGAGTAAGACAGGATATTGCCCCCCCCCCAGAATGTTTCGAACTTTGCCCATTTAGAAAAGTAACTAAGCTATCATGACAATGGTAAGGGTGAAAAACTTACTATTCTAGTTAGAAAAAGGTAACTTAGAGTATCCAGCAAAGAACTGTCTGCACTGTTTCTTTTATAAATTACCCTATCACAGTCAAAACAAGGTAATTAAGACTGTATATAGCACACTTCTCAAGTTATTGAGCGCTAAGCATACAGCTTGCTCACCTTTTAAACACTTACCCAAGTCAGAACACACAGATTTGCCTAAGGCAGATCAGTCATCACCAGCTTCTTTCCAGGAGGAAGAAAGGTGTGTAGGGGGGTGCTCAGGTGCATCTTCACCCTCCACCCCAGCTTCCCCATCCCCAAAACATTTGGCTTTCATCCCAGTGGTGAATGAACTAACTCTCTAGTGATTATTTCCTCAATTATTATTTAATATTTTCTTCTCGTTATTATCAGATTATTTCTATATTTCAATTTTTGAGCTACTATTAAAGCTTTGTAAGTTAACTACTAAGCTTTTCAAATGAGACCTAGGTCATGACTTGCATCAAGTCATGACCTCATGAAGAGAGGTGTTTTGCTCAGATTTCTTGCATTATGAATAAATACAGAGTTACTAATACGCATATGAGAAACAACGATTACAGCCAGTTATGATACAAATCACAGCAAAGTTGAGGAAAATGCTTCCTTTTGTCTTACTGTAAATGAACCTGTAGCCAATTTGCTGTTTCAAGTTTGCTTCGTTACATTTTACACAAAGTTGTTCACAACCATAGCTGCAAAATACCTGTTGAGCCACGTCTGGCTTAAAGATCCATCACAGACACGAATCAAATTACACATTCATTCAATAAACTACTTGGAAGCTAAACCCCAAATCCAGCAGTTTGTCTAGGAAACCCTAACCCTTCATTATTAGCTGCGGATGCCTGAACAAAACTTATTCTGACCTACGCACTCGCAATAGGCCAGGACCACCAACACATCAGGTAACAGGACAGTTAACAGCATAAATATTCTCATGGGAGAGTTGGGTTAAAGAAGAATTAGAAAGCTTCAGGCAATAAACTACAACTGTTTCGTCAACAGAGAAAATGTTCATGTAAAGGGCATGTTATTGGAAGAATGGACTTTCTAACCTTCTCTCAGAAAAAAAAAAGTAAAAATTTCTAAAATTAACTTCTAATTCTGTTTTCTTGGCTCTCTCCCAGGATAATTTCCCCCCTTTTATTACCTGTTTCTTCTACTGTATTGCCCAGCACGTGCTAGGACTGCCATCACATTCCCTGCATCCCCACAGCATATGAAACTATCCCAACATATGGAAGGACAGCAGATGAACCTGCTAATAACGTTGCTTTGGCCACCCCAGTGATTTCAGAATAGTGCACTGGTTAGAAAAGCAGACAGCACATGAAAGGATAACAACAGAATTCTCAACAGAGAACAAGCACCCACACAGCAATCACAAGGAACTAAACTGAAAGAAATTGCCCTAAACAATGAAGTACTACGTCAATAAAGAGGAAGAAAAAAAAAGAGAGAAAATGAAAAAAAAATGCCATGCTTACCTATACTGGACGCGCACAATGCATCCAGCAGCATCATTTCATCATCTTCAAAAATACATGGGCTATCACCTCCACCAAACATTTTACTCCCACCTAGAACAGTGTTTCTGTCTCTTATAGTCTTGCTTACGTGAGTAGCTAAGGCAGCACCATCCTCTTTTTTGCTTTTTAAAGCATCTGTTTTATCTATTTTTTTAAAAACCGCAACGAGATTTTTATCAGCCTCTGTCCCAGGCTCTATAACCAACTTTTCTAGGATGGGAATGGCACTGTTAGCTTTCTTACCCTTGCTACCACTCTGAGTCACGGGCTCAGAATCGCTCTCCTTTAGCTGATCCACGGGCAGCCTGTTCAGGCTGGAGCAGAAACGAACTTCAACTGCCTCAGCTGGTGCTGCCTTGGCACCATTTTCATACCATTTACGAAGTATTACTTTCAAACATCTGGCATTTAGAAGCTGCTTTGCTTCAGAATTTTTGTTGCAAATTGTATCAGACACAGGATCTTGAAATCTTCCTTGAATAATGTTTTGATCAACATTTATATCATAAAAACTTTCCTTGGCAGTTACTGAGCTAATGCTGAAACTTGGTAGAATCACTGATGACTTTTTTTCAGGTAGCACTGAAGTAGCATTTGATTCAGAAAATGCTTTTATTTTGACATAATCCATACTTTTACAGATTATGTCTGTGGCATTCGGTTGAGAGTGGTCTTTAGTTTGCTGGCCATGTAAAATCTTCTCTTCTGCTGAAGGATTCTTTATTTTATTGGGCTTTTCTACTTGCTTTCCATTACTCGGACTCATGCTTTTTTTCTCTCGTGACTGTTTCTGTGAATTTTTTTTTGAACGTTTCATCTTCCAGGCCCTATAGCAAAGAACTGGATTTTAAAACCAAATACATGGAGTAACTCTCATCTAAAGCCTTTACCCTTCTTTGCTTTACCCTTCTTCGCTCTTTTCAAATACAAAAGGTAATAAAACCTTTACTATAGCAATTCATTAACTCATATTTTAAATATCTCTTCTTGGGTCACAGCAAGTAAGTGTAATAGTGTCCCCCACATTATGCTTAGGAAAAGCAATGGACAGTAACTCTGAACGAAACCTAAATAAAAACGCAAAGAGTTAGCACGAACAGAACCAAATGCTATTTTTCAGTATTCTCAGTTAGATTTGGGGCAGCATAAAACATTTTACTAATTCGTCTAGGAAACTTTTGCTCATAGCAAAGATAAACCAGCTGGTAGATGCTTACAGCATTTAATGAAACCTATCACTGCTTCAATTTAACTTCAGCTAGTCAAAAATATCCTGACATGGCTTAAGATCCCCCCCTCTCTTTAAAAGGCTCCAACACTCAATCTCTGCAGCTCCCATCCCTGCAGAGCAACAAGATTTACCTCTAATTTCCACATTACTCGACACAAAGAGATATATTCCCAGATATCTCTGGGATTTGGTGCTGCTTGGCGTGGAAAGGGGATGAACGGCCTGTCACTGAGCCACCTGCCTGGTCCCCAGCGTGCGGCAGATAACACCCCCTACATTAGCCCGGGCAAGCACGTTTCTAACTCTAACGCAGCCCGAAATTCCACAGCCGCCTCGCTCCGCACATCCCCGCTCCGCTCCGCGGGCCACGCAAGAGGCGGCCGCCCCGCGCTCCCCTCAGCGCCGCAGCCAATCAGCGCCGCGCGCGGGAGCGGCCGCGCTGAGCCGGCCCCGACCGCGCGTGCCCGTTGGGGCCGTTGGAACCGTTGGGATGCGGCTGCCCCAAGCCCACTCGCAGCAGCCGCGTCACTCGGGGAAGGGATCCCGGGAGACCAGTGTACGGCCTGCAGGAGGATTGCACGAGACTGGATGCTTAAGACAAAGCCCCACGGTAGGAAGGTTTCTCCTGGAAGGAGGGGTGTCACAAGGTTGAAGTGTTGTCTTTGTATCTTTACTTGCAAAAAAAAAAAAAAAAAAAATCCCTGGCAGTTTCTCTCTAAAATTCTCTTTACCTGTTGATACCCTTGCAGCTTACTCCTTCCTTTCGAATGGGAAACTTCAATCCTCAGAGCTGATTTAGATCAGTTGCAGATCCATAACCTTAGCAGAAGTGACTTATTTGAAGAGGCATCGTGGTAGCGTGATCCCTGGGGACAGGATTCTGCCTAATGAAGGGGCATTGCAATACCTGTATTATAAGTGACACTATAAAGTTTTCACAGCTAAAGGAAAAGAAACTACACTTAGAACAATTATTTTTACACAGGCCCTGCATGTGTGTAAATAACATCCGTAATACCAAACAGGTAGAGAGAGGACAGAGTGCTTCAAATGGTAGCTGTTGCAGGGAAAAAATGCTCAACTCACATGGTTTAAATTGAGTCAAGACTTCAGCGGTGTATTAATTTATTAACCAGAGATTAGCAAGATGTAAGTTCAAGATCAATGTCAGCCATTCAACACATAAAATATTAAGTGCTTGCAAAATGTTAATAATGACAAATTGCTAAGCACTGGCCAGATGCCGCCGCTGAGCAGCGGACACACAGAGGCTCTTTCATGTAGAGCCCTTCTCAGAGCAGCAAGGGGTACCCCTGCCCCTGTGCGCGGAGCGCAGCTCCCCCACTGCGCATCGCTTGGGTCTGGGCATGGCCTCCAGCTTCACGTCCCTCTGTTTCTGTGGCAGCAAGAAAGCACCCTCAAGCTCACACAGGCACTTGAGGTGCGGGTCCCTACTTGCTGGACACGCTGCACACGGGGAAGGGTATCCTTGAGAGGTGTCCCCAGCAGGGTCACTTCTGCCAGTGTCAGACTGTTTGCACCTCTGCTGTGTGCTTTTCAGGATCTCCCTTCACAGTCACGAACGCTCATGCTCTTTTATACCTCTTCCCAGGCTGAATCCTTTCCTCAAAAGTCTCCAGGTTGCTGTTGAGTCTAGCTGGTGGATGCCTTAAGCAAACGTCCTTGTTTATTTTCTCTCAGCAGTATTGTGTTCTGGACACAGTCATAGAATGGTTGAGGCTGGAAGGGACCTCTAGAGATCACCCAGTCCAAACCCCTGCTCCAGCAGGGGCACCCAGAGCCCCAGAGCACAGAGCGGCATCCAGGCGGGTTTGAAGATCTCCAGGGAAGGAGCCTCCACAGCCTCTCTGGACAGCCTGTGCCAGGGCTTTGGCACCCTCACAGGAAAGAAGTTCTTCGTCATACACAGATTAAACTTCCTGTGTTTCAACTTACACCTGTTACTGCTCATCCTGTCACTGGCCACCACAGAAAAGAGCCTGGCCCTGTCCTCCCTACATTCACCCCTCAGGTACTTGAACATGTTGATCAAATCTCAGCCAAATCCTCTTAGCCTTCTCTTCTCCAGGCTTAACAGGCCCAGCTCGCTTAGTCTTTCCTTATAAGAAAGATGCTCCAGTCCCTTCATCATTCAAGGCTCACTCAGTGCTTCTCACCACAGCCACCAAGGTTTATCTGGCAAAATTCAGTTTGCTAGTGGTGACAGCAACAGAGCAGATTGCAGGCAGAGCTCTGTAAGTCACAAAAGGCAGTTTGTCAATGAGATCTGGCACATTTAGGGTTCTGGCAAAGAACTGGAGGAAGAAAAAGGCAGGATAGTCTGTTCCCTCAACCACCCTGGCTTCCCCACGGGGGCAAGGACATACAATGGAGAACAATGCTGCTAATCAAAGGCCCTCAACAGACTGGAGAAGCTACTAGCAGGAAATTCAAAAAAGGCAAGCGTAAAGTCCTGTCTTGGGCCTGGAATAAGCCCAAATAACAGGAGAGGCTGTGCAACAACTGCCTAGAAAACCACTTTGCAGAAAAGGACCTGGAATCATGGGGGTCCTACTCATACAGAGGTCTCCTTCGACCTAAATTAGTTCTAAGTCTTTGTGATTGGTCACAAGCCAGAGCATGGTGGAAGAGGTGCAGAGGAGGGGAGTTTTAGGATTTGTTCTGGGACTTGGAAGGCATTAGTTACCAGGGATGCAAGGATAAAAGGATTTGCCAGTTTTCTCCAGGGAGGCAAAGGTTCTGTAAGTTTTTAGACCACAGCCCCTTGCAGTCTGCTTGAGTGAGACTGTAGGATCTCCTATTCCAGAGTCCCTCTCCCAGAAGATGAACAGTGGTGCCAAAGCTCCAGCTGTTTCAGCTGTTTTAAGCTGGCTCTGAGCATGGAAAATTCCTCTATGTGAAATTCCAAGATGAGGCAGCCCACCTCTAATGCCCTGTCATCATTATGTTGAATACATCATCTACAGAAGCAGAATGCTATCAAACATACTAAAGGCAAACCTCAGTTTTTCATAAAGTCTTAATTCTTAAAATTCAATGCCACTTTGTCATTGTTTGCAATATAAACCCATTTATTTTCTCTAGTATTGTTGTTGGCATGTATTTGCTTCCAGCAGTGAGGAATGTTTATTGTAGCATCCCTACCAGCTTATGCAGGTTAAGGTATTCACAGGGATATAACCTCAGGCTTTTCCCATTTTCATGACAGGAAAAGTCAGGGACCTAGTATGGCAAAGAAAGATCGTCAGTGAAAGGAAACTAGAACTCGGGGCTTTTCCAGGGATTAGGAACGCAGAGGAGCTCAGGGTTTGGTTTTATTTTTCTCTGAAAGTTCTATAACATGCATTATGGTCATTAATCAAAATGATTTATTATGTACGCAGTTCCTCTAGATGCTCTATCAGTACTCAATCTACAGTCTGATAGAGCAATTCTCATCTCTCCGGGAAGCATACTGAGAGCATAAAATGACATGTATTTTTCCTTAGTGAATATTACATTAAAACACACACACACAGAAAATAGATACAGAAAAAGCCACATTACTTCAGCTTAGTTATTCCTCTGTAAAAGTTAACTACAGAAAATGTGGCATTATTTTAGCTCTTTCAGGTATAATGATGCTTAGAAATTCTTTAAATGAATATATATGTTGGATGAGCAAATGATTAGGGAACTACATATATCTAGGATGGCTGGATATTTATGAGGTAATAGAAAATATTTTCAAGCTCTAGATTTTAGTTTGAGATACATCTAGTCCCCATCCCACCTGATTTCTTTCTATTCCTCTACTCCCATCCTTCCTTTTCCAATTGTTTGAATTTAGACACCAGATTTTAACTTTCAGGCTCTTTATAAAACAAATCAAATACATAAATAGTTAATTTTCTTTGTACTGAGGTTTTTTTTAATGACTGGGATTCTAGAGCAAACGGTTATCAGGCTCACATAGCAAAGTGTTTCTCTGGAGCAAGGTCAAACAACTCTACTTGTTCTTTTTTTTTTTTTCCAGCATATAAACTTGGTTAGAAGCAAATATGTTTATGGAAAGGCTGCTCAGAAGCATTCTTGTGCAGTTAACATTGCTGGAAAGCTACAAATAAAAAGATTTCTGACAATGAAACTTGAACAGATAAGTCTATTGATCCTTAATGTGATTTTGGTTTACAAGGAGTGAAGCTGAAGGGCTGGAGTAGTTGGACAGTGTGCTGTAACTGTATCTAATAAGAAACTGTCTTAAGAAAGATCTGCAAAGAGTAACTCTACTTGTTAAACAGAGCACGCTGCACCTGGACCTGTTCAGTTTTGGTATAGGATAGACCGAGTAGGTGATCAGATCTCTGAGAAACAAGGTACCCTTATAACACCTGCCACTTGTCCATACATAATAATCTTGAAAAAGGAAGTTTTGCAAAACAACATCTATACTGTGTATTCTTTCCTCCTGGACTTTCTACCACAAAAGCATTTGAGGGCTATGGGATCACTAGGTTTTAACCTGCTGTAGAAGCTATGGAGAGGTACAGTGCTGCTGAATTGAGGTAGCTGGTTTATGTTTAGGTTCTTGTGAGGTGACAGTCTGACAACCTCATTTAATTTTGCTAATTTTACTGTGAAAATAGATTATCAAGATACACTGATATTCTTGAGTCCATAGTAATTCAATGCATTAATATTTCTAATAAGACCTAGCCAAGAGTGATTCTTCCCTACGGCTACCTCTTTATTTATTTAAATAAAGTACATATTTTACATGGCAGAAACAGACAGGGAAGAGAAGATGGATTCTGTGATATTTGGAGTTGCATTGGAATCTGGGATTTATACACAGATCTTGCCTAACTGTTTAACAGTCAAAAACATGCAGATATATGCGGTGGCAGCTAATAGACTCAGCAGTTGCATTACAGGAAGCTTTGAGTGAAGACAAGAGGCCTAGTAAATCCTGCAGGTGCTTGCTGGTTTGAAACTAAATACAGTTAAGGAGAAAAAAGGTTTTCATACTGTGTTTACAGGTATTTGCATTTTTTTTTTGGTTCTTTTCTGAGGTCAGTATTACTAATATGTAAAACAGCAGTGCTCTTGTAAACTAACACACTATGTCTTTACTCAATGCTCAGAGGAGTTTTAGTATGAACTAATGAGTATGAGTATTTAGTATGAGTATAGTATGAATTATAACATTCAACAAAATTGTACCTGAATGTTATATTAGTTAATTCAAAATGTTAACACTCATAAATATTGAATCTGTGATATCAACCATAAATCAGTGCCTCTGCAAAATTATACAGAACTATAATATGGTCCTGACTTTTTTTTTGAAAAATTCTTATTCATTGCCACCTATTGGTAAACCACATTTGATTATATTTTTCTCTTTGGCTTTTAGGGTTAATGGCTATATAAGATTTCCCGCTCCCATTTTTAAGAGGGCCTTTAGGTTTTAGAAATAACCATCTACTCCTAAAATTGCCTTAAAAACACAAACTTTGTTTAAAAATCCGAGTTATTAAATGAGTGTTCCTGACCTTCACTTTGTAAAGCATAGGCTGTGGTAATGCATTGCACTGTGCATTCCTTAGTGCAGTGTCTAAACTGCATGTTTTCAGGTGGCAGATCACATTTCCTACACTTCATTTTTTTTAATTGATTATCAACTGTAACAATGAACAGGACATTAGAAGGAAAACCAAAATCTACTACATGCTATTCTAGACATGCACTTCTATTCTTAAATTAAGGGAACTGCAAATTTTTTTGGAAAGCAGGATTAGGCAAGCCAATAATCAGAGCTCTGGTCTGATCTGTTCTCTGGGAACAGTACTGTAGGATAATTGGGACTCCACTATTAGCTCCATCAGAGGGTGCAATTGCTGCACAGGCTAGAGAGAAGATTTTTCTTAAAGGCCTTGTAGAACAGGGAGTAAATGGAGTTTTCCTCTTTTTTTTTTTTTTTGGGCCAAGACACAGCTCAAATCAAATGCCATCTTTCAACATGTAACACCAAATTTAATCACTGGTATAGAGAGCACTAGGTGTGAAATAATGTTTCAGGCAAGCAAGAATCTGAACATTGGAGAACAAACCAGCACAAGGGTCTGAAAATGGAAGGTGCTTTTAAAAACTGCCTGTCTCAGGGTTGAAGCCAGCATTCAGTATCCCAGAAGGAATATAACCACTCGTAGGAACCTTTACATCTTACTTTTCCCAGTTCCTGGTCTGAAATTACAGGGAGTATAGTATCCTTTTGTGGGGGAGGAAAGAGGAAATACGGCCATTGAAGAGTTTTTTATTTTATATGGCTTTTATTAAAAAAAAAATTGTATTTGAAATATCTTAACATCATGTAAAACTTCTCAAAATTATTCCTAAGAATAGGAATTGTCCTCATTTTTATCACTGTCCAGAAGGCTTAAACAACCCACAGGGCTAAGCATTCTGAAGAGCTAGAGAAAAACTTGCTCACAGCATAGGGCAATAAATAACTTGGAGAAAATAAAAGGCCTTTAGGTAGAAATCCTGATTAACCATCTGTTGATGGCAGCAACACTGAGCAGATGCAGAGGTAGAGGACAGCACTCTGGGGCAAGTGCTGGGATGTTCCTTACCTTGAAATCTGCAGGCTGCAAGGGGAGTTCCAGAGCCCTGTGGGGAGGGGAGCGGGATGTCCCCAGCACTGCAGAGCATCCACCCATGGATGGGACTCAGGGCAGGAGGGGGAGTGTTCCCGGCTTCCCATGGCAAGTTCAGGGCAGGCACGAGGGTTGCTCCCAGCCATCTATGTATCCCTGTGCATCACATGCTGCAGGGGAGGACGCCAGGGCTTTGGGATAAGACTCATAGGCATAGGCACCTGATCCTGGAGAACCAACACCTCCTCTGCCTGCAAGGCAGTGTTAATTATTGAGGGTCACAATTCTCTCCATCTCCTCGTGGGAGCCGTGAGAAACAGCACCTACTTCCACTGCTGCAGCAGCTGCTCATTGCCACCTGGATTAACTAGTTCTTAACCCAGCTGTGGGAGCTCTCTGGGGGGACCCCAACTGTGAAAGATGTATTTGCAAAATCCTTCCTGTGGTGATGGAGGGTGCTCAAGGCAGCCACCCTGCCGCTGGGGGCTGGGGGCTGGGGGCTGGCTACCCTCCACAGCCCATGACTGTGCATAGGATCATCCTAACAGCAACAGAGAAGAGCTGGGCCCTGCATCCACCAAGAAAGAACTAGCAACTGGTTTGAAAAATAAGTAGGTGTGCTACATACATTTGTAGGGTAGAGATGCTTCTTTCAAAACTTTGGCTAACATTGTGCATCAAAGGTTAGCAGACATAGTAACTAATCTTCCTTGAAATTGTGCCGAGTAGCATTAGTGATGCTTAATTGCTTTATTTTTGTGTTTATTAATTACATTCCATAATTTCATGACTCACTTTGACATCACTTCAAAGCAAGAAGACTTATGATTTCTAGGGAAGTGCTGTTTGCTGCCTTATACAAAGCACAACACTAGGCTTCCCTCCGCTTCTCTCCTGGTGATCATCTGGAATGGTTTTCTTCAAGATTGATTTAAAAATCAATATGAATAGTTCATGGAGCTCTCCAGCACATTCTTTAAATTTTCTGTGGTGTGTATTATCTGGTTTGGCATATTAAAGGCTTTAATGATTTGATATTTTTCATCCTCCCTGTCATGAATGTTAAATGTTCTATTACCATGCTAAAATATGTAATCCTTACATGAAATGTATTTCAAGAACTATCAGCTTTCATGCGCAGGCTCCTATCTGCTGCATAACTGCTATACTGATGTCTCCTTTTCCCATGTTATCTGCAGACAGCAGTCAGACCTAAGTGAATAAAAAGTAGAATTTATACTAATTTATACTAATTTTAAAAGCAAAATGACTCTTGGATCCCATTGTTATTTTTAGAAAAGGAGTAGCTCATGGATTAAACATAATATGAGATATTTGTCTCATATTTACCTTTATCTACAGGGGGAAAAAATCCCCAAGCTTCCTTTACACAGTGGGGAATTTTCAAATTTGTAAAAAAAGTTATAGTTCAGGTATATGTAAAAGGAAGGAAAGCAATAAAATTTATTACAAATTGTATCTATTCATCCTGAATTATGCTTAAATGCATACAGAATGGCACATGGAAAATTTGTGTCATCCCTGAAGGTTAGTGTTTCCTTGCAAAGTCAGCACCATCATTGTGGCATCTGCAATCACATTAATTGGCCGTGTTTTCATGAAGACAAGCCGTTTTCTGGACTCCTGCATTCTAACATGCTGCTGACATACTAGACTTCATTTCAAGTTGTTAGAGACGAGCAAAAATGTCTTTTCTGAGCCATTCAGTAAAAGTATTTGATTGTTTTGAATGCCTAGAGTCAAAACATTGTGGTAGGTGAACTTTGGAACTGCACTTTTGCATAGCTAGAATTAGCCTTGCCATAAAATCAGCTTCCAGCACTGTCTGGTTCTCAAACTTGTGATCTCAGTATAAAAATAACCGAGACTTCATTGTTCCGTTTTTGTTGACTGAGTGCCCTTCCTTAAACTGCAGCAATGAAGTACATTGTGCTAGGGCTGAAGGACTGCTGAGAATACAAATGAAAAATGATACAAGTGTCTCATGATGCTGTTATGTCAACTTCAAAAAAGTGAATTATATTCTCTCTCTATAATTCTGACTCCTTTGTGCTCCTAACCTAGAATATGTGAAGTTATTTTACACATCTGTGAAAACAAAGGATAAATTACTCCCAGCCCTTTCCAAACTGAAGAGATGACCTGAGAGCTATTGTTCCTCCACCAGGGGATATTGGCAGTTTCCCAGATTTGTTATTCTTATAGGGAACAGCTTCCAAGCTTGCCCATATAGGTTCTGGTTGTTTGTTTTCTCTCATTCCAGTGTCTATTAGTGTTGCAATAAAAGCAAATGAGGGTCTGTTTGCTTTCATTCTACAAGTACCAGTAGGCTGTGATAATGATGCCCGCTACCCAGGTGCATAAACTGCAGAAGAACTATACCTTTTCCATATATGTTAATGTACATGTAAGGTGTAATCAGGGACACCTGCACTTGGAGGCTACGTGCTTATCTAGTAGAGGTGAGAGATACAATTTGGACGTGACAGCTATTTAAAGTAGATGACTTGATGCTGTTACTTCTTCACAAAACACATCCCTTTTCCCTTATGGGTTCAAAACCTTTTGCCCATCTATTGCTTGGACATCTCTCCTACCTGAGAATATTGGCAGATCGGGGAGGAGTCACTATCTTTTGAAGTCCTTGCAGGTTCCCTAAGGTGTTTTGGCAAAGTCCTTTGAATGGCCACAGTAAGAGTTTTGGTGTCATGGTCTCTGCCTGTCTTGAGTTTTTTCCTTGGGGAAACCTAACACTACTATTCTTTGTACTGCAGGTTCAACAGCTCTTGGCTAAAGAACTTCCTTTGCTAACCCTCTCACCATTTTCTCAAGTTTTCGTGTATTTGATTTACTGCTGTAACTTTTTCTTGTGGGTCAACAAGTTCGACAGAATCCAAAACAGGCAAGTCTGTATTTTCTAATCTCTTTAAGTTAGTCTACTACCTATTTACACATGTGCTTCCATGACAGCTTAAAATAAATCAAGTCAACACTGCTGTGTTCCGACCTTTCCGTTTCCCTGCATATGACACAGAATCATATTCTCTTTCCAGCTAAACCTGTCTAATTATAACTAACAGGACATGAATTGTGCTTTATGTTTTAAGCCAGCTACGTTGGGCCAGGGTAGTGCCAGCACTACCAGGCTGAGTGGGAGTTAATTTAGGCAATGGCAATGCTGACTTACATTGTTATGGGTGTTTTGGAAATGCATGAACGGCTCAGCTGATCTAGTACCCTGCAGCTGGGAGGAAGGGAGGAAGAATCAGAAATAACCTGTCTCTACTCCCCACTCTGCTTTTGTGGTCAATGCTGGTGTGATGAGCTCATCAACTTGCCAAGAGGGCAAAAGAATAACCACGCTAAGATGTTAAATGGTTTGTTTTGTCTTAGCAAGAAAAAATGTCTTACCATGTATTCAGAGGAACTCCAGTAAACTCCCAAAACAGCAAAGCACATAATGTATAGTCATCCCTCTGAATGAGAGGGAGATGTTAGGCAGAGTTGAATTAGAAACTGTATCCAAGCTTGAACGTGGTTGTTTTTAGCAGTGAGATTTTGGTACGTGGCAGTCCAGAGTAAGTCTCAAAGCAAGTGAAAACATCTATCAAGCAACATGAGCAAAACACGTGAATTATTCTGAAGTCCTGCCTCAATACAGCAGTGCCACACAGGTGTATTAGGAATGCTTGCTGCTCCAAAAAGTTGTTTCAGCTTTTGGAAGATAATAGTGATTTAGGTCCCTGTTTATTCCTGTTTTCCTTACTTTCTTGTAACTTGTGGAATTTAGTAGCTAGTGAAGTTCTGGCAGTTGATGACTGGACCTTGCGTGACTGATAGACTCATCTCAGTGCATTAGGGTAGAACAATTTAACCTGGCACTTTATATTGTGTATTCAAATTGGTCCAAAATAGTATTCTGCACATTTACAAGTGTCCCACTGATCAGACTGTGGATTCTACGTGTTTTGTTCTTGACTAGGTGTCCAGTTTAAGAGTTGCAGATGGAGCTTCTAGACTATCTTGCCTAATATAGGCTTCGTTAGCAAAGTGGAATCACATCTGCTTCAGTGTTTTACATTTAGTAACTGCAGTGTCCTCTCTTCATTCTTATTAGTAAGAACTAGCAAGTTTCCATAGTGTAGTTTAATTAAAGCGCAAAGCGTCTGGGAATATGTTCAATAAGGAGGTAGGAAGCTTGAGCTGCAAATGCAGTTAGTAATGATCAGGCCTGTTCATTAAAGGCCAAACCCTTTAAGTCCCTCTTCTCCCTCTGTTTAATACACTGTTATTTAACTGCTGTAAACTTACATGATTTCATGCACCGGATATTTTTCTTTTTAATACAAACAACAGGTGATTTTGTATTTAAGGAAAATAGATATGATTCATCTTCTGTGTTAGTGAGGACATGACCACAAAGTTGTATTTTAACTTAAACAATAAGTGCACTGCCTTGCCACTTCTAATAGTAGGTATGTAGTTACCTCCATTCTTGGTAACATGAGATTTTGTAGGAAATTATAGGACATATATAGTTCAGTGTTCAGTTCATAGTTCAGTGATCGAATTTTATGTTCTTAATTACTGTGCATAGTGAGATGCTACAGTTTGATAGAGTTGTTATTTACAGATACGGATCTGATAATATATCTTTTCTATAGAAAGAACAGCCATAGAAGAAACATTGTTTTAGATTATTATCAAAAAAAGAAAACAAAACAAAACAAAAAATCCAACTTAACAGTCAGCATGCAGAGAAGGCTGTGTAGTTTTAGACGAGATCTTGGCAATCTCAGTCAGGGTTATAAAAGCAGTACCCTAAGCACAAAGACCAAACCAACAGCACGAAGTGATGCAGCTGAAGCACAGAGTGCTTGTTCACTGCTTGTGGCATAAGTTCTGCCAGGACAGAAGATCTTCCAGTACATGTCGATGTTTTTGCTGCAATCCTTCTTACAAGAGGCTCCCAGTCGCTTGGCCATAAAGCACACATTACTGCTGTGACACTGGGGGCAAGGAGGGTATTACAGAGATTTAAGCAGCAGCATTGGAGCTTTGAGAACTGCCTTAGCAGTAAGTTTAAGGAAAGGTGAAATATGAATCCATTGAGTTACTGTTTATCAATGTCTATAATTTGGGGAAATACAGTATAAGGTAGCTTAGACTTGGAAGTGGGAGAGACAAACTTGTCTTAATAAATGGTTATTTTAAATAGTAAGAAAAAAAATCTACCTACTGCATGATTTAGCATCTGAATTGGTATTGAGAACTAAGTGCTGAAAGTTGCTGTTCGGGGTATTATTAAGAGTGTCCCTGGAAAATGCTGCATTTTAGTTGGGAGGCAGAACCAAAGTGTATTTCACCTGTGATTTAAGAAATCCACAGTCCTGTTTACCAGCTATATTACTAGAGAGGAGGGTGTGAGAAGAAGATAATTTATGACAGCAAACATTTAGGGCATAAAATGGTTGAATGTAGTTGTAAGCGACAACAGGAATGGACAAAAATGTAAGCGTGGAGGAAATTGGAAGTGGAAGATCAGGAAAGGTGGAGATTTTGATAAATGAAGAGTGAGTAAATTACCAGCAAATAACGCGCAAAATGAAGCAGGCAAAGAATATTTGGGACAAGCTGAAATGTAGATGAGTCAGAACAAGCTGACACACCAGAGTGTGCAGTAGCTGCAGCATCAAAGGCAAAATAAGCCCTGTCTATGCCTTGTTTTAGCAGGCAGGCAATCTTTAAAGAAAAACAAGCAAGCCAGTAATGAGAAGTGCAGGCTGTAGAAATTCTGCTTTACCAGTTGCACCAATGGTGGTGCCGAGCAGCCTCACCTGGGCCAGGGGCTCATTTCAGCTCTGCGGGGGTGCAGGGGGAGGTCTCCCCTCTGCCCGCTGCCCCTGGGGACCTGCACGGGGATGTGCCCGCCCTGGCCACCTCCCCTCCCCTGTGCTGGGTGCTGCAGGCTGGGCCTTGCTCTGCTGCCTGCACTATGGGAGGCTCAAAAAAAAGCACTCCCTTCTATTTTGCTTATTTGTTTTAAAGCTTTACATTGACAAAGGGAAATTTATCATTTTCTGGTGGTTAGCTGTTTTATGTGACTTTCAAGTACCTTAATATTTTCTTGCAATGCCTCTAGAAATATGATTGTAGATCTTTGTGGATTATCAAGGAAAAATGTTCCTGCAGCCTTTGCCCTTACATCAAAGTTTGTAGGCATGAAGCTTTATGAGACCACAGGTGTTATTTTTTGAGGTGTATTCTTAATATCTTTGCTTCAGAGATTAGAGCTGAAACTCTAACAAGTATTAATGTGTTAACTCTGTTACTCTGACTAGTGTTGCTCAAGTATTTAATGTGTTACTCTAGCAAGTATTAATGTGTTAACTCTTTAGAAAGTACAGTGTAGTTGTTTTTGGAATAATGAAAACCAGTTTTGAAAACCTTTTTTGAAAACCAGTTTATTCAGCAGTAAACAGTTAGGGCAAACTCCTCTGACAGTGATTCCCGTCTAGGGACTGGTCTGTTCTTGCAGTAACATATGAACTTGCAGCAAGGCAGATCTCAGCTTTTTTTGAATACTGCTATTTTGCAAAAAGTTTATTGTAGTCATTCGTTCTTTATCTTGTTAGAACAGCTACCATTGATATTGCATCCAGTTTCCTACTGTGTTTACAGTATATCCACTCACCAAAGCAATTGTGCCCATTTCAAGTTAAAAGCTTAATGAAGCAGCTTTTCCAACTGAGTAAGATAAGATGCGTTCAGCGGCTTTTCTCCATTGCTTCTAACTTACACACGGCAGCAAACATTTCTATTCCTGGCATGGCTTTTTCTGTCTTTTTCTTTTTTTGGTCTAAACAGTAGCTACACAACCTGTCCTATTAGCCAGCCTGCGTTAAGTGATGGTAAGTGCTAGTGCAATAGTGAAGGCAAGTACCAGCAGAGCAGATACCACCCCTGTGCTTGGCTGCTGAGCTAGAAAGCAAACTACTGTTTGTGTGCGAATAGTGGCTTTATGCTAAACCCAACTTTGGCTCTTCTTTCTGCCCACCCCCTGGTTTAGAAGTGCTGGGCATGCTCCAGTTGTGTTCCTAGCTCCTTACAGAGCTGAGCAGTTACTTATTCTTGGCTTCAGCTGCATGGTGACTCATGAAGCTACATATTCCTCTATAAGATAAGGGGGTGGTTCTAGGAGTTACATAGCGTTTCAGTTCTGTGGCGATGAGTGTCAAAGTTAATTGATACTATAAAGAGCTCCCAGTCTTCTGCTGGATTGATAAGTGATTTTAAAAAGTTAAG
The DNA here is from genome assembly GCF_059628265.1 of Tinamus guttatus. Classification (NCBI taxonomy): domain Eukaryota; kingdom Metazoa; phylum Chordata; class Aves; order Tinamiformes; family Tinamidae; genus Tinamus; species Tinamus guttatus. The sequence goes on from NW_028288746.1 coordinate 973,293, forward strand.
CAGTCTACCTACCTGAGGGTATAGCTCACTGCCTCTTACTGGTGAAAGTGCCATAGGCTCTGTCATCTTTGAACTCTGCTTGGCTTACTGAACAGATAGGCAGCCATCCTCACGCGTATTTGCCAGCTCCTGTGACAGTGGGTGAAAGAGGCAGAGCATTAGCAAAGGCATCGGCTATACTAGAAGAAAGAAAATGCCTTATGCAAGTTAGATTTAGCTGGAAGTGAATTTATAACAGGGTAAATGACATGATGAATAAAAATTACTTGATCAAAATCAAAAGTTAAAAAGAAAAGCAACAACAAAAAATGTGTTCTACTGGTGGCAACTGTTGGTGCCATGCGGAAGGGAGGATGACTTCGTGCTTAGGGCTCCTCTGGAAAGCAGTCTTGGAGACATGCTGGTGATTTGGCTTCTGGCCAAAAAGAAGTTCAGGGTCAGACAAATATACCGTATGTTGCTGCCAACTAACCTCAATATTCTTTTGGGATTGCTGTTTCAGGATGGGACTTTTAAATTCAGGTTGACTTTGCTGATCTGCACTTCAGTTGCTAGGCTTCCTGTGCTGCTGCTGTTAGTTGTTGCCTGTAGGCAAGCAGAGTTACCTGGGTTTAGTCGTGTGAGTAATTTTGCAAGTTTGCTCTTTTGTGCTGCTGACGAACAAGAAGCCTTTTGAATTGCCCTTTGCTCTTCTGCTAGACTACCTCAGACACAATAATTTCAGACAAAATCTAGAATAAACATATCCTAAAGAAGTTTTAAGGGCTTGTGTTTTTAAAACTGTGTCCTTGATGAGTTGCAATGGAAATGTAACCATAGCAAGATCAGTGTAAAATGCACAATCTCTGTCTCCACAAGATGAAGCACAGGAAAAACAGGTCTCAATTTTACTGAAGTGTCAAAACATTGATAATGGATAACTTAAAAACCTGAAGTGCCATTTCATTACACATCAGCTGCTGATAAATGAATGCTACTTGAGGCACAGCTGCATGGATGCAGTGGCTTGATTCTGGATAGGTGGCTGATTATAACCTCTCTGAAATACTTGATTTGACTTGTTCATGAATTATTGAAAGCACACGATAGCCAAACGGATCTTACAGTAATGTTTTTAATGTGCCTTCCTCCCCTCATTCAATCATGTCCCCTCTTACTGTGACTGGGCTCAGTGGAGCAAAGGAATGAAGAAATGTTGTTATTTTCTTGTAGATCTCAAAGTCTTATCCCAAGAGCTGGTCTCGTACCTTGCTCTCCCTGCTGAAGGGACGGCTCTTCTTCCTGCACCCACTGCTGCTTCCAGCTTTGGGTTGCTCCCTTGGCCAGTTTTGTGCCCTTGGGCCCCTGCTGAGCTGCATGGTCTAGAGCAGTGAGGAGCCCTGCTGGGGTAGGGGTTGGTGGCTCCTTGGTGAAGACTCTCAGGAGAAGAAACAGGAGGAGCTGGAGCTCCTGCTTTTGCCAGCTTCCCCTCAAATCAGCAGTGTCCAGGCTCCTCATATCACTTGCTCTTGCAGAGACTCTCTGGCTGCTTTGCTTTTGTTGCCGTTTATTTTTAATGGTTTTAATTAGACCTGTATTGTGTAACTTGGAGCTGGAATTGAAAAGTACGGGGGCTGACAGCCTCAAAGGCAGGGAGCCAGGTTGTATTTTTATCTTCAAAGTAGGAATTTTTTTGGATGAATCCAGAAATGGGCATGAGCGAAGGAGTCCTGCTTTACAGAGTGGCAAGGTGCTACACTACTCATGAACCAGTGGGCCGGGCCGGTAGGATACAGGGGCTGCCACTCGCTGCACATGGGGAAGTTCAGGTTGCAGAGGAAGCCACCTTCAGTGTCCTCCTCTCTGTCCTTTCCCCCAGGCTTTAGCAGCTGGGGCTTTGGTGCTCTTCGCATTCCTGTGCTCGTTAGTCATTCTCCAGGACTGCTCTTCCTGCCAACAGGTGTTTTCTTTTATTCTGCACTTTTTACTCACTGTTCCTGTACCCAAAGCTTTGCTTGCAGAAGGACAAGTTGCTGTAATGTAACTAAACTTAGACTGCTGCTTAATGACTATAGCTTTTGGAGGATGCAAATTATAACAAAGCGTAACCAAGTCTTTACAACTGCGTCTTGCATGGTTTAGCATCTGAAACATGTATTTGCAGGCACCAACATAGGTTTTTAGCTCTGCTAGTCAGGTGAGCTGCCTTCCTGGACAGCAGTTAAAAGAGGTTAATAAAATCCTGCTGATAGGAGTTGTTGCAGTCCTACCTGTGACTGGCAGCACAGAGGAGCCTCGTTCTGGATGGGAATGATGCAGCTGTCCAAGCAAAGGTTTGTGAGGGCCCCCATGCGCACCAGGTGCACCTGGCAGAGCTCTCCTCTTGGGATGGATTGGCCTGCCCTAGATTGGATGTGGTGGCTGCACGGGCAGAGGCTGGAGTGCCCTTCCTCCGGTGGCAGCGCGGGCTGCGCAGCCGGGAGCAGCGCGGCCCGTGGGGGAGAGGGGCTGCCACAGCAGTTTGCCTTTCAGTGGGGTCAGTCAGAGCGTTAATCACTGCCAGGAGAAATCCAAGGTAGCTGCCTTCTCATTCCACCCTCAGAGGCTCAGAGTTATATATACTGATTGTTCTAGGCAAAGAAACAGTTTTCTAAATAGAACTGTTCCAAAGCTGGAGATGTGTCATAACATTCTGAGGGCTTCAGGTTTCTTTCTTTTCTCTTTTTAATTCCCTTCCCCAGTTTCTAGTCAGATTATCTCGCAGTGTCACAACAGAGTGAACACTCCACTTTGTTCAAATACCTTAACGATGCTGCCCCGCCTGCAGTTTCCCTGCCCTGGGGCTCCTGGCCTATGCTGCAGTAGCATCAAAGTAAGAAAATCCTCCTGTACTTATAAGGTTCACTCTTTTATTTCAGAATCTATCTCCAGATTTAATTAAGGGCTAAAAAATAAGATCCCTTAAAGTATAGTTGGATTCAGTACCTCGCATGGATAGCATCACACCTGCAGGCAGTCAAGCTGTGAACAAGGAATGTGGCAAGTGAATAAAGAATTCAGTAAGTAGAAATAAATGTTACGATTAATCTATGGGAGAAAGAAACATCTTGGTAAACATTTTGATAAAACCCTGTTCTTTAGGGTCTATGTTAATAGGGATATTCAAATCTCACTCCAGTTCATAGTTTAAAAACAAAGCAAAAAACAAAGCCAAAAGCAGGTGAATATAACTTGAACTTTGTATTTCTTCTCCATCACCCTCTGTGTTTTTCTTTCCCCCTTACCTGTTCTTTATTGAGTCTTGGGCAGCCAGGAAAGGCTTCAGGAGGCAAAGTCACTGTCACCGAGTTGCAGAAAGAACACTTGCGTCCTGGTGAAAGTGGGGAGATTAAGGAATCTGCTGCCTCTGGTTATGATAGCCTAACTCCAGGAGGCTGTGGGCTATCCAGGCCTATTCTGTTCTATGGTCTGCAGTGTCTGGGGAAGTTTGGGGTGTCTTTGGATTCTGCAAAATCCTGATACAGTCTTGAAATCTCTGATTAAAAAGTAAAACAGCCAAAAATAGATTGGCCAGTAGGTGTGATGAACTGATGTAATGTTTTTAGAGGGCAGGTAAAACAAGAGTTCAGTTGCTACTCCCTCTTCAATGATTTTTATGTAGAACTCAGCGTGGAAATGGATATAAATAACCTATATTTGGTGTTAAAGTTTTGTTTGTCTCTGAAAATTTTGTTGTCCTTTTTGCTAAGGAAAACTCAGTGAGGAAAAATGTTGATGTTTTATATTAGATACCTTATGGCCATCCTGTTCTACTACCCAAGGTTTTAAATCTCAGCAATCTAAAACTCTGCCAGCAGCTTCCCTGACCTGAATGCTATCTTTTTACATGTGACCGTGGTTACTATTTTAGCTAGGGGTGTATGTGTATATATAGTTATACACACACATATATATATATATAAAAACTATGTGTAGTTAAATATAAACATTTAGTTTCAGATATAAGATAAAATGCATACAGCTACATATACATGTGCCGTATTTTACATATCTTGGGTGCTTATTTTTTTGTTCCTTTTATTTCTGGTTTTACCCAGCTTGCAAAGGTGTGTTAATTTAACGAGCAATGGCTGCCGAGTGGAGTTGCATGGAGCTTTCGACATCTGTTCCGACCCTGTTCTGCACTTTCAAGCTCTTGGCTGTCGTCCCGTGCCGGAACTGCTCTACACTGCACTGCTATTCTGGAATCGCAACAGCAGTTACACTGTGTAGTGTAGGCTATTGATTACTCTCCATTAATTGCAGAAGTATTTCATAATTACTATAGCAATAGGTTCTATACAGCCCCCAACTGCAGAGCTAAGTGAAAACTTAGGCTCAGTTTGGAGCGCGCAGGCAACAGTTGCAGCCTCCAGCGTGAGATGCACGAGATAGTCCCAGTGCCTTTTCCCTCCTATTCTGCAGGGAGGAGACAGTCCATGGTTTTCATGACTCTTGCTCTTGTTTTCAGTTTAATTGACCTCTCTAATCTATCATTTCTGTTCATTTAATTTGAGGTTGTCAGGAGGTTTTTGAAAAGCAAGCTGACTACTTAAGTGGTTTTGTTTTGTTTTTGTTTATTCTGAGATGTGTTAAATGATCACAATTCTAGGGAAAAAAATCTCATTTTAATATCTTATCTTTATCTTTATCTTTAATATCTATATCTTTATTTGTCTTTAATATCCTTATTATCTTAAATTATGCAATAAAAATGCATCAAAGACTTTTGAACGTCTTGGTTTTAATAGTAACTTTGATTTTGTAAAAGGAATATAATATACTGTGAGAAGTGAGCAATAGTTTGATGTCGATGTGAAAAATGCAGATACTGTCTGAAAAACAGAATGTGTCAGTTTTCCAAAGTTGTTCAGCATAGCAGCTTGCTGTTTGTGATAGGTTTTTATAATAAAAGTTGAACTTCTGTATAGGATTTAAAGCTGTAATTAGTGGGTGTGCTGTTGAGGACTGGGGCAGCTAAATGAGCCGAGTGGGTATGAAAGTTGCAGTTGTGCCTGCGTGCCAGGGAGGAGCTGAACGCCTGCCAAGCTTTCGGCTCATCTGGGGCCTCCCAATTAGCCAAAAGCAGTTCATTTATAGATTAACTTGCTGCTCAAAGATTGCAGGCTAAGGATGAAGGGACTGATGGCAGATTAGGCTGGGGTTTTGTGGCGGGAGCGGAGAACAGTCTCTATCAGGAATAACAAGTTGATATTTCTGAAATATCAACTTGTTATTTCGGTCTTTTTAGGTGAGGGGGGAAGAAAGCGAAACAGGGACTGCTCGTCCTGCAGTGTGCTTCACGTGGAGCTGGCTGCTGTCATAGGCTTTGGGGTATGGAAAGGATAGAGGTGATTTTATCAATGAAGCTTCCCCAGCAGTTTTCTGCTGTCCTTTTCTGGACAGAGGGGTTTGAGACCTGCAAGCTTCCTCCTTCAAGCTCCTTTAACACCCTTTCTGCTGTGCTGTCATTTAGTTGTGATTTTGCTATCAAGATGCAACAGCCATTGGCAGTGCTCATGGAGTTTGAACATAGGATTTAAGTGCTTTTGAAGAAATAAGCATTGATATTTTTAAAGTCCCATTGCCAGCGCCAGTTTGCGGAGGGCTCTGCGTGCCACGTTCCTAGCGTGGCTGCAGCTTGGCACGTAGGTGCCGCGGAGGCTTTCGAGCTCTGCTGCACTGCGCTGCGTCAGCTCCTGGAAGCTCGTGGCAGTCTTGGGGCGGGGGGGGGGCTCTTTTACCACAAAGTGCCAAGGAAATCTAGTCCTCAAAATCTGTGCATTGCAAACTGGCCCCGGGCACAAGAGCTAGCTGCTTTTATAGCATTTACCCAGCACTCTAAACACTTGGTTGAAATTCCGAGGTTGTGGGCTCATGGGTGAGGGGAAGAGCTTGTTGAAGGATGATAATTTTGACCTTTTAATAAAGGCGACTGTAATTTGGGAAACTTGATTCCATATTTAGTTTTTTGTCTTTCCTGAGCTATGTTCCTTTCCATGCTAATACCAGACATAAAGCCTTTGGTTAGCTGTAGCATACAGAAATTCATGGCTTTTGCATCTTGTGTAAATCTCACCTCATGAATGCTTTAGATAAAGCACTTATTTCTGACATGCTCCTTAAAGGCATTTAGATACAGCCCTTGAAAGAATGTCAACTTATAATTAATACTCAAAAGCTGAAAATCTCTAAGCAGTTACTGAAAAACTGGATGAAACATGTGAAACAAAAGCTATATTCATTTAGAATGAGGAAAATTACTGAATATAGATCAAATTGGAGAGCGAAAATATGATTTCTTAAATTCTTTGGCTTTACAAGGGTGTATAATCAGGCTCTCTTGAACATGAGGCTTCTTCGCTGAGCCTGAGTCCAAATCTGGTTACTGAACTTGAATACAGAGTGGCTGGAATCTGTGCTGTTGCCTTTATTGGAATAGGTGAAGGTCACAAATCCTGTGCCTGCTGCCCTCCCCCAAGCTGTTCACGACTGTATCTATAACCCAAGGAAGGTATGAGTAGAGTAACAACACATAGGTGACCATATGCAAGAGAGAGGGAGGTAGCGAGTAAGCAAATTTCTCTCTTTCGCAGTGCAAATTCATTGCTTTTACTTTATGACTTGTCCTGTAAATAAAGTGGAGAAACCACCGCCAGCCAGTGGCAGTTTATTGTGCTGGTCCCCAGCATCTCAAGGAAATAACATCTAAATTAAACTAGAGCTGGTTTGTAATGTGCATCATGCAGCACTGCTGTGCTCAGCACCACTGCTCGGTGAAGGTCAGAATCCACCTGTTATTATAAAGCATTTCAGCTCTGTGTCTGAGGACGGGGTGCTTAACACAGGTTTTAAATACATTTAGAAAAGCTGAGGAAACTCTTAAAAAGGAACTCCATAAAGCACTTCCAATGTTTTTCAGCTCTGCATGTAACTAGCAGTGATGAGTGTGTGCGTGGTTCTCTGTATGCTTGTTTCACAGCTGCTTTAGTGGCAAGTTTTCTAATGGTGCTGAACTAGTACCTGATCAGGAATGTATAGAATAATCATGGTAAACTGCCATAAAAACTCTTTTAATGATGACATTAATACTCTGCAGTTCTGAAGATCTGAACATTTAATTTTTTGATTTCATAATCAACCTGAAAACGCAAAGAAGAAGGTGATTCTTGTGCGCATTTCTTTTTTCCTCCCCTGGTATGAAGCTGTTGAGGGTAAAATTTTAATTCTTTAAGCAAAGAGTAACCAAAAATCAAGCTAATGTTTTGCAGTATTGCCATTGGTCTCAACGCGGATTAAGCCTGGACCTTTTGCTGGTTGAGGGCCATAGGCTACGCCCGCTGGGTTTGTTGGTGGAACGCCTGCGGGTGGGAAGGGGCCTGGGGGCAGCTTTGGGGGAATTGGGGGATGGCTTTTTAGATATGCTATGTATTTATATATAATCTTTACAGATGTACATGGGAAAGTAAGATAAGTCTCTACCCAGGAAAGTTCAAAAAAACCCATCTAGAACAAATGGAAGAAGTGCACAGAAGAGCAGGTGAGGAGGGTAAGCAAGAGCGGGGCTGCAGGGGAACCACAGAAATCTTTGGGTTTTGTTTATTGGAGCTGGTTCTCCTCTTTCTAGAGGAGGTTCCCACTGAGACCTTTCTGGTCTGTGCCCCTATGTGGGGAGCAGGGCTGGGAGGTGCTGAGGATATCCGTGAGCAGAGGAGAAACTGGGAGCGAGAGGTATCTGTGATCACCCACAATGAGAATAACGGGAGGAAAGTAGTGCTGGGAGCTTGAAAGAAATGTGACCAAGCGGGCCAAGACGCTGTCTGGGAGGCAGTTGAGTTCATAGAAGCTGGACTGATGGGTTATAAAATTCACCTCCTGGGAGGGAGGAGTTATTTCATCCGGCTCTGCTGCTGAAAGCAGCTGGGATAAAAGCGATGCACAGAAGAGGAAAGGGCTGCTGGTGACGGGGGCGTTTGGAGCACAGCGAAGCAGGTGGCACTAGCTCTTGGCCTGTGTTTTGGGCAATGCGGCTGTGGGACCAGCACAGCTGGAACGGTCTCCTCTTTAATCCTGTCTGTTCTGCAGGAGAAATCTCTTCCTGTGCCCCAGGGTGTCAGGTGCTCTTTTATTTACTGCGCGCCCATGTCCCGAAGGTGCCAGTGAGCTGGCTGCAGTGCCAATGTGGATGCCCGGGCAGCCGCGAGCAGGCTGGGCTGGCTGCCCCTGCACTGCAGGAGGCTCCTCGGGGCCCTTGCGGGAGGGAGCAAAAGTGGCCAAAATCACTCCCAAGGTCACTCTCCAAACTTGGGCAATGTGAAATTCTCTGCCTTAAAGACATTCATACAACAAAACGAGTATGTTTTACTAAAGCGTGTGTATGCTTGAATGGTAAATAGCAGTGCAGTGGCTTTTTATACTTGCAAATCTGAGAATGAGGGGAGAATCTTTAAAATAAAAAGTAAAATGTGACTTTGGTCAGAGAGTGTTTAATTTGGGGGCTGGAGAGCACTTTTCAGTCAAGTGAATGTTTGGCACCCGCTCTTGCCAGGTGTGCCCAGGCTGCAGAAGGGTGCCTTGCCTTGGCAAGAGGCAAGAGGGTGCTGTTTTGTCCTGTTTTTTTTATCCTGTTCATCCACAATGAATGAGATGGAAGTAAGAGCAAGGCATTTCTCGTGTCCCCAAGAAGCAGGTGTCCCTGCCCGGCTATCTGCAGCGCAGGCGAGCGCGTGGCGTGAGCCGGGCTCTGCGCGGCTGCTCCCCGCTGTCCTGCCCGCGGGGTCCTGCGCGCATGCAGGCGCGCGGGCACAGGGCCTGCACACACTGTTGTGTGAGGGCGTCCTGCTGTGTGCAGTCCTGTTTGCCCCAGACATTGGGCATACTCCCAGCCAGGTTTTGAAAGAATTGACTCATAGATTAGAGCCATTCTCATTGCTGCTGAGCAGAGAGTTTTTCCTCTGGCCTAGATGCACCATTCTAGATGGTAGCCGTTTAATACGCCTGGCTTATTAGCTAGTTTGTGCCATCTCTTCGTTGTGGGACTAGGGAGGTGTGTGTGTGTCCCCTTCAGCCTTGGACACGAAGCAGAAGGACATGTCCAGGCTCACTTTGCAACACTTCTCCTCCCACCACCACATTAATCCGTGTGCGTGTCCCAGAATTGTGCCTGTCACCGACAATACGTAAGCTCTGCATTCTAGCTTGGAAATATCCAGTTCCTTGAGATCTAGGTCAGAAGCTGATTCAAACGTAATAATTTATAATAATGAAACTAGGGCAAAACAAAAAAACAAATGCAGCTTTTCAAGTGTGGGAGAGGGGAATAATCCATTACAAACAACCTAGCCAGCCCATCGCGCGCTGCAGTAACCAATTCCTGCACTCCGCCCCATCGAGGGGCTTCCGCTAGTAGCGGCTGCTCTGTTCCTCGGGGCTCTGTCTTTCTCTTCCAATTTGTGCATGACAACGACCAATATTCCAAGAGCTTCAAAGCAGAAATGAACTTGGGAAATAGAAGCCATTGAACCTTCTTTAATGCTTAATACTCTATGGCACAAATGGTGAAAAGCTGCTAATCAGTAAATAGTTTTCTGTGATGATACATTCAGAACAGTTACGGATTTGGTGTGTGTTGCTAGTATCCATGACAATGTTGCCAGTCAGTCCTGTGCCCCTCGGAGAGTCGCTTGGAGTTGCCGATAGTATCGCAGCTGCATTTGAAGCATATCTGTTGTGGAGCAGCACCACATATTGAAGGGTTTCTTCTCACTTTGAACACTTGCTTGGGATTCCTGTCAAGTGCAGCTTGCAGCAGTGCTGCGGCCGGGTGGAACGGGAGAGCGTTTCTGCCATGAAACTTTGTGTATGTGGTGCACTCCCTCCCCAAAGGCACGGGGTCCGTCATATTAATTTGAAATAATTTTATCTGGCAATATTTGTATCATTTAGAATATTAGTTTCTTTACAACTGGCATGTTTCTATATGCTGTTGTTAATTTATCATCTCCACGGTGCCTAAGGCAGTGTTTTCAGTGTGTCACAGGGGTTAATGTGCCCCAAAATGCTCTGGTAAAGACAGACCCACTGAGCAATCACTGCACGAAAAGCGGTGCCCCCAGGGCGTGAGGCTGGACGGCAGGTACTGTGGTGCCCTTCTGGGGCTTGGCAACAAGGTGTCCTTCCCTGATCTCTTCAAAATCCCCTTTGCCGGGATCCTGCGGGATAGCATTGCTGCAGAAGAGTCAGGACAGACAGGAAAAGCAAGCAGAGTGAAAGGAAAGCTGTCAGAGACTGATTTTCTTTGGATATGTTTTGTTTACCCAGAGAACTGGGCCATATATTGTTTTGTTATTTATTCACTGGAAGAAACAGCTTGGGATCAGGCAAGGTATGAGATTGATATATTCCTACTGAATTTGTCCAGTTGTTACGGAAATAACTTTTGGTCTGACTATTTTGAGACAAGGTCATCCTGTTTAGAAATCCATTGAAACTGTTACTATCCCTGCATCTCCCCCCAGATAAAAAGCTTTGATTTAAAGCAAAATTATTTTGCTCTCCCGGATTAACCAGTGAACTGAAAATATCCTTCATTCACACAGCAATATTTGTGCTGCTTTTATTGGAGGAAGCTACAGACAACTCAAAGCTTCAAAGTAAATCTGCTTTAATGTGTTTAAAAAACATGCAAGACATTTCTTGATGAGAAACAGCATTTTATAATATTATGTAAAGATAAAGAAAGCAAAGAAGAAAGAAGATAAATGACTCATCAGGAGAGCTGATGGCAAGGCATTTGCCCCTTTTCCCCATCCCAGTAGTTCTGTAATTAAGCATATTGGGAGCTAACGAGATGCTGAAATACACCAGAAGAGTGGGGAAGGTGTTTGTACAGTTAGGAAATGCCCCGCACTGCCCTTTCTCTTCCGTCTTGGCTTCTCCATGCTCCGCTTCGCAGCCTGGGGAGGTCGGTTCCCAGGTCTCTGTGTTTTCCTGTGGTGGGGCGAGAGGGGTCCCGGAGCTCCGGAGCGCCCGCAGCCCCCCTGCCCTGCTCGCGTGCGCTCCACGTGCCCTTGCGGTGCTTGTACGCATGCAAACCCTCCCAGGGAGTTCAGTCTGGCAGAGGCTGCCATAACGGGGTCTCCTCAGCACCAGCCATGCCCTGGCTAGTTTGTGTGCGTTCTGTTGACTGTTTTCATTCTTGCCGAGAGTTAAACGCACTGTTCTTAGCCCTGGCTCTGCCTGTCCCCGTGCTGATGCAGCGCAGCACCGTAGCGTTGTCACGTTGCATCATGTTCCCCCAGGACCAATTTCCACGTCCCCGCGAGGCTGGGTGATTTGTTTTCCTGTGCCGTGGCTCAATGCCTGCTCAGTAATGGAGGTGCACGCTAACGCCGGCGCTGCACGTCGTACCTGGCTGAGGAGTGTGATGTGGACAGTGTGTGGATGCCTTCTGAAATGGTTCTGGTGTAAACAATATAAATATAGCTGGGAACTGAAAGTCTTCAACCCAGTTTTGAATGTAGTTTCCATGCAGAAACACACTAAAATAACTCACTTATGCGGAACATTAAGGTTGGGATATTTGTTTCAGGTGGGATAAGCTTATTTTGCAGAGCAGAGCATTTGATCAAAATCAGCTCCTCACGTGCTAATCTGCCCAACTGATGCCCTGCTAATATTAGTTTGGACTTGGGAAAAAAGATGAGTTTAGTGGCCAAACCTTTGCTGTGCCAGCAAATCGGCCGCTTTTCTGTGTCTGGTAACATTTTGGATGTGACTTTTTGGATAACTGGGCAGAACCAATTTTTCTCTAGCTCACACAAAAGATGTTCAAATGAAATGCCCAGCCAGGAAGCTTCTAAATTCAAGTAAGAAAAATGATATTGGACTAAAATCCAATTGCAAGCCTGGACTTTAAACCTAGTCTCAGACAGTTTTAAGCATGTAGTTTGAACACAAGGTAAGTTTTCTGGGCATAGAATCATAGAATGCTTAAGGTTGGAAGGGACCTCTAGAGGTCATCTAGTCAACCCCCCTGCACACACAGGGTCACCTAGAGCACGTGGCACAGGACTGCGTCCAAGCGGGTTTGAAGATCTCCAGAGAAGGAGACTCCACAACCTCTCTGGGCAGCCTGTTCCAGCGCTCTGTCACCCTCACTGGTAAGAAATTTTTCCTTAAGTTCCTGTGGAACTTTTGGTGCTTCGGTTTGTGGCCATTACCTCTAGTTCTGTCGGTGGCCACCACTGAAAAGAGACCAGCACCATCCTCCTCACTGCCTTCCTTGAGGTACTTCTAGACACTGCTCAGGTCCCCTCTCATCCTTCTCTTCTCCAGCTGAACAGGCCCAGCTCCCTCAGCCTCTCCTCATAGGACAGATGCTCCAGGCCCCTGATCATCCTTGTGCCCCTGCGCTGGACTCTCTCCAGCAGCTCCACATCCCTCTTGTACTGTGGAGCCCAGAACTGGACACAATACTCCAGATGCGGCCTCATCAGGGCTGAGTAGAGGGGCAGGATCACCTCCCTCGACCTGCTGGAGACGCTCTTCTTAATGCACCCCAGGATCCCATTGGCCTTCTTGGCCACAAGAGCACACTGCTGCCTCATGGCCACCTTGTCCTCCACCACGATGCCCAGGTCCTTCTCTGCAGAGCTGACATGGCTTCCCTGGCGCCTGTGGAGGTGCCAGATGTGCGGCCTGGCATCCGCGGCACGCGGGGACAGCGAGGCCTTGCCGGCCGCAGCCGGCGGCTCCGCTGTGTGCGGGGCTTGCTGCCACAGGGCCGGGGCACAGCTGCGGCAGACGGGACCTGGCTCTCCTGACAAGTAACAGGCAACTCTGACTTTATTTTAAATGGTAAATTTTAATTTTGGGTACAGCCCTCTGTAGCGACATGGAAAAATAACTGGAATACAGGAAATAATAAAGGAAGCAACGCCACCCTGCAGCAAGTTTCCCAGTAAAATACCTACTGTGTTCATATAGGATTAATGACTAGCCCTTGGAAGAAGAGCTTCCTTCCATTTCTTTAGCCTAGCTTTTTCCTAAGGAGGGTGTATTTCATGCTGCGATGTTTCTGTTTCTCAGCTGCGTTAGAGGTTTCACTGGACCCTGTCCCCTGTTACATGTGAGTGTTTTGTACAGACCTCCATATGAAATCCAAGTTTCTGCGTCGATGCCGGTGGTTCAGCCGTGTGCAATTTGTACTCATCCAGCTAAGCTGTTTGAAAACCAGCCTGAATGTTAAGTACTATTCACTCATCCCTAGAAGCTGAGCTTTAATTCTGCCCGTGCCCCAGTGCCTTAATTGATCATCTTGAGATGAGGTTTAACTTGCCAGTTAATTGAACTGCAGGGAGCCAAATGCTGTGTGGATTCGGTTTGGTTTTCTTTACAAAATGCTCTTATACCTGCGAAGATGCTGGGCTGCCACTGCTCCACCAAAGTGAGTTAATGAGTCACAGGCAAAACATTTGCAATTAAGTGGAGACAAGAGACAAATGATCTCAGAGCTAATGAGAAGAAAGACTTTTTAAAGGGTTTAACCTGGTATAGAAAGTACCAAGTCTTCATGATTCTGTTATGAGCAGTCAGAGACAAGAAAAATTGCCAGTCATTCAGTAGTCTTCTCTGGCACCATGTGACCTCTTTACAATATATACATTGCAAAGTGTGCATTAAAAGATCTGTTTCAAAAAAACCAAAATATAGCAGTTCTGGATAGGCAAGGCAAGGAATGCACAAGGGCTGTGTATGTTTTTTTTTTTATGTGATCTCTCGAAAATCTCTGTCACTTTAAGAGGATAATTGAATGTGGGTGTTTGCTTTATTTTATTTTTTCTGCCTTCACACTATGCTCTACTAAGATGCTTAGAGGATAAGATAGAGGTTTTGGGGCCAAATTAGATATTGTTCTCGTGGTGTTTCTATTTTTTTTTCACTACCTTATTAAAGTGCGAGCTAATTATTGGTGTTCTGTATTGCCATATATGCTACTCTGTAATTGGTGATTATTTTTTTTTCTCCAAACTGACTCGAACTATAAAAATATTATGAGAGGTAAACCACCGGGTTGCAGGAGTTCTACAGAACTATCCCCTGAGGAGCTGCGAGTTCAGGGACAAGCTGTTTCCTAGGCCAGCGGCCACCACGTGCACCGTGAACACTCTCTTGCTGTTAGTCCTTCTCTTTTGGCTCCGAATTGAACAAAAGCAGCACAGATCCCCTAACTATTTTTACCTACAAGTACTTTCTTCATTCTTTAGATGTATGTACCACCGGCACATTGTAGAGCTTTGAATTGTCTGGTTTCTGACCAGCAAAACTCTACCATTTGACTTTTCTGTTCTTATCACAAAAGCGAAGTTGTCCTCGAGTTCTCAGTGCTGGTTTGAGGAGGAAGCTCCCTGCGGGCAGGTGTAACGGAGGGCAGATCCCTTCCCTGCTCCGGGAAGGTGACTTCTTACTGCTGGCTGTGGCATTAGTGGCTCAGAACCACTTTGGGGTCTTTAGAGCCACTTTGAGGTTTTTAGGGCTCTATTGCTTTTCTCAACTAAAACACTTGCAGAGTGGGGTAGGCAATGAGCAGAGGGCTGGCCTTTTAAGGATTTGAGATGACATTTAGTTATCTTTCTACACCTTGCCAAAGGCAATGGTAATGTTACAGAGCAGTTATAATCCTAGAACGCTGTGGGTTTTTTTTTCCTGCATAGCAAAAGGAGGGGGGGAGATAGCAGAAGGTGATTGAGGGCAAGGCAGGAACACCATTTGGAACTGGGCAAGGGAGCCTTTTGAAGCAGTCCCCTCCCTTCCGCCCATGTTAAACTTGAATATATAATACTAATAGTAAATAATTTATGGAAAGTCTTTCCCTCCGTCCTGCTCTTTCCAATAGCACTGCTCTTTTAAGCACTGTCTGGCTTTAAGTCCTTGTCTAATTGACCAGGGTGACATTTTAATGGTTCTATATTTAAGGGAACTGGCTGCCCCTACATGAAAACTCTGGGGCTTGTCACCATGAGGGAATGATGTCAACTGTGAACTTCTTCCAGATGCCTGAATTTTAGCCCAGGCAAAGACATGGGTGTTCCTAGTGTGAATGCTGGCAGTGGAGCTCCGATGCACATCCCACCTCCTTCCTTATGCACATGTCTGTGCTGGTGCCTCGTGGTGCTGGTAAAGAGGGTTTGAAGAAAGTAGGAGACAAACCCTTGTACAGCATAGTAAGGCATTCTCCTAATAATAAAGGGTTACTATGGAAAAGTATTCTTTTAAAAGAGCCTACTCATAGGCTCTGACTGAAAAATGATGCCAACTTCTATTTCAAAGCATTAAGCTATTTTACTCCAAACTGGGGATTTTGAGGGGGAGAAAAAATCCCCCTAACCCATACTACAATTCACTTCTGGAGTAAACTGCCAATCTAAGAACTAGTGTTATTTAAAAGTTTATTTTCTTCTATGAGAGTAGAACTGAAAGATGCAAAATCTGCAAAGACTAAGCGGAGAGTCCATCTTTCATTTTGTTTTTGAACCTTGAAGTGTCTGTCTGGGATAAACAGCTCTGTTACAGCCGTGCTCAAGGATGGATGCTGATAACCAGAGAAGGTAAAAAGCCAATTGGTAAAAATTTAAGCTGCTTTGGACTTGCATCAAGGAGACTTTTGGCTTATATAGTAAATCTCTGTGATGGACTAGGGCAACAATGAGATGAAGTAATTATTACTTTAATACCTGCTTAGCAATAGATGTGAAAACCAGCGCATCTTAAAATTGTTTAAAGAATACAATTTGTATTTGGGATAAGGTATAAAAGTCAGACATTCTTGCCTCAAATGGATTTCTGTTAGCTTTTGTTGTGGGGCAATAATGAGCTATTTAAAGACAGCTTCTCTCTTACACGATGTAAAGGAAAACTCATGGCTCCTGAATCCTTGCTCAGCACCCTGGGAGACTGCACTGCCTCGCAAGGAGGGCTAAAAATCACCTTGTTGATTAGCAAGTTCCAGCTTTCTGGCTACATATGTTGGTTATAGCACAATTGGCATGGTAAAATGGCTTGGTGAGACCAGAAACAGTCCTGTGAAAGCAGTTAGCATCTGCTCTGCTGCAGCAGATTGCAATTAACTGGCTTATAAAAATTAAGTAATTTATAGATAAATTTCATCTGGAACCAGGTTTTTCAATAGTTTGCAGAGTACCTTAGGGTTTTTATCTGTCTACATGACTTTCATATGTAATTGCCACTTAAAAAATAAAATCACGTATGTGTGTTTTCGTGTCACTGAATATGCCCAGATTACAGAGATGGGTAGATAAAACTGAAGATTCTCTTGTGTGTTTGTGGGTGCTGGTAGCGAGCAGCAGGAATCGTATTTTGTCGTCACTAACCTTTATTGCTAGCGATAAGATGCCTCTCAGCTAGGAGCACAAGAAGGACCCTGAGCCATTTTCGTTACCATTTTTAAGTGAAGCCAAGCTCTTACCTATTCCTTATTTTGGGTAACCAAGGAGAACTAGCCACTGTACTTAGTTTTATCCACCTCCCTGCCTTATTTCAGTGCGAGGCCTTCTCCACCAGCCCTCCATGATGTATTTTACTAATTTTACCTTTTCCGATGTTACCTTTGAAAAACTTTTGTACTGCTGGATGTTCTAGACTGGCTTCTTTGCCATTCATAAATCTGGTATGAAACACACAGCTAAGGCAAGGCCAGATGGGATGTTCTGCTTGTAGAGCACCCAAGCTTGCATGGGCTTTTCTGCAAAACCAGAGTGTTTTGGAAGTCTCCTTAACATTAGCATAGTTTCTTTTTTCTTTAAAAAAGATACTTGTGCTATCAGTGCTGTTTTTTAGTGGATACCATTTCAAAGAGTAGGTGAGCTCAATTTAAATGATGTGTGTTGTATGTAAAAATTTAGTCCATATTCATTAAACTTACTGTAAGGAAGACATGTTTGTGAACCCATTCCCATAAATCATAAAAGGTTCCTTATCTGAGGGAAAAAGAAGCTAGTGATTTGCTGCCAGTTTTTGGCCTTCATAATAAAATTAATCAGGGAAAATGCACTGGTGTGTTTTAAATAAAAAGTAACTAATCAAAATATATGCAGGCATTTCCATATATCATGTTCAAATATCTATGAACCAATCCGGGGCATATCCATGTTCAAATGCCACACCAGGAGCCGTGTAATCCCAGCTCCTGAATGTGCCCTTCCTCCCCGCGCAGCCCCGAGGTGCGCTGGGTGACACTGGAGAGCCCAAGGCTTCCCAGCTGCAGCTGAGTGTTAAGAGCCACAGGCTGAGCTTTGGGCTGTGCAGGTAGGATGTATACGAGGTAGAAACGAGGCTGTGCAGTCCCCACGTGCTCTCTATGCAGCATGTGCATAGCAGTGAATTATTTTCTTTTACACCCCTAGGGTAGAAAAGGATGGGATTGTCCATGGTAACTTTTCTGGGAAAAGGTGTGTTTATTAAGCCTGGGACTTTTGACAGTGTTATAAAGGACTCGGAAACCACCACATGCGAATTCAGCTCGAGTTACTTAGCAGGTAGGCAGGAAAGTGAAGCCTTTTGTATTTCCAGCAAGTTAAGGGAATTCCTGGGGTCCTCCTTCCTCCATGCCGCACCTGCCCCAGGAGGCCGAGCTCTGGGCTCAGGAGCTGCTGCGGGGTGGCCGGGACGCTGGCCCGGGTGGCGAGGCTGGAGCGAGCGGCGCTGGGAAGGAGCTACCGGGAGCTGCTAGTGCCGGGAGCTGGGGGCAGCAAAGGCTCTCACTCCTGTGGCACTGTGATCACAGCTGAAGGACTTTCCTATCTTGCGCTTATTCCTACTGGCTTACGTGCCTCGGGAACCTTTAGCACCTAGTGCTAATAGAGTCTGCGCCTGCAAACGAGAAATGCGCTGGATGCAAGAGCAAAATACTATCTCATCCTAAAAATAGAGCTGAGGCAACTTGGTGTTGATAAGGAGCTTCCATCGACCTTTGCAGTATTTGATTTTCTGGATTTAGAAAAAACCCTCAGCTCCCTAGCAAACCCTGCCGAGCAGAGCGCCTGGCAGCAGATGCCGCGTGGGCATCTTGGTGCTTCCCACTCGGCACAGCTTAGGCTCAGCAGCAAGTACCCCAGTGCTGAGTGTGCGGAACGCCCTTGTGTCTCCCCCAGCCAGAAGCACTTCTCTTGCAGGTCATGGGAGCTTTCCTTACGGACTGAATCAATTCTGAGAGAAGTAACCTCAGGATATTTCATGAGATTTATTTATTTTTCTTCCGCACAAGCAAGATTGATAGGACTGTGCTAGGTTACCTGTCTTCCAGATTCCTTATGTATTTTCATGGTTAGCATTTTCAAACGTAATCAGTCTGTCCATCTTCTGGAATAAATACATCTGTATTTAAACAATAATAAATACTTACATAGTGCTGCGTAATAAATATTTATATATTTGCATTTATAGAGATTTGCAATCTCTCTGTATAAATAAATATATTTTTAAAATTATATACTGACACAGACAGATTCTTATCTTAGATGCGGAAATAAAGCATGTTTCACGTGAGGCAGGAGAAAAACTATTCCTGCCTTCACGCACCAAGAACCTGCACGTCTTTAGGCAGGCTAAAAGGAGCTGGTAACTACTTGCCCAGAAGAGCTGTCATCCCGTCCCCGGGGAGGCGCCCAGGGGTGGCCGTGGGCGGTCTGGGAGGTGGGTGTGAAGGAGGCCGGGAGGGCAGGTGCCAAGGGCGGTGTGGCTCAGGCGGGATGCGTGAGCAGAGGCGCACGGCTGCGAGGCTGAGCCACAGCTCTGTCAATAGAGCAGCTCTACTTAAAAAGTGCTGGGTTCACCCTGGGAGTCTTGACCCCCCGAGGGAGATGCGAGCGATTTGGTGAATTCCCAGAGAAACAGAATTCCTTTGGAGAGCTGCCCAGCACCCTTGGGAGTAAGGGATAACTTGTGACTGGGGTGAGTGGGAGCAGGGACAGGCCAGGGCCTGGCCGTGTCTGCCGTGGGCGTCCCCGGGGCCCCCGCGCACGAAGTGGCCGTGCCACCACCGGGATGTCCCAGCACTGTGGCCTCCCCACGGGCCCTGCAGCGCTGGGACACGCTGGCGGTGCCGCCACCTCCCCCGCGCTGTGTGGGAGCCTCAGGCCGCCGTTTCATGCCTCGCTGCGCAAACTGTGCGAGGAAGGACACTGCCAAATGGGGAGCGCAGCCAGCCCGTGGTGCGAGGGCCATCTGTGACCAAGCGCTTTAGCAAGTTCAAAAGCAATTGAGTTGTTTTCCTCCATGTTTATTTTTACAGTTCCTTCAGCGTGTAGGTAAGCTGGCAGCTCCCACGGTGCCTGTTGGATACTGTGTGCGCTTTCGCTAAGCAGTAAGGGGTTGTTGAGCGGAGTCTGAGCCTTGATCGTGTGTGGCTCTGCCGAAGGGCTTAGTAGCAATAGCGCTTTCAGTTCTTGCTGCGTAGGTTTGCTTGAGGTAGAGGGATTTTGGGAATTTGTAGCAGAAAAGATACAGAAAAAATATGCTGTTACTCCTTATAGCAGTATTCCCTGAATGTAAGAGGAGACTGCTGCTGGACTAGAGGTGTTTTTAAAGCTGGAATGAGTCCAAAGTCTCTCTCCCTTAACCCGGCCAGTTACTCGTAGTGTCTTTTCTGCACTTGATTTCGCAAAGCTGGTGAAGTCTTGGGGTGCTTCCAAGCAGCAAGCGGATCTGCAGTTTGTTTCAGAGAGCTCTAATCATGGCTTAAGCTTCTGCAATGATGGCTACTCCTCTCTGGAAAATAAAGTGGCAGTACTTGGATATCTAATGTGTTCAAGAAATATTTTTCACCCATGTCTCTGGTATCGTTGCACAAGAACCAATCCTTTCAGGAAGGATGGATGTAGCCCTTCTGCTTTTGTTGCTCTTTCCAAGAGCAGGCGGCAAGATGACAGTGCTGTTTTCCTGAATCTGTGGGGTCAGTTTGGCTTTGAATTGAGCTGCATATCTGTGGTGAGCGGTTTCCAGGTGGTGCAGTGAAGCAAATGGGAGGAAAGGAACGTACACAGTGCTAGTGAGTCACAGCAGAGACGGTCCCCGCTGAGCGAGACCAGCAGCTCTGCGCCCCTCCTGTCTCCTTGTGGAGTTTCTTGGACCTGATAATTTGGCTGCTTTTTTCTGTTGGCAAATGCACTTTGAAACATGTAATTTCTAAAGGCAATTTTCTAGAGAAATGGGGAATGCTTCTGTAAATTAATGTTGCTTTGGAAAGGTCTTAGTAAAAGAAAAATCTGTGCCTTAAATGTGGATTTATGTGCTGGGCAGGGAAACCCCAGCTGGTAAATGTCCTCCCCATGTAGGATGCCAAACTTCAGCTACTGCAGTAGCTTCTTTTAGATCAGAGCACAGCTGTGTGTGGAGCGGACGATCACTTATGTATCAATGCATCTGCCTCGCAGAACAAACGTGCTCTGAGGAAACACTAAATCTGTAACTTCAGCTCCCGAGCGCATGGATGTCACTGCGTGTTAGTGCCTTGGAAGTTAAGAGTTCCCTTTTTACACACCAATTGCCAGGGTAAGTTAAAATTAAATTGTGTTTTCTTCTTCCTGCTGAATGAAGTTGGTTTCTTACCATGTTTGTAGCTTCTCTCCTTAATCTTAAACTGTAAAAATGCCTAGAAATGGTCTTGGATGTATATTAATATATTGGGCTACTTTTACAGTATTTGCCCAACTTAGTAAGCACTAATGTAGTGGAATTAAAAGAGGCTGCATTTGGGAAGAGTGTTTGTGTACTGTGAACTTTGGCCCTGGATGTTTGAGCAAACTTTGAATCTTTTTTTAATCTAATTTGTAGATTAGTTTAGACTTGAATGTGGCAGTTCAGTTATTGATTTTTAAAGGTTTTTTAAGTATAACTGAGGGAGAAATATTTGAAATAATGCTAAAGTATATCCTTAACAAATGAATGAATTCCATGAATCTAAAGTTAGAAAAGTTGGCTATTTATTGCATCAGTTTTCCAAACCAAATTGGTCAGCGTAGTCCCCACAGCACAGTCTAGACTAAATTGCTTCCAAATATGCCATATTATTTGGGATGTATGCTAGTGTTAGAGCCACATTTCTTTCCCCAGTGTGACTTGCATGTGTATTTGGGGGTCTTTAAGAACTCAAATCCCCATTTTCTCAGTAGTTTGGGTGAATTTGCTAGCTGGTGACCCTGCTGCGCTCCTTTCACAATGCTGGAGGTGCCCAGCAAGCTGCAGCAATGGGGCAGGCCTGCTGTAACCTTTGCTGAGTGTGCGCCAAGGTGGTGAAGCCTGGCAGCATCCAACCCTGAGGACCGGCCCCGTTGCCGCTGCCCGTTGTGCTGCTGGGACTAGCGCAGGGTACAGGGAAGGCAGTGAGCAGCCTCGCGACTGCCCTTTAAAAGAGGGAGGGAAAAGAGGAGGGAGGGAGGGGAGAGAGAGAGGAAAAAAAAAAAAAAAAAAAAAAAAAAAAGATGAAGGCGCCTGGGTGGCTCCTGCCAAAAGTGCAGAGCTCGGCGCGGCGGCGGCGGCTCCGCTGAACTTGAGCGAGGGGAGTTGCCAGCGCCGCCAGAGCTGCCCGCTGCTGTTTACTGCGCTGGGAGCAAGTTGCAGGATGAAATCCAGGGATTAAAGGACTTTTTTTTTTCTCGCCACCTCGCTGTTCGCAAAGGAATCCACTGAAATGCCTCGGAGGACCCCAGAGCTGGCGCTATGTGGAGGGAGAATGCAGTAAGTACCGCGCGGCAGCCGGGCACCTGCGGCCGGTGCGGCTTTTGGCGGCCGCGGCTCGTTTCAGCGGTGTCTTTAAAACACGCGGATTCGCTGGGACTAGGGGGGAGTCCCGGCAGCCTGAGCCCGCGGGCGGGTGCGCGGGGCTCGGCGCGAGCCGAAGCGGGGCCCTTACGGGAGCAGAAGAGGCTGTCCCGGCCCGCGGGAGCTGTTCCCTGCGGGGTGCTTGTTTGGAGCTCCCGGGGAACCTCCTGCCCTGCTCGTGTGGCCGCGGTCCCGCCGCGTTAATTTGATGCCCCGCACTGGGGCTCTAGTCGCTCTGTTTCGCTCCCCGGCTTGTGTCGTTGCCCCGTTCACGCCCTAACGACATCTCCCGCTCCGCTCCCGAGCCCGCGGCGGCCCCGCTGCCGTCCTGCGGCGCCGGGCAGGGGCGCGGCGCGGCCGCCGGGGGGCGCCGCGGTGCCGCGGGCGGGAGCCGCAGCCGCCGCGCGGGCGCGGGGAGGCGGCCGTGCCCCAGTCCTCCCTCGTCCCTCGCCTTCCTGTTCCTCCTCCTGCGGGCTCGGGGCGCGCGGGGCCGGCTCGGGTTCCCTCCGTGGCCCTCGCCGGGCACTGCGGCGCTCGGGCAGCCCGGGGCTTGGCACTTAGATGGGCTCCTGAGTGCTCCGTGCCCCCTCCGGCGGGAGGGGACATGCAGCACGCGCTGCCCCGGGGGCGCGAGCGTGCCTGATGGGGGTGCGCGTGGCTCGCAGGGGAGAGCTGACAAATGCCCCCCGCCCCGCCTGGGCCGCCGCGCTAGCGCTCCTGCAAGATGCTTCGCCACCAGGTCGGCTCCTGGCGGCACGGGGACTCCCCCTTGCAGCTAGCGGAGAGCCGGGTCCGGGGGCGGAGATCCCCCGGGGCGATCTTGCCGAGTCAGACCCGTGCGCCCCCTTCTCCCTCCTCCAGACAGCTCAGATCTCCTCCACGGCTCATCGCTCTCCCCGTCCCACTCGCTCTGTATTCAGCCCCCTCCAGAGATGCAGTGGAGGTATGAAGTAAGCCCGTGCGGGGATGCTCGTTCACGGAGCACCCTCCCCTTCGCCGCTGACAACTTGGAGTCTGAGAGCAGGACTCCTGAGACGCTCAAGTGAAGGCTGCGCGAGAGGAGGGAGCGGAACGAAGGCAGGATGCCGTGCTGCTGAAGCCCTTCCAGAGACGCAGCAGCCTCTGCACAAGCAGCAGCTCTCTAGGAGAGATCTTCAGGACTAAGCCCGTTTCTGGGCCCCTGCAAGATGCGTGGAGTCCGCGGGCTGTGGTTTCCAACAGACTTCTGGCTCCCTTTTAGCATTTTAAGGGAAAACACATCTTCCTATTAGTCTAAATTTTGAATAGCTGCTCAAGACAAATGAATCCAGATTTGTGCATTACCATTTTTTTAGGAGGACAAGGATAAAGAGAAGAATGTCCATTTTTGATGGTTTTGGTCATTTTATTTTTTTTAGCCATCCAAGAAGCATATTAATGGGTCTTTCCTCTGGACTTGTGCTACATTTTTTGCATAGCTTGTGGGAGGCCAGTTATAATATAATCTGTCACTGGCAAGGCACCTTTTTGGTGGGAGGTAAGGGGCTTGAATTGAAACTAAGGTGAAGAACACACTGTGAGGAGCTGCTAAAGTCTGCATTGTGTCCAGATGCTTTCTGTTTAAAAACTTCGTTGGAGATATACAGTATTTATATATATATATATTTCCTCTCTATGCCTTTTTTTGCCTCTCTTATGCAATGTGATCATTTTTACAGGGTACAAAGCTGGCAAAGATGAGGAAAATTGGCTGTGCTCTCCTGGTACTTCAAGCTCTTCTGGCGCCTTTGGATCTTGTTCATGGAGCAGAGAAAAATTATCCTGTCCTTAACATTGCAGTGATTTTGGGAAGGACCAAGTATATCACAGAGAGAGATATCCGAGCTCTGTGGACCAGGGAAATGTCAGCAGACCTGACGGTTGATGTCAACGTAGTGACCCTGCTGGTGAACCAGACTGACCCTAAGAGCATCATAACACATGTCTGTGACTTGATGTCAGGCACCAAGATCCATGGAGTGGTTTTTGGAGACGATACGGATCAGGAGGCAGTAGCTCAGATTTTGGATTTTATTTCATCTCAGACTTCTATTCCGATTCTTGGAATTCACGGCGGGGCCTCCATGATAATGGCAGACAAGGTAGGAAAACTTATTCAAAGCTTTTGGTAGTCTAATGTACTTCACTCTGTTGATCTCTATAGTGAATAATCATCACATGCAGTTCGGAAAAGGATAGCTCTAATGGTCCTCTTTGTACTTTGAAAAAGAATGAAAGATATGGAGCAGTGCACTTCTTGACTGCTCATTGAATATTCTGAAATACTTTGGCATTCATGTCTGAAACTCAACTTTCTTCCACTGTGAAAGTCCTGATGAAACTTTATTCTCTACCAAACTGAATGCTGATTAGCTTAGAAATTTTGCTAGCAAATATGACATATTGCTTTAAAAGTAACAACAAAGTAGGCCAATAAAATGATTATATGAAGAAGACAGAAAATTATAAACGAATGCAATTGTGCAGTGCTCGGTGTTACAGAACATTCACGTTGGACTGGTGGTTTGTGATCTGCTGTCACTTATAAATTAAGTAGTCTGGCAAACAGCCCCTTATATTCGCTGTATTCATTAAGTTGGAGTTCTGCTAACTGGCAGTTTAAGTTCATACTCTACTGCATGCAAATCTGCAGTGTGGTTGCTGAACTGTGCAGATAATGACAAATTTGTTTTGTTGGAAAACACTTCTTTATATAATGTGCTGTAAGGCTGTGCAACGGCAGACGTGTGTGACTCACGTATGCAGCTCATCCTCCTCAGCGCTCTCCTGATTCTCTTAATTCGCCCCTCACTGCACGGGTGCTCGGGAAGCGATTGAGGCTCCGGCTCTGGCACCAGCGGGCGCTCAGCGCCCCTGAGCCTCAGCTCTTGGCCGGGCTGCTATGAGGGGCCTGGCGGAGCAGCACAGCAGCTTTTGTATTGTTTTACTCATTTCTTGGTACTTCTAGGGTTTCTTATTACTTATTGTTGGCTTTCGATTAGGACTTCAAGCATTCCCTGAATCTATGTGAGAAGGCAGTTGGATACGTTGGTCCCTAACCAGGGGAAAGAGGCTGCAGGAGAGCTGCAGTGATTAGTTGCAGCGGAGGAATCACTGTAGCATTTCCCTAACTTTTTCTCTCTTTACTAACTGGGAATTAACTAACTGGGAATAACATTATCTTATTTCTTAGTGTTTTGAGCAAGTTACCTTTAAAACTTGTCATATGAAGGTCCAAGTTAGTGCTGAATTACTGCAGAGAGGCTGTAGCAACAGCCTGGAGCCCTGATTAATACCGAGCAATCGCTGCAGCCCGTGCTGCGAACTGGCATTAAGGCAGTGGCCAGGTCACAGCAACAGGTAATCTGTAGGCGTTCAGCTGCGGTACAGCTGCGCTGCTCTTCTTCAAATTGTATGTACTTAGGCGTTTTATTGAATGTACTTCATGTACGTTACTAATGTACATGTACTAATGTACTTCACTTTTTCTCCTGGTATAAACTGGTATAAAAACATTTGCAACTGAAGACCCCAGACCCCATGAGTGATGGAGCATTGGGAAAAATCCTTATGACTTCAGCTTCATGCTCAGTACTTGATGCAGGATGTTACTGATACAGATTTTTTTTTTTTTATGCTTGCACAGAGGGCTCTAGAAAGTGAAATAGGTGTATTTTTCCTGTCTCGGTGTGTGAATAGTATTTCTATTATTTATTCTATTATTCATTAATATTGCTATTATTATTATCGCCTTTGCTTTTGAGGGCCATTGCAGTTTGTTACTGAAATATTTTCTTGCTGAAACTTAGCTTCTAAGATTGCTCTTGGGAAATGGAGCTTGTTCCGTTGCGTGATAAGACAGTCCAGTAGAGCCGTCTGCCAGTGTGCAGTGGCTCAAAGAGGCTGAAGGAAGGGCTTGCTCAGGTAACCAAAATAGCCTTAATTTTTAACTTGATGAGCAGTGTGTTTTGCACGCGGAGATGGAAGACCACAGGAGGGAGGCTCGCATGTGTCTCTGAATTCCCCTTCAATTGGGACTGAATCCCGGGTGGGTGGAGGTAAAAGATGTGCAGTGCTGCTGTAAAGGCAGAGTGGAGAAGGACTGCAAGTGTGAAACTGTCAGGGTTTTGAGCCAAGCCAGTGTTAAGATTTCGGTCAAAACACACACTTCTTCCAAATCTGTGCGTGTGTGTAGGCAGTACCCGTGTGTTTGTGGTCTGCCGGGCACTGAGGCCAGGTATCGTTATGAACTGCCCTAAATGTGATCTCGCTGGGACGCAGGAGTGAGACTTGTCACCTCGTCACCTCTAGTGTTCTCTTCTTCCAGAGACCTCGTGGGAGCGCCCTGCTCCGTATTGTTAAGTACTGCTTTGATGGGAACTTCATTTGAAGATCCATCTCCTCAATAAAATCACAAGTCCTCCAGGTGCCTAGACAGGATCCACGCACACATTCCAGGCCACGCTGGCTGCTGCAGGCAGTGGCGGGCAGCACGCCGTCCCGCACGGCGCTGTTCTGATGCCGCGGCTCTGCCGAGGGCCAGACGCCTCCTCTCTCGCCGCTGCCTCGGGCTGGTATGAGCTCAGCTGCAAGGAGGAGTGTCGCTGGATACGGGCTATGAAAATCACGGCAGACGTGTGGGGTTCAGAGATCGGCCAGCAAAGCTGGTGCCATCTGACCTGTCTTCACCCAACATCTGCTGTCAGGACCTTACCAAGAAGCCAGCGTGACACTTCCAGGATAAATGGGATCCCCCGGCAGCCCAATACGCTGTTAGCATTCCCCCTGGGCAGCGTGGAGATCCTGAAGGACAAACACTTGGACAAGTGTCTTGCTCTGGGGGAAGCACTGGCAGTCAGGGTGCACCGCTCAGTAGCATCCAAGGGGGTGGCAGGTTTCCAGTGGGTCTCCAATGAAGTGATGTTTCTGGAAACAGCTCTAGAAATGTTAAGCAAAATAGACTTTTGCTTTTCCCCCAAATAAGTATAATGTTTGCTTAAATTATTGCTGCCAACTATATTCTTTCTAGTCACAATAATGACTTTTCTTAGGTTAGTATGAAAGCCCTTTTACAACTATTACCAGCTTCGAGGTTCCCTTTTGCCAAAAGCCTTTTGTCCCAATAAGTAAGCAGGGGCTTGTGGAATACTCGGGGTTAGAAGGGCTCGCTGGAGGTGACCTGATCCAGCCGTGGCTCTTTGGGCTGCAGCCTGGGCCCGCGGGCTGGGATGGGCCCTCCTGCTCGCAGTGCGGCCCCGGCTACGGCTGGCCGTGGCTACCAGAAGGGCGCACTGCTGACCCGCGCCTGCTGCGCCGCAGGGCCGTCTGGACGGGCAATAGGTAGCGAGCTCAACCCTTGGACCCTGTGGAATCATTCTCTGCGCGTGGCCATCTTCCAAGTATTTCACTGATGTACTTGCAAGATTTGCATTGCCTCTTGTTCTCATCTTGGGAGGGATCTGCCTGGCGTCGCTGTGTTCTCCTGTGTTCCTGGGACACGAAAACCATTCCACACTTGGGTGTCCAACTGGTTAATGTGTGCAGCACCTATCCCCACCCTGGCCCTGGTACTGAGCCTTCCCTCCTCAGCAGGATGCACCCTTGAGCTCTGCTCTGGCAGTTCCTCTGCAACGTATCTTCATAGGGAGGTGTCCGCATCGAAGCAATGCGTGTGTTTTCTTTCTTTATGTGCTTAAGCGTGTTTCACTTAACGTTTTACAAACATTTGGGATGAATGGAGGGGGAGTTTGATTTCTTCTCCAGCAGAATCTCTGCTGGAGATGCTGGGCTCATCACTTGGTGCAGCTTCATTGCGAGCCGCCAGGCTGGCGGAGGCTCTGTCCCGCTCATCTGGTTGATCCCAAAAAGAGGTCTTGTGTTTTTGCAGAAAAATCTTATATTTAGGTTTCTTAATTTGCACTTACTGATAACTGTTATTGACACAAACATGGTACTGCACTCCTGAGCATCATGTTAACTTTTGGCCATGGTTGATTCTACAAAAGATTAGAAAATTCAAGTGTATAGTAAAAACCAGCTATATTCATTTACCTTATATTTCACGTCTAGAAATAATATCTTGCACTTCTCCCATCTTGCTTCCATTGTACGTAAGTAATATTTCCAGCTTCTGCCTCATGCAAAAGGAGCAGCTAAACATGATTTATTTCTTTCATTCCTTCCTTCCTTCTGCTGCTATGGCAAGCATAACTTTTGGGAATTGAGTTTTATTTTGAACTGCAACAAAAATGTTGTGGAGACCTCTTGCAAGACTGTATCCACTTGACCACATCCACAAAATCGATAGGACTATCCACAAATATTTAAAAAGTCTCTTGCACATCAGTGAAGATGCTCATTATCTGCAGTGTTGTCTTCTGTTTCCAGGTACCATAATCCTTGCTGATATTAAATGCTTGCAGTTATCCTCGAAATGTCCTGGCGAGATGGATGAGGTGAGGGAATGAGGCCCTTCTGCTGAGCTCTGCCCGGGGTGGTCGCCAGCCTGGCGCCAGCGGTGCCCGAGGATGCACGTGGCCGGTGCCGTGCCAGGAAAGCAGCACCGTGCACCAGCGGGAAAGCAAAGCCTGGCAGGCCCCAACTGTTTCCTGTCCGTTAAGCCCTGTGACGAGCGGGGCAGCTTGGTGCACGCTCCTGCTCTTCTCCTTGCACTCCGTTCTGCCCCCTCCTCCTCTGCCTCCCTCTCCCTGAGCTCTGGAGTTGTGTGGATTTTACAGAGGGAGCCCAGCCTGGATCGTCTCCAAGCCATCTGTCACCATATTGTTTGTTTAAATCCTTGGGGCATTTTCTTCAGTACTTCACTGAAATAAATAAATAAAAACGGAGCGGCATCACTGGCCACTTCTATTGGATTTAGACGTAATGCCCTTGGGCGGGCAGGCCTGTGCTCGCAGCGGCGCTGGCTGCGCAGGCCGCGGGAGCGCACGCGGTTCGCTGTGCCGGCCACGAGCCTCTCCCCTTGGGCCCGGGAGAGGGCCCTGGCTCGCGTGGTGCCCGGCGAGCCCTGCGCTGCTGTGTCACCGCTGTCCCCGGGCATCGCAGGGAGGGGTGCGGGGAAGGGCGACGCCAGGGTGCGGGCAGGCCGTGCCGTGGCCCGCGCCGCCCCGCTGCCTTCCTCGGAGCTCGCGTGCGGGCAGGCTGAGTGCTGTGAGCCGGGGTGGCCTGAGAGGAGGAGAGCCCAGAAGCCAAAGCAATTTACCATTGAGGGAAGAGCTAAATTCCTCTGGGAAAAGGTCTGCAGCTCCTGCAGCCCTGACTTGCAAATTTGTGACCGACATCTGGTTTTAGTATCGACTGTTAGTGCATCCTGCACGGATTAAAGAAATCCTTCCTAAACCTGTAGTTCTGGGCAACTTGGGCAATGAAAGCTGTTGCCACTGTCCTGGTCCGCGTGCCAGTGCAAGGCTGAGTGGTAAAGCAGCCAAGGAAAGAAGGCAGCTTCCCAGCGGGGTGGATATTCCCGTTTCTAGGAAGCTCGCTAGAGCAGACTCCTCCTGTGGAAGCGAAGATGGAAGCGAAGTCGGCTAGGGGAGCGCACGCTTCCCATGTTAGCACCACGTGCCCTTTCTAAAATGGGCTTTTAAAGTAAGCTCCCACATAGAGCTGTTCCAGTGTAAGACCGCTCTGACACTCTTACAGTCAGTGTTGTAATTTGGGGAACGAAATTTCACGTTGCCTTTCGATGCAGCTAGGCCGGGCTGTTTCCGTGTCACCGCGGGGTCACTGCTGGCCTTGCCCTGCGGCCGCCGGTGCCTCCATGCAGCCCAGTCTCAGCAGCGCGTTTAATCCATGGCACTGCCGGCTGCTAAGCAGCTTAGCTGGTGTTCGGTTCCTCTTTAGACACTGTGTCTTGCTTCTAGGGTCCTAACTTCTGTTTCAGGATTCTGTGCTGGTCATCTTGGTGATGTAAAGTTTTGACCGCCTGTATTTACCAGCTTCTCTTTCCACACGACTAGAGCTAACAGGAATGGTTTGTTTTCACTACATTGATTTTGTGTCTAGTGGCAACACATTGCATATGTAAAGCCACTATGAAAGAAGAAGGAGCAAGGGTTTTATAGCCACCTTCCAGCTCGACACAATTTACAACACAATTAGGAGCGACAGTTATAATTGGATAAACAGAAAATAGAATTAAGGTAATCTGTTCTAAGTGCACAACATTCCTATAATGAGTTGCTTTTAGGAATTGCAGAAACATATAATTACCAAACAAATTACATGTTATTTTTTTGTGTGTGAGGCTAATTAAGAGTTCTGGGTAAATTGTGTTGGCAGAAGCACCACAGCTCTATGAAATACCTAATTGGGAAAAGATAAGGCTTGCGAATTCATCATAAGAAAACAGATGCAGAAACTCTGGAAGCCGCCTGCGTTCCAGCCAAGTAACATTCAGGAAGGTCCGTTTTGGATAGTCACCATTACCTTGTAGTGATGAAGCTGTCTGCATCTGGTTTGTTTTGTTTTGATCAACTCGGCATCCCCTCCTCTGGCTTTAGGTGTTTGAACTCACTCTGTTATCTGCAAAACAGCTGAAATTTCCTGTTGTGAAATCTCACATCTAACGAAAGCTGCTGTGGATGGCGGCACGCTTAGCATGCCAAACATGAAGCCGTAACACTTAACTAGGTAACAGCAAATTGAATTGGTGCAGGAGTTGTGAAAAGAAACAACTTGCTTAGATCGCTTGCTCTCAGGCTGTTTTTCTTCTGCAGGGCTCTCTATATGCAAATCTCCTTCCCCAAACAGCTGCTTCTAATGCCACCCTCTCGTTGCCTTCCTTTGTGCCCATCCATTTGCCCTTTCTCTTGCAGCCTCAGCCGTGACCCGAGCCAAGGGGCTCCTTTCCCTGGCATCCTGCACCGGCGCATGGGCCGGTGGGGACTACGACTAGCCAGGGCCACCTTAGTGGCAATGCAGTAGCAGCAGGAACTGCTCCCCTGTAATGAAAGGGGCCTGTTTGCACATGGAGAAAAGTATGGAAAAAACCCCCAAAAGATGCAAACTTGAAGCCTAGTTTCTCTCTCGGTAATTCTGCTGGATCCCTGGCTTGGGATTCTGGGCAATGCTGTGCCTTTTCCAAGGGCTCCGTGGCGTGTTGCTTGGCCTGCTGGCTGCAGGGAAGTTGCCGGAGCACCCCTGTCTGTGCATCCCTCTGCTAATGACGTCTCAATTGCCCCGCTGCCTTTCGTGAGTTCTCATAGTCCCCAGGACTCTGAGTGGGTGTTGGGGTCCCCCCAGCCTGCGGGTGCTGTCCCCCCTAATTCTGCTGTGCTCCCTCCTGGCTAGTGCGTCCAGCACTGACCTACACCAAGGTAATCCCTAGGCAATCCTCCTCTTCTATCAAAAGAATTTGTAGCAGCAAATGTACTTTTTTTTTCCTTTCTACCTATGCCAATATTCTCTCTGAACACTTCGATTAGGTGCTTTAGAGGACTGGCAATTATTTTGGATTTTAGGACGGCCATGTGAAAATATATTAAGATTCCATTCATCTATCACTGATTCTCAGTGTAGTTGATCAGAATTTGAGGTTTCCCACTGGGGACTTCAGAGTGCTTGGGGACGTGGCTGACATGGAAATGGATGAAAACAAATTGCTGCACATGGCGCTGTTGATTCCCCAGTCCTCTCCTGCACCGGCCATGCAAACGGGCCCTGCAATTTCTGCAAAATGTTATTTCAAGCTGCCTGTTTCCTGGTGCTTGGAACTTGGCCTGTGGTTACATGCCCCACACAAAGCTGCACAACAAGAATTACAGAAATGCTGGGGTGGATTGAACGAGTTTGGTTATTTCACGAGGGTGAAAACCAGCAACATATTCCGAGAAGGAAATATGGGGAAGTGCCACATGAGGAGCGTCTTGGTTTGGCGCTTCTTCCAGGGCAAGCTCACTTGCAAATAGAAAAATACTGTTTGTATCATCTCTTTTTTTTTCTCCCCAGTTGACCAAAGTCAGCAAATGTCCTTCATGATATTTGCCAGATGTTATTGCATTTTTTTTTCACGTAAGGTCATGTAGCACACGCTTTTCCTTTTTAACCTTCCCCGGGACACAGGCTTCTCACTACAATCTCTTCTGCTTTGCCATGACTGTTCTTTACTATCTACCACCATTTTGAAGCATAAGAATTTTTGGAATATTTCTAGCAAGGAGTGAATAAGTCATATTGCACTAAATGGGTGATAGAGGACAGATGTAAAGGACAAAAAAATCCTGGTGCTTTTAAAATATTTTGAGCAGTTTTCAGTAGCTTTTCAGTGTATACAAATGTGTTTGCCTTTCCCATTAGTGATTAAAAGCGCATCCTATGGTTTCCGAATATACAATTTAGGTGAGCGTGCGGGTGGTTAGCGTGGCAGCCGGGAGCGGGCGTTAGCCGGGAGCAGGGCCGCAGCGCACGGCCCTTCCCGGCGCCTTCGCCCGCGCGTGGCCCGGCCTGCGCCTCGCTGCGGACCCCCCTCTGCAGGACTGCGCGCTCGATCGTGCTGCTCGCAGCAAGAGCCCGACGTCCTGAAACAGGGACTTGCTTCATCCTGCAGTGCAGAGCGGCTCGGGAATCTGTACTCCCGTGTTTGTCCCCCTGCTGCGCAGTGACACCTTAGTGGGCAGTGCCTCGAAGCGGGGGAAAACCTGAGCTGAAACGGGCCTCGCGTTGCTGGCTTCCCAGCCTGGGCTCCTTTCCTTCGCAGGGCTGGTAAACAAAGCACAGGCCTGCCAGCCTTTCCAAGCTGCCCACAGAAGAGGTGAGCAAAGGCACTGTGAACACAGTGTCTAAGGAAAATGTTCTCGCTCCCTCAGCTTCCTATATCAAATCTGTACGGTTACTCCCTGTTGGACTGGTTTAATTATTTGTTTTTCCGTCTGCAGAGAGTCTGTTCCTGAAGTAACTTCCAAAAGCCTTGCCCGAGCGGAGCCCCCAGACGGGCAGTGACAGTGGTCGCAGGACAGGCTCGTGCGGCAGCCGGGAGCCTCTGGCTGTCCTGGCGTGCGGGTTGCTGCTCTGTGCCCGGGGTGGACGTTGTGGAGCATAAACCTCACAGGCTCACATCCAAAAATGTCTGTGCCCCTTTTCCATCCCGCCTGTATTTCCTTGGGAAAAACAAACACAAACTTCTGCCTTGATACAGTTGTCCTATGAAAGCTTGTGTCAGCAAATTCAGGCCCCTTTAATTTAGATGTAATCCAGCCTGATCTGCACAGATTTCTGGCCATCGTGCAAGGAAGCTGCAGGTAAGTGGCTCGTTGGGCAGTGCTACCCTCCATCTTTTGCTTTTAGCAATTTCTGTGCTGGCGTTCGTGATCCATTTGCTAAAAATAGACCCAGCGCAGAGAAATGGAAATAGATATTTTGCAGCTAACGTGTGCATCATGCTTTTGGGTACAGTGGCAAAGAGAAAGTAGTTGAAGCTTCCAGCAGTCTGTGTGTGCACATATGGTTCATGAAGCTGCAATATGTGAAACTATTTCTGTGCTCTTCCCAGCCAAAGTTGGTCTTCAGTCAGTCACGGTGCTGCCACCCGGCACTTGTCCTTGGCGCCTGGGATTTGGCCCAAATTAATTTCCTGCTCAGAGAAGGGCTAAGAACTTGAGCTCAGCATTAACAGCTCTTCTGGATTGTAGTAGGTGTCTGCAGAAACGCACTATTTTGATTTCAAATTAAACTATTTCTGACTCTGGGCAAGATCTTAATTTTTGGCTTAATCGAATCTTTGCCATAAGCAAATCTAATTCTGGCACCCTATTTCAGTTGCACAGACTCTCCTTTCTGACTAAGGATTGGAAGGATTAACCCAGATTTTAGCAGTTCTCTCCATAACCGGGTAGATAGGATTAAAATCTCTGCGTTGTTCATTGTCACTCTTTATTTTGATTTTAAAATATTTGTTTTGTCTGTTGACCATGACTAAAAATAATGAAACTCTTTGGAGGATAAAAGCAGAGCTAAAGAGCAACATGTTGAACTCACTGGGTAAGATGCATTTCCATAAGAAAGTATTGCATGTTTGCAGGAACATAAGATAGAGAATTTATCAGATTCCTGATTAATTTTGCAATTTGCAGTTGTACTGAACTTAGCAGCTAGAAAACATCAGGTATTTTGTCAAAATGTAGATGAGTGAAATAAGAATGGAATATAATGGAGTTTAATAGCACCAAACTGGGAACATCTTGCTAATAACTGGTTGTATGTAGTAAGCTCTTCTGTGCCAGTGAGGTCCACAATTAGGCACGTGTTTTCCTAAAGCCTTTTTGCTAGTATCTCCGTTAGAAAGAGAATAATTTTCCTTCCCTGTACAGGAAATTTGGGGATTGTGTCTGCAGTTAGTCCCCCGCATCCTGGAATTGGCCTGGCTAGTTCTGTTGTAGCTTCAGAAATCGGTCCCTGCCGTGTGTGACTCTAAGTGTGCTGACGATTTACTGCAGGTGGAGAGCAGGGCCGAAGTGATGTGCTGATGGATGCTACATACGGTCTGCAGCACGAGCGGTGCTGTTTATAAATAATTTTTACTTTGGAAATGACTGAACAGCAATTCAGATAAATTCTTTCATAGTGATGGTGCTTTTTTCTTCCCTGAAGCAATTCGGGTTTCTTCCAGACTTCATTAATATTGGAATTAGCATAATCTGTTTGGTTCTTGCAGCTGTTGCTTTTGCAGGGACCTGCAGAAGTCCGTTATTTTGTGATAAAGTGCTTATTGATGTGAATAGGTGGTGGTGCATGCAGGCGAGGCCAGGCCCAGGTGTGGAGGTGCTGCAGGAAGCCGCTGCAGCCGCCGCGTTTTGCTCCTGAGGGAGAGCAGCGAGCGGCTCCAAGCGGCCTCGGGTTCCCAGGGTGGTTTTTGGCGTTGCTGCAGTGTCCCTGGCCTGCCTGCACGGGGAGGAAGGTGAAGGAGGGCATGGAGGTGTGATGGATGCATCTTATCCTGAACCACAAATCTTATCTGTGCTTTGGGTGCACGGCCCCATGCTGTTAAACAGGGCAGTCCGATGCGTTGGAAAGTGGTAGTGTCGGCTTGTGAATTCCCTTTCCTTTTTCTGGTGGGGGAATATGGCTTAATCTCTGCATTAGCAAAGCTGGTGTCATTTAGCATGTGTGGTTTTCCTGATTTAGCTGAGGATCGTGTGTCGTTCCTTGCTGTATGTCGAAGCAGAAAGGAGGGGAAAGGGAGCAGAGTCTTGCAGGGAAGCAAAGTGCTGCCGGTGCCACCGAGACACCAGGATCCTCTCGCCCTGTCCCGGGCAGGGGCTCCCCTTCCTCACAGGGAAACTGTGGGGCAGTAATTCTCGCTCCCTGGGTGATGTTACAGTTCCTCCAATTTGTATCAATATGCCGTTGGAAATGCCTGCGCCGCTTTGCAAGCCCATCTGCTTGGAGTTTTGCGTTCTTCCGATTAGGGCTTTCTTTTCCCTCACTTCCCCTCTGTCCCCCATGCAGCCTTGTGTGCTAGTCATGGTGCCAGACACATGGAGACCTTTGGAAAGATATTTTTAAGCTTCAGTTGTCTTTTAGATTCCCTTGCTCGTAGCTACGTGTCTGATCGAAAGCGACGGGCACAGAGCAGCCCCCGGGCGCCGCGTCGCCGTGGCCTGTGGTGAGCCCGCGCGGCGCTTGTGCTGCCTCGGGGACCCCTCTGCAAAAACCCCGAAACAAGCAGGCGGAAAGTGATGTCGAGAACTTCAACTTTTAGTCAGAACCGCCCTCAGAATCAGTCTCGATTAAGCATCAGTCTCAGCTCCAAGATGCCGAAGTGCCTAAGTAGATGTTCAGGAAAATCTTGAGTCCCCCAAGCATCTAATCCCAGTGCGAATGTAGCCACGTGTGTGCACAGAGCTAACGGTATGTTGGCTGCTCATTTGATTCAGGAATTGCCCTCTGCGGTGCCTTCTACTGATGTATGTGTATGTTTTCCCTGTTTGTAAGATCTGTTTAGCCAGTCTTGGTAGGCAATAGGTTCACGCAGAAAGCGGTGTTGCCAAAGCTGAGGTGTTTCTGTAAGGTGCGAGCAGCTTTACGGCCGCAGCTCTGCCCTGCAGGAACGCACACAAGTGCCGAGGGCACCTCCTGGGCCTCGGAGACCAGCTTCCCCGGAGCCGCTCGTGCCCTGGGAATACCGGCGGTGCCGACTGCCTCGCCGTTTCGGCGCGGGCTGCGGGGCGCGCTGCAGCGTTTCCTCCTCCCGCTTGCTCTCTGCTAACGGAGAATTTCTGGGCCCCCCTCATGTTTTAGGGCTGCAGCAGTGGGCAGTAGCAGACACGGAGATATGCAAGAAGTGACCGGCTAAGCTACAGTCACAGAACATACTGCAGGTTCCTATTATTTCTGCTGTCACAAAGGCATTTTCTGCCAATTGCACTTTTCAGGAAAAATCATCACTAATCCAACACATTTTCCCACTTTGACACTTACCATTCTAACTTCTCCCATCTTGTCCAAGCTCTTCCAGTAAGCAGAGTCCTCCAGTGACTCTACCAGGTACATGAAAAACTCTGTTGTCCTGTGGCATTGCAGTACCTGCCATGCTGCCGTGCAATTCTTTCTCCTTGGGAACTGCCTTCCTAGAGATTGCAGTGATGAGCTACGAGCTCTCTGCTCTTCCAAGCAGAGCACCAGGGAACCAAGCTGGAAATGCCCCCTGTGGAATGAGTGCCCTAACAAGATGCTGGGGACGAACGTTAATTTGGCACTAGCAAGTATGCACCAGTAGATATTTACTGCATTAGCTCTTCGTAGTCCTGGGCCTTATCAAATAACCTGCCCTGCCCGAATAAGTGGCCTTGCGCAACACACCTGTGATACAGTTTCTGGGTACTGAAATGCTTCACTTCTGTAACACAGACCATTTTATTGGGGTTCCTGGAGAAGACAGAACAAAAGCCTCCCCAAGCTACTGTGTAATAATTCTCCTTAGCTTGACTTCGTAGTTAAGCTTTTGCAGCCTTTTCACCGCTGTGCCGCAATTGGGAAGCCCAGAAAACCTGTTGTTTTCCCCGGAGAGGCGCCTTGCTGGGAGAGAGAAGCCCAGCTGGAGGTGTGTGCGGCAGCTTGTGCCTGAACTGCCGGGCCCGCTGGGACCCGGGAGCCGGGAGGCCGCTGCGAGCACGTTCTTCAGGGGCAATGCCCCTGTGCTGAGGTGAGGCCGAAGGAATTCTCTGCCAGGTAAACTGCAGGCGTCGTATATGGAAAGCAGAGTGGTACTGGGAGCTGTGGATTCCCATGCAAAGCTGCTGCTTCCCCTTGCACTGGAATAGGATTTGTGTGTGCACGGCTGGCCTGGGAAGGACAAAAAGCAAATCTTGCTCCTGAGCCAGGCTTGCTCGTTCTCTTGCATTATGTGTGTCTGAGGATCTACTGATCTGCCTGAAAGCTGGGAGCTTTTGCAGCGTGGCAGAGTGCAAAATAAGTCCTACAGGTACCCTGCTGCTGGCGTGAAGCGTGCTTAGTGCAGAAATAGGTATCTGGTGGTTTCCTGTTCTTATCAACATTACGCTCTTCCTTTAAACGTGCCAGTCATCGTTAATAGCCCTGGCATAGCCTGTGGAGCTGGTTCCGCTGCTGGGACCCTGGGAACCTGCTGGGCTGTGGGAGCAGCAGCTCCGTGAAGTGGCGCCATGGGAGAGGAGCACATAGACCTGTTCTCTGCTTGCCACACACATATGGGCTGTTAGGACTGCTAAGAGATAACCGGGTTCTATCGGCTTTGTGCTATGAAATGCATTAGTTAACTTGGCTGCAAGGCTATGTGTATGCATTATAACATAAGCAGTGCTTGCTATTCTAAAGATATTTTTCTCTGGGCCACATTAAAAGAAGGTGAAAATAGATTGTAGATGTGTAAAGGGACAACTGTGTACCAAAAAACATTCCAAACGTAGGACTTACCTGGCCTTTTCCATTTATGTACTGGCAAGCAACAGAGTGCTTTAAAAAGGCTCTTCTTGTCCAGAGTGCCACCGGAGCCAAAGCTGCAGTTAACTGTCCTTCTCTTGGGATAGCAGTCGCTGAATTCTTCAGAGCGGAGTGTTGTTCTGCCAGAGGGTAAGTGCTGGAGAAGCCCGTCCCGGCAGGCCGGGCGGCGCGTTACTCGAGCAGGCTCCCGCAGCGCTGCGGATCCCGGCGCGCGCAGGGGCTGGGGAGCCGCGGCCTCGTCCCGGCATTCCGGGCCCGCGGCCTGCCTGTTGGCAAGCCAGGCCAGCGCCTGCGGGGTTAGACCCGTCATGCAGCCCTGCGAGGGCAGAGTCGCAGCGCTGCTGCTGCTCCCGCTCCTAACAAGGAGTGTGGCGGAGGGACAGCCTGGGGACACAGCGGTGAGTGTGTGTTTCTCTCAGGGTTTTGCCCTGAGGAGTTCGTAGCAGTGCGTTTCCTCTGTGTACATCCTGCTTTCTTGAACTTTCATTTTTAGTCATTGGTATCAAAAACACTTCAGAAGGGCATATGAAAGTGCCCCAGTGACGATGACAGTTCCGTAAGAGTGATCAGCTTAGTTCAGGAAGGGCACGGGCAGGATTTGCCTATTTAGGGCTTGCCTCAGAGGCTGCAGCAGTGCGAAAGCTGCTGCCTTCTACTTTGCATGGGTATCTTGAGATCCATTAAATTCCATTGCTTTAATTTAAAATATATTCCTTTTGCTAGATTAATTTCTTAATTTAATTTGTAAAATACAGTATGTGAGACCCTCCTCCCGTTCTGTGGGAGGGAGACAGCTTTTCAGCTGGAGTGTACAGAGCAGGGCACAGCAGTGTGGGATGACGGCTTTTCTTTTGAGTTATTCCTCTTAGACCAGCTTTCCTTTAAATACATTCCTGTTTTCAGCCTTAGCAGCTGTTTCCCCTGCAATGTGGAGAGCCTCAGGGCTCTGTGCTCCAAAGGATTTCTCTGCCGAGGCTCTTCAAAGACAATGAAATTTGGGATATTATGTTCTCGGAGGTAGATTCCGCCTGCATCTCTCACTGCAGTGGTTTTGTTGGCCATTGGGCTTTGTTGTGACCTTCTGCCTCACTGCATCAGGAGGCTGCACCTGCAGCACCTACCTGGGCAAAGGATTCCTGTTCAGTGTCTCACATCAGCTTTTTGCAGCTGACTCTCCCAATGCCAGGTCTTCACTGACTATCCCAATGCCAGGTCTTCTCTGACTCTGCCAACCAACGCCAGGTCTTTGCCGACTCTCCCAGCACCAGATCTTCGCTGACTCTCCCAGCGCCAGATCTTCTCTAACTCTCCCAGCGCCAGGTCTTTGCTGACTCTCCCAACCAACGCCAGGTCTTCTCTGACTCTCCCAACCAGCGCCAGGTCTTCTCTGACTCTCCCAACCAATGCCAGGTCTTCACTGACTCTCCCAGTGCCGGGTCTTCTCTGACTCTTCCAATACCAGATCTTCGCCTGCTCGCTCCCTCTGCCCCGCGTGCGTAACAGCAGTTCTCGGGAAGGTTCTGCAGTTCCCGGCGCATCCGCCCCTCTGCACGAGTAACCGTTCAGCCTGAGGCTCCCACATCCAGAACATAACGTGCTGCCTCGTTCCAGGCACTTACCCATGGCTCATACGATATTTAGCCCATGGCTTGAAGATGCGTTTTATTGCAAAGCATCTCTCCTTGAGATCGCCGCTGGAGTTTACTGGATGACATGGCTTTAGGCATATTACAGTCAAACATCTTACATAATTATAAGAGGGAGGATACAGAAGCAGCTGGAAAGTAAAACTATTGGTTGTAGTATTTTTCTAATTCATATTGCTTGGGAATTTCAAAAAAAAAAAAATCCTTTCCACAACCCCATTTTGGGACAGCTTATTTTGCTATACGGGACAGAATTTATCGGGACCCTCTGGTTTCTGGTAAGAAATGTAGATGAATCTTCTTTTTTTATATTCAGCCCCCCTGGAGATACAGGCCAAAGATTTTCAGTGGCAAAGCAAAGCGGAGCGAAGCCACGTGCCGGTGAGCTCCCGAGTATGGCGGGTTCTCACCGTGGCCACCATCACTTGTGCTTCACAGCCTGGCCACCTCAGTCTTCATTTAAAGCTCTCCAAAATCAGGTATTTTGTGTGACTGTGAAAAATAAATGTGATTGCACCTAGTCAGATTGTATTTAAAATGCTTTACTTCAGAGAAAATATTTCTGATTTCATGAGCGTCTTTCTTTTAATAGATTTAACTTAGATCTTGTCTAATTGAAATGGAAATTGAGGCTGTGGAAACTAACATTAAGAAAGGCTAAACATTATGGAACAATTTTAGGTTATTTTAAAATAGGAACTTTTAAGTTGAAAATGGGTAAGGAAAATTGATGTGACTGTATACTTAATGACATAACTTTATGCCTTAGCTCATGCAAGCTATTTTGGTGTGAATAAATCTCCTTTATTAAAAGAAAGATGCTTATGAAATCA
The DNA here is from genome assembly GCF_059628265.1 of Tinamus guttatus. Taxonomy (NCBI): domain Eukaryota; kingdom Metazoa; phylum Chordata; class Aves; order Tinamiformes; family Tinamidae; genus Tinamus; species Tinamus guttatus. Next base: position 1,013,578 of record NW_028288746.1, read on the forward strand.
GAAATTTCATAACTTTGGTTTTTCACTGCGCCATAATTATTTATGTTGATGCTTAACTGCACCGCTGAGGAAGTAAAAAGTGCAACTGGAGGTTGCAACAGCCATCTGGGAAATGTCTGAGGATGAGGGAGAAGCGCAATCGTTGGGTACGTTTGCTAGAATGAACAGTAGTGATTGGAAAGTTACAGTCTAGAAATGAGAGCTGTGCTTTTTAATGAACCCTCTGAGGTGAGCAGTTTTGATTAAGTGAGCTTCTGAATATTCAAGAAGATATTACTATATCATTTTACATCTGTTTGATGTATTTGAGGATGTCTTCCTGGCTAAGAGGCTAGTCATAAAACTTCGTTAAAAACAATTCAATCGGGGCTTGTCTTCAATGTTTGCATCAGATTTGTTGGGGAGGGCGCAGAAGAGTTCCCCTAGTGTTCTGCCTCCTTGTGTTCTGCCTCCTTTCCTTCCTCCCATAGCTGCAGTAGAAGAGCTCGGGGCCCTGTGAACGACGTCGTAGTCGTGGCAGCTCTGTGCCGCCTGCTTCTGTAGATGTGTCCTTAGTGGTGACCATTGCTCAGCTGAAGCTTTAGTGTTACCTGGATGAGGCTTTTGGCTGCAAAAATTTCCGGGCTGGACAAAACTGCTTATCTTGTGCAAAAATGAAAGTGTGACCTGGTTGGGGCACCTGAGTGTGTCCAGGGAGCTGCTGGAGCCGCCTGCCGCTGTTGTGTGGCCGCAGCAGGCACTGGGCGCTGCCCTTGCGGCACCGCTGCTCTGTTCGGGGCTGGGACCCCTCCGCACTGTGCGAGACACCAGCTCTGGGTGTCACGGGGACCCCGACACATGGTTTTGGTGCTCGATTGGTGTTGTGGGGAGGAGCTCCTGTGCTGACAAGCGGAGCTGGGGGCAGATGGTGTGGGTCAGGTGTGCCAGCTCCGAGCGGCTCCTGGTCTTCTCCAGGATCACCCGTGCGTGCGGCCCGGGCAGCCCTGCTGCGTGGGGGAGCCCTGGCAGGCACTGCAGGGCCGTCCCATAGCACTCCTGTTCTCCCGCCTTCAGCTACCGCGCGACGGTGCGTGCGCTGCTTCGCTGCTCGCGGGCAGGGCTTCTGGCACGTGTGCGGGGCGGCATGACCCCTCTCTGGCTCCCTGGCAGCCCCGCGAGAAGCACAATGTGTTCCTTAAAGCCCAGGGAGCTGAGGAACGAGACAGCCTGGAGGCGGCTGCTGGCTTTGCGTTGCATTCCTGGGAGCTGCTGTGGTGCAGAGTGGCAGCCTGAGGGGACAGCCCCACGAGCCCATCCATCCCTGCCCACAGTGCCCCTGCGCCCGGCCAGGGGGAGGGGATGCTGCGAGGCCCGAGGAGGGACCACATGGTGAGGAGGGACGAGGGGCAGCGCCTGGGTGGAAGAGGGGAGCTGGTGGCCACTGCAGTATGAGGAGGAGCCTGGGGCACAGAAAGGGTTGGGATGGTGAATCACAGAATCATGGATTCCTTAAGGTTGGCAGGGACCTCTAGAGGTCATCTAGTCCAACCCCCCTGCACACGCAGGGTCACCTAGAGCACGTGGCACAGGACTGCGTCCAAGCAGGTTTGAAGATCTCCAGAGAAGGAGACTCCACAACCTCTCTGGGCAGCCTGTTCCAGGGCTCTGTCACTCTCACTGTCAAGAAATTTTTCCTTAAGTTCCTGTGGAGCTTTTGATGCTTCAGTTTGTGGCCATTACCTCTAGTTCTGTCAGTGGCCACCACTGAAAAGAGGCCAGCTCCTTCCTCCTCACTGCCTCTCTTGAGGTATTTGTAGACACTGCTCAGGTCTCCTCTCAGCCTTCTCTTCCTCAGGCTGAACGGGCCCAGCTCCCTCAGTAAAGAGAGGAGGAATGAAACTGCTGCAGAAAGGAAGGCCCAGTTGGAAGGTTTGCGATGTGCTGTCCCAGCGCCCACATGCTGCTGCTGCTGCTCCTCCTGCAGCGGCCACCCGCGGTCCTGCTCCGCGGCGCCCTGCTCCAGCCGCCCCGTGCCAGCGTCCCGCGCTGGTTGGAGCGCCGCTGCGTTCCCGGCAGAGGCCAGGCGTTCGCATCCCGAGGCATCGCCTTGTTCCGACCACGGCTCGCTCGAAGTCATGTGCGTCCTTCCCGCAGAAGCTCCTGTCTGTCTCCTTGGACCAAGTCCTCATGTATATAAATAAACTTAATTTGCAGTTCACATAACAATCACTTATAGGCTCTGTAGGCATCCCTAGGGTTACCTTAGCCTTTAATGCAGCGTTTACATGATAAAATAAAGACTGTCAGTGACTTAGTATTAACTTCAAAGCATAGTGTTTGTGAGTGAGGATGAATTTAGAATGACCATTTCCCATAGGAAGGAAGTTTCTGTTTTTCATAAAAAGACCAGAGCTTAGGTTTGCTTCATCCAAATTCAGCTTGTTACAGTGGCTGAAGGAAAGTTAGGTGAAAGCCAAACTTTTTACTTGGGTGATGCTTTAATCCTATATACAACCTGAATTTTGCAGAAAAAAAGGATGCAATTTGTGGACAGGTATGTCAGAATCGATTGCGCCTTGCTTTGAGTGTAAATTGTAGGTGTTTAAGTACCTCCCTTAGAGATTCTTTGCCCTCATACTTTGGAACCAGAAGGCAAACAGATCAAGTCTGAAGCTATCTGAAGCTATTAGCTGTTTATGAAATGGATCACTGGAGAAGTTCTGTTTTGCAGCTTAAATTAAGAATAATTCTTTTAAGAACATCTTCACGACTGTGTGTCTTGGCCGAGTGACATCTCCTTATCTTTCCCATCTAGGACGTCAGCTCTTAAACCTTTCAGCCACCAAGAAAACGTGCAGACAGCATCTCCCTGGCTATGGATGCTCTTTCCATGTGTAACCTGGATCGTAGGTGGGCAGGGTTCATAGCCATAAAGGACTTACTGACCAGGCAGTTTTTCATGAAATTTTCAAGTTTTACAAACTCCAAACTGGTATCACATGTCCTGGAGCTACTGCTTCACAGAACTTGCGGCGCTCCCAGCTCTCAGTGCTCTGTCTGCTGCTCATGAGGTCTAAAGATCTCATGAGATCTAAAGGCAAATGGGCAGGAGCCAGAAGTGCCATCATCCCGTCCAAGAGCTCCCATGGCTCCCCCTTCCTTCTGCAGCTTTCCTGTAGTCTTTAACAGCCGAGATTCTCCCGGCGTTTTGCTAAATATGGGTCCTGGTAGGATAGTGAAAGCACATATAATTCCAGGAATTTCACCTGGGTTGAAGAAGCAACAAGGAAAAGGTTTCAGGGCATCATCTTTTCTGATCAAAGTGTTTCACCAGGCTATTTGCTGATGTATTTTCCCTTTCACTTGGTGGTTATGTAGTTGTATCACTCTGTCCCTTCTGCTGTGCTTGCAGAGCTCAGAGGAACTGGGTGGGGGGGCAAAGGCAGCCTTCTCTCTGCAGCGTGTAATGGCAGTCGGTAGCGTTTTCCCAGGAATGTCATGGCAAAGAAAACACCCTGTTCTGTACATTGTGCTGCTTGCTTCTGCATCTGTACTTGCCAAACCTGTAAAGTGTCAGCTATACCTGAAAATAGTTGAGTCCGTGCTAACCTACTCAGGTAATACCCCAGTTACTCTCCTGTGAACACCTGCACCCTTCTGAGCTAGGGACTTTGTGGCGGTTTTTGCTAAACAACTTTCCAGAAACTAGTTTGCTCTCAAAACTTACTGCAATTGTGAGAAACTGACCCATTTTGCATGAGGAAACAAGTAATGGAAATTAATACGCAGTGATTTTGTCATAAAGCATTAAGAGGGAGAGAGGTAGGGAAAAACTAAGCCTGCATTTAAACCACAGTTGATTTAATAAAGTTCACTGTCCTGGGAGTGAGGTTACAGGCCCCAAATGTTTTTGCAAACAAGTAACCACAGGTTATGTTACAGGGAAGCACCTCATCTCTTAGCCATGAGCTTGAGTGATAGTCAAAAAGGATATTGATAATAGTCATTGATTTTTGGAATTTATGGTATCGGAGCTTTATAAATGTGGTTGGCTTTAGGTTTGTTGAGAACTAGAAGCCACCTAGCCAGGGTGAAGATGTTCACTTGTGGTGATATCACTGACTGTGCGGAGTCCTCTTGTGTAATGAATGATCTAGTTAAAGATGCTGACATGCAAATAAATGCCCCAGTGAGAAAATCCCAGCAAGTCGTTCACAGGTTCTTCTCACAGTTCTGTAACGTATCTTACACCTTCTTGAACAGATGAGTTTTGAGCTTACAGTGTTTGCTTTCCTCCGTGCAGAAGTGTGAAGAAGCCTTCTGTGAAGAAAGAGGCCAGCGTCACTAGAGATTCTCCTGACGCGTTCTTATCTTGTTCTGAATTTCCATGACTCTACAACAAGAACTTGCAACTGATGCCTATTTTAATCAATAAAATTTATACCTTCTTGCCTGAAGACGAAATACACTGCCAACCTCATAAGTATAGCAAAACCATGCTTGAACATCCATCAAAATTGTCACCTGGGCCTATGTAGTTTTTTAATGTATTTTTTTTCTCTCCCCATCTACATCTTCTGCTACCCTTCCGGCTGCTACATTAAACATCAAATCCATAACTATTCTAATTATTTATTCTTTAGGTCTTTACAATTATTTTGTAGGATTATGCAATATAAACTGGACACTAATCAAAGCAGAAATGTTCAGGGAGGAAGAGATGTATTACCTCAAAAATAAATTTAGAATTCCTTTTAATTGCTAGCTTCTTGAGATAATTAGTAAGATAGAAAATAGCGGCAAACATATGTCAGATGATAGTTTTCTCTGATGGAGTTCCTTGAATTTTGAGTAGTGTTTTTTCTCTGAACTGCTACCTAAAAACATATGGGAAAGTGAGTGGTTTGGACCCAAATTTCCTATGTTTTGGTTTTCAGTGCAGATTTTTCCCTCTCTTTGAAGAGGATGTTGGGCTACTAAGTTCATGCAAGGGCTCAGGTGTTTGTAGCAAAGGAACTGAGGAGAGTCTGTGTATGGAATTGCTCTAGATGTTTAGAAGTCGGGTTTTTTAATGGAGTTTTGTTGGTTGCCTCTCACAGCTTTCTGCTCTTGGGTCAACAGTTAACGCACTTCAGAGCGGTGAAGATCCGAGAGTGCCGGGCGGCAGGGGGGCCATGGCAGAGCGTTCCTGCTGCTGGCAGAGCTGCTGCTGAAGGCGCGCCGTGGTGTTAGCCCAGCGGACGCGTGCAGACGGAGCTCCGGCCGCAGCCCCGTGCCGGGGACGCCGTTTGGTTGCTGCTGCGGGGGAGCCGTCCTCACACACAGCCTCCGGTGTTCCTGGTACAAACACATCTTGGGATGTGGGGAGCAAGTCCTGTTCATCAGGCCCTTGTCATTGCAGGGAACCTGGTTGTATCCAGAGAAACAGAATTGGCCAGCCCTTCATTTTGATACCTCAAATACTAGCCATGTTTGTGGTAAATCCAGCAGGAAGGAGTGATCCTTTTGGGCTTCTCTGAGCCTTTCTCGTGCTTCTCTTGCAGCCTAGTTAAACAGGCCTGCTTGTATTTTTTTCTAGCTTGTATTTTTTTCCAGCTTTCATTTGCTGGACTGGCTTTGGGCTCCCCGTTCAGGTTTGTGCATAGCCAAGGGAAGAGACCTTGAAGTCAAGCAAGTTTTCAGTACCGTAGAACGCCAGCCTGGGAAAGATGCAGCACTCCTGGGTCCTCTAGTCAGTTCGCTTGTGTTTCAGATAGGAATGTATGCTCCCCAAGCAGCTATTGAAGGCTACTAGGTGACTTGTGCCAAAGTCAAAATTTCTGCAATGTCCATGTGGGAAACACATCTACCAAAAGTATACACTTAAGATGGCAATGCTAATACCCTTTACTTATTGCTTTACTTAGTAGAAAATAGGCATATAATTTATACTTCCTATTTTGAATGTGGCTTTTAATTCTGTAGCTGCATTTAAATATGGGCAATTTCTTTTCAGATTTTATTCCTTAAATGATGTTTTTTCCTATTCAAATATAAAGAAAAAAGACATTCCCCAGCTCTTGGTACAGTGTGAAAATGTGCACATAGTGGAGGCATGTGCACTGCGCATCTTCCAGATGGCACCACTCGCATTTCTGTGGTGTTGCATAATCGCTGTGGGAGAGGGCGAACTAATTTGATTGTTTAAATTAAAAAAAAAAAAAAAAGCTAAAGGATGCAGTGGCTGATGTTAGTGGGCAAATGCAGTGTTAGTTTTAATGACAGTTTTGTCTCTAGCTTTGTCACGGCACTGATGTAGGTCATAGAAACCTGAGTTAAGGGTGACTGTGGTATCTCCTGCCAGCTGGTGGGCAGGCAGCATTCCGTTGTTGGAAGCCTAATTTGGCTATTGACTTTGTATAGAGGAAAAATAAATACTTTTTTTTTCTTTCTTACTTGTGCAGCTACATTTCTCAAGAGACAACGGGCTGTTCTAAAGGATGATTTTGCTAGATTTTTGCAGCAAGCTCAGGAAGGTGCTCTCTATTACTGCTTCTCTCCCTTCCCCAACCCTCACCTCTCTGCTAGGACCCATGTAGAGAGCGGAGCTGTGGCCTTGTGTACCAGTAACTGCTGAAGTGCAACATTTAAACAGTTTGCACCGCATATATTTCCTAGTACAAATGTCAGAAATGACTGTGGCAACTGAGTGACTGTCAGTGTTGCCTTAGGAAGCTGTCTTAGGCAAGCATAAACTTGTTCAACTGTGTTTAACTATTCTTGTGTTTCTTAACATTATGTTAAATGCAAAGAAAACCAATAAAGCTGTTTGAGACAGGATGCTTGCTAAAAGCTGCTTGTTGAGTCATTTTGTTCTGCTTTGAAACAAGCAGTTGTCTTGGCTGTCTCAGATCAGGACCATTTGTGAAATATGAATTGCAGAGATGGCAATCAGGCTTCTGCCAAAATTCACCTTGGACAGAATTCTACAGGGTAGTCGATTTATTTGCAGATATATCAGTGCATGCGTTCAGCTAAAGGTCTGCTTGCTTTGAAGCAGGAGGGAGACAAATAGGAAGGGTGTAAGGTGCAGGCAAAAGGCTTGTGTGTCTGTTTTGCTCTGCAACTGTGTCTGCAAACTGCTGTTCTCTTGTGGAAGAGAGCAAAAGAGGATCTTCCGTCATCACCTGTTTCTGGGCAGCTTTAGCTCAGTTTTGGTTTTGTCAAGAAAATGTTTCCTGCTTTAAATGTTGTGTTATTGCCTTGAAATATTGTCTCTGCTGATAGTTCTTTGTCTTTTGATTGTGTTTCAGGCTATTGTGCCAAGCTTTTCCATGTCGGTCTTGTTTTTAGCATGTCTTGCTCTCACCTGAACTTACAATTTATTTTGATTTCCTTTGTGGTAAATTTTAATGCTACTGCCTCCACTTGTCTGAGATGAGTCAGAACTCAGATACTCTATTTAAAATTCAAGGAGAAAATTCTAATATGTAAATATTAGTGTCCATCTGGTTTGAGATCTAAATATGATAGCACCGAATGGTGCTAGACTATCATCTGCCCTGCAATGCTGCCTGCGGCTGAGTGTTCAGAGAAGCTGCCAGCGGCTTTTTCATTTTCCTCTTCAGAAGAGAAAGGAGGATCTTGATCTGCCTGGAAAGCCTTTGCACTATGACTGTTTACTCAGGGCCAGCTATAAGCTTCTTTCCAAGTTGGCTGCAATTTATGGTCAAGGAACCTCTTTGCAAAGTCAGGTCTTCACACTTTCGCCTTTCTAGTCGTTATCGGGAAACGTTCCCTCCTGCTCATCAGCTCCATTTGGCTGCTGATTCAAGAACCGTATCACGAGCTCCTGCTCCCAAATGGCTCCAATGTCCAGTTAAAGCCTGCTTGGTGCCTGCAGTATTTCCTTCGGAAGGCTAGCATTTGATAGCCTCTGTCCTTTCCTAGTTGGACAACTCTATTTTTGAACCTAATTTTACTCAGGGCTACCTGCGTGCCGCAGCACTGTACAGGCTCATTGCTGAGCCTGCTCTGCTCGTGCTTCTCCAGTGCTCTCCTCTGGCCTCCCGCTTAGGCGCGAGGCTTGTGCCTCTCCTTCCATCTCCAGGCTCTTAGGCACAACTGGCTGTGCCATGTTTTCTCTTCCCTCTCATTCCCACAGCCTTCCTCTACACTTGTGCAGTCTCTGGTATGTTTCCTGAACATGGGTATCTTGGAATTGTACAGAACGAGAGCGCAGATGAACAGCCCAGAGGGTCCTGCAGGAGGGACAGAGAGGGATGCGGCCTGGCAGGAACCTGGCTTTTCCAAAGCCATGTTAAATCATGGCCAACGATGATGTTATTCATACTGGGCTTTACAGTTTGTGAATAGAACAGTACACAATTTCAGTGATAAGAAATATTATATATCTTAATATTATTTTTCCTTGTCTACAAATGTAAACTTACCATACTTATTTCTGTAATAAACATTACTTACTGTTAATGATAAGTAAAACTTTCCCTTCTTAAAAAAGATTGATTTTAAAAGTTATATAGTATTGACTTCAGGGATTTCCTCTGAATTTAATATACTGTATAGGAAAATGTTCATTGCAAGAGGCTGCAGTTCCTTTTATTTGTAGAGCAAAACAGAAATTTGGTTTCTGTTTCAAGTTGTCCTCCTTTTTGTTTAAGGAAAAGTGCTGTTCCCATCCTTAGCTTGTAAAAGGCAACATATCGCTTCTCCATATGCTGAGAGCAGGACCCTGATGACTCAGTGGCAAACCAAAAGGTAGCCTGTGTTCTTCAAGGACAATGTTGTAGCATCACAGGGCATCCCGAGCACCTAGAGAATGTTTAAGAACATGTAATTACTGATAGGTAATTAATACACATAAGTAGACTACTATTTGAGGTACAGATAGACTATTTTGTTCATCAGAAAAATATTAAACTATTCTGTAGAGTGACAGAAAAATCATTTGAACTCAATCAGCCGACAGATTGTGCACTGAGGTAAGTATCAGAAGAGAACTGTGCTGAGCAGTTTGTTTCCAAAATGGTGACGTAGCAATGATGATAAATACACGGAAAGGGGCAAACCATGAGCCACTTTGAATGCACAGTGATTACAGCACCGCTTACAATACCAGCAACATTGCTAACTCTCCCCCTTTGTTCTTCGAAACAACTTATTTTGTGAGTTTTTTTCAATGAAGCGTTTTCCTCTTTTACAAAATTTCCTGCATAGCAAAAACGTCTAGAAGAATTTAAAAGCTACAAGGAAGAAATGATGAAGTCTTGGAATAGCTGCCTTAGTATGTAGCATTTGTACTGCGATACTACCAGCTCTGTGGAATGAAATATTAACACCATTAGCATCATTAATACAAACTTATGCTTTATATTAGTATCTCATTTAGGCAAACTCTTCACCATGGGCAATCAGAATAATATCCTGGTGACTTGACCAGAAACGGGTCTTTCTTGGAATAGCTTTGCAAGTGCAAAGAGGAGCATGGGCCTTTCCTGCGTGCTGCCCCTTGTGTAACAACTGATGCTGTTCCTGCCATGCCATTTGTCTGTATTTTGGTAACTGTACAACTTGTGGAACTTTGTTCTGAATCTGGTATTAGCTATTTCTGTCAGAAAAATGAGTTACTATTCTAGTGTCTCTGCGCTTTGCAATGGGCTAAATTTGGGTGGTTCAGGAGCCAGCATAGCTGTCTGGGTTTTATCCTCATTTATCAGTTCATGGAAGGCTGATACTTGCTTTGTACTTCATGGCCCATTGTGCTCCCGTAAGGTTAGATGTAGCCTGCTCTGTGTATCTATTTTATAGATCTAAAATTATACATTTATTTTACTAATGGCTAACTTTAAAAAGTTTCGGATGCATTTGTTCCTGTGCTAATGACATATGGGGTCTTCAGGCTAAAAGCTTCACACTTGATTTTTTTGAATTTAATAAACCCTGCCATGCTAAGTATAACCAATGCGTTGGCAATAGAGCCAGACGGTCTAGAACACAAAGTGATTTAGGAAGAGCAGCAGGACCTGGTCGTGGAGAGCTATGCTGTAACTTTTGGGCCTTCAGGTGCAGGATTACTTTGTGCTGTTTCTCACGCGCAGTGCAGTGATGAAAGAACGCGTGTGGCTACAGGAATAACAAGTAGCGGTGTTAGAGTGCGGTACCTTAGCATTGCTGCATCTCCTAGCTAAAGCAGAGGTGCTGCAGTCTCATGGAGCAATAAAAATAATTGAAATCACGGGTAAAGTCATCTGCTGAAATGCTGAGCTTCCTGGGTAAGGAATTTGCCCAGCTAGGTGAGCAGAGGCCGTGCTCCGCTTTGGCCAGCGCATGGCACAGGCTGGAGGGTGTCCTGGGCAGCAGACGGGGCTCCTCGCCACGCCGTCTCCGTGCTGGCGACAGCAGGTCTCACCTCTGTTCGCAGGGACACAGGAGAGGGAGCAGTGATGGTGTTTGGAAGCCCGGCACGTGTGCCAGCTCCAAGCCCCAAGCAAGCGCGAGCTGCTTGGCGCAGGCGGGTGCGCGATGGAGCCCTGGGCTGCTAGTGCATGCAGGCCCGTCACCTGCGTCAGCGGGACCAAAGGGCCAGGGAGGTGCTAGACGGGAGGACTCAAAGGCTGCTCTGTGCAAAAGGCTGTGGCAAAGCCGTGTCCAAGGCGAAGCCGCTGGGACGGGCGCAGTGCAGGGCTGGAGCGTGAGTCACGCTCCTCTGGTGCCGGGAGGTGGCCATGGGGTGGCCGTGGGGCGGCAGTGAGATGATGGGCGGCCATGGGGCAGCTGTGGGGCAGCCATAGGGTGGCTGTGAGGCAGTGGGCGGCGGTGGGGCAGCCGTGAGGTGACCATGGGGCGGCCATGGGGTGGCTGTGAGGCAATGGGTGGCCATGGGGCAGCAGTGAGGTGGCCATGGGGTGGCCGTGGGGTGGTGTGGGGCAGCAGTGAGGCAATGAGCGGCCGTGAGGTGGCCGTGGGGCAGCAATGGGGCGGCCATGAGGTGCCCGTGGAGCGTCCGTGAGGCCGGTGCTCCCAGGGCCTCTCCCTCTGTGGAGACTCATGTGCCCTCTGCGTATGTGTGCATGTATACGTGTATATATGCGTACATGTGTAGAGAGACATATATAAATTTATATACACACACATATATTGGATATAGTATGACTTGATGACGTGACAACATTTCCCTTGGAAATGCCTATTCCAACTCTGGCAGCTTTACTGCAGGAATATCCACGTCAACCCGAGGCAGAAAACCGAAGAACAGTGAGTTTCCAGCTCAGTGGAGCATGATTCACCTCTTCCCCAAGGGGAAATGTCGAACATTTCCTTATAATTCAGGTGTGTAAATGAGGAGTTCTCCAGGCACGTTATATCAATCTTCCCGTCTTGGCTACAGCTTGCTTAGAGTCAGGTTTTCAAGGGTTGTATTAATTCTGTGGTCACACTTATTATAAAAATAATCTGGCTGTTCTGATTAATCAGGTACTGACTTAGAGGGCAAATAGGAGATTTAGTTTATGGCATCACGCTGCAGGAGCATGAGCTTCAGGGTACAGAAGAACCTTTTAGACAAGATTATCCCACCTAGGAATGCACAAGCTTTTTAGTTAGAATTCTGCCTTATTCAGTTAAAGCAATGCATGTATCAGTTTATTAGATAACAAAATATCATCATTTATAGAGAGTCCTGTAAGGTATAAAAAACGCGACTTTTGATCCAAGTTGAAATGACAGCCCTGTCCTACACTTTTCTTCATTAGATACTTTGAGGAAATAGCCTCTGACATGTACACCTCAGAAAAAACGAATTTTACTGTATTATAGACAGACCAGCAGCCCTGTACAAATCAGTATGTTGTGCAGTTCAGCTGTTAGTCTCATTTGTCCCAGTAAGAAGTTGCCCGTGGGCTGCGCTTGCTGCGCAGAGCTGATGGGTCCTCGCGCTCTTCTCTCCCGTGGCTTTTGTTGGTTGTGGTTTCACTACTGCAATACTAGGGCACCATGGAGCACAGGGCATTGTGGAGATGTGTGGGCATTCCGAACATTGGTGGGGTCAGTTTGATGCAGAAGTGAAAAAATAAAGTTGAGTGGTGCTATCACACCCCTTGAAGTCTACCGGTGTTGGAAAGTGTCCAGCATTTCAAGTGCTATAAAGGCATTCCTTACTTGGGGTCTTAGCCTGGTTTTCTCTCAGCAGGGAACTCTGCAGCATGGAACAGAAAAGGTCAAAAAGGAAAAATATCCCAAAGATCTGATATTTTACCAATAACGTAATCTAAATGCATTTTCAATGGAAAAGCTAAAGGTGCTAGAAAAGTTCTAGGTGACGATAGCTCCTCTGTGAAAAAAATGCTGGTTTTAGAACAACTTTTTAGAGGTGACTTGAGTGATCAAATTCCACTCAGGTCTCCTCAACCTCCCAGCCATCCGTGAAGGACACAGCAAGGACAGGGGGTCTGCACACAGGAGCATCTGCGAGCAGAAACAATAAATGAAACACGGGCTCCTCTCCTGGGTCGCTTGAAGAGGTGTATGGAAATGATCCAAGTCACAAACCACAGACAGAAGACTAAAATTTTGAAAGAAATGCTTGGTATAACAGGAATTCAGGGAGGGAATTGTGCAGGTGTGTATCTGACTACTAAAACGCAAAGAAAATCTAGTAGCTTTTCAGAGTCTAATTCAGTCTTACTGAATTCTATTATCTGCTGTTTTTAATATGATTTAAAGTAAATACTGGTGCTTTTGTTTCAATGTTTTGTCAACCAAATACTTTTTTTTTTTCCTTTTAACTAGTGGGAACGCTACGAAATCTGTTTTCTGGGCTTTTTTTTTCTTGGCAGAAGTCTGTGTATTTGCAGCAAGGTAATGCCCAAAGCGCAAACGTTCCGAGCAGCTGCACTCAGTTCTTTAATATACTACATGAGGCATATTGAGATCTAAACAGTTAATCAAATTTTAGTTCCCCCTTAGCCTTTTTTTAACTACAGTACTCCAGATATATTTCTTGAATCTTTTCTTCATAATTCAATTTCTTCAGCTATTCAGGTGTAATTTTCTTTTCTTTAAGTGTCCTCCTTTGTCTGGTGTTTCTAGCATGGAGTCCTTAAGCAGCAGATAGTGCAATTTTAGTGGTGCCTCCAGAGATGTTCCTCATTTGCACTATGCCTTTGAACCTGGCAAAAACATTATAATACCTTTCTACTAGCTGTGATGCATTCCTATATATCTGGCTGAAAAACAGGCAACTTGAAATGTGAAAACTTTTGTTGGGATGTCACTGGTGTTCAGGTGATTCATTTTCTGACACATTCGGTGGTGGCTTCTGATGGCCACCCATCAAAACCTCTGCAGCTTCTAACTGCGACAATTTCAATTACTGTTCTAGTCACTGTATTTAGTGTTTTAAATATATGCAACTGTAGGTGGAAAAGGATATGAAGAAGATGCAGGTTTCATGGTACCTGGCCACCCGCCCCAGTTGACGTTCTGTCTCCATGTGCGCCCGCTGCTGCCTACGGCAGCCCCGAACACGCCGCGCGTCTGCAGCGAGCAGGGCGGAAGAGGCTCGTCACAAATTAGAGAGGAACCGCTGGAGTTATTGCTGCAATCTCTCTTGGGAAAGAAGCGCTCAGGTTCAAGATATTTGCAGCTTCAAGGAAAAAATAGTAATACTTTAATGATAAAGAAGAGTTCAAAATATCCGTTGTATCGGTGTTTGGTGGGAAGATCTCCAGCTAGTTTCCCTTCTTTAGAGAGAGCGAGCAAGGCATGAGGCAGCCGTCGCAGCCTCGGAAGAAGCCTTTCTGGGGAGTGTTTGCTGCTCCCAGCTCTCCTCTTCCAGCACTGCTCTCCTCCCCTTGTCCCTTGCGCTCCCAAGTGGCTCTTGTGGCTTGGTTTCTGGGTGATCATCAGCTAAGGGGTTCGCACTTGACTGCCTGGGAAGGAAGGGATGTTTGGGCCGAGTCTCGAGCAGGTCTCCCGTGTGATTCAGGAATGCGGTGACAGATTTCCATGCTGTGAGACTGAGCAGTGGCACGAGGCGTGTTACCAAGAGGGCGGCCAGGCCCTCCCAGCAGCCGGCTGCTCCCCGTTAATCTGCTCTGCCCCTCTTGCTGCTGAAACAGGGAACCCTTTGATAGTGCTTAGGAAACTTGGATAGCAATCAAATTAGCTTTGCCACGTGCATCCTGCTGTCTCCTGCGCCTCGTACACTAGTGCTTTGCTTGTCTGGGTTTGTTTCATCACGGCCTGCCTTGTTGGGCAAACAGGTTGTCGCAGGTAAATCTGAAGATGGTTTACGTAACTTTGATCCAATTTATTTAATTTGTAGATTCCCCGTGATTTACTGCTTCTCCCCTACCTGTGAGCCATATCAATATTAGAGCCACATGGAAACACTCCGCAGCTCATTTGCAACTAAATTACCCCAAGCACATAATTACAGCGATTAGTGAGCTCCCTCTGCCTTCAGCACTCTTCAGTGAAGACCCTTATTAGACAAGATAGGTGAAAAACCAGAGGCTGGCAGCTAGGCAGTCATTTAAGAAATCTCTTGGTGCGACCAGGGCGCAGTCGATCTCAGTTGATGCAATATAACAATATCTTAGGGCACACTGCTGCACATTTAACAGTATTGTTTTAAATAACCTAGCAAAGTATTCAAAGCAAAATGTCGTAGTTACGACCGATTCCGTGGTGTGCTGGCCCCCTTCTCTGTTTGCTGATCTGGCAGCCTGTTTGGCTGCCCCAGGACCCAGCACTCGCAGAATTGCCTTGCTCAAGTGCTCGTTCCCGAGGAAAAGACCATGCTGTGCCCCAGGAAAAAGCTGTCTTGCGCTACAGAGAAAACGGAGAGTGCACCAAGAATGCAACTGCATAAATGGCTTTAGCTGGAGGCATTCATGTTCTTTTCAACATTGCTTCCGTGGCGGCTTGGCCTAACAGGTTTATTGCTCTTAACCCCATCGAAACAAATCTGCTGAGGTGAGTGGTGGGTGCGTGGAGCGGGACGCTGGATCCAGGCGCTGGAAAGCCTTGCAGAGGGTCTGAGAAACCTGTCGCAGATGTGGAGGAATAGCCAGAGACAGGGCATCTCACTGCAGCCGTGTGCTTGCTCTGCAGTTCTCTAGACATCTTCTGTCTATCCAAAAGGGCACGGCTGAAACTAGGGTTTATGTTTAATTTAATGGCTTCCATGCGTGCTTGATCCTCCTTGTCTGAGCATCTTGCCATGTGCACGTACACGCTTCTCGTCCCCGTGGCCTTCGTGCAGACTGATTCTGTGCAGTCTCTGCTGTGCAGCAGGGCCTGCTGCTGCTGCAACGAGACGTGCCGTGGCCTGTTCCTCATCCCCGTCTCCCCGGAGAGCGGGGAGAGGTTGCAGAGCCTGTGGGTGCAGACAGAACCCTGACAAATGGAGGATAAATTACTACAAGTGGTTGAATTTGTAATGTATTTTGGAAATGTTCATTTTCTGCTTCTGGCTTATGAAACTATTTCTATGACGGGAAGTTTCTCCCTCTCCTCCTATTTGCCTCCTTCTCCATGGTTTACAAAGAGAAGAGTCACAGATTTTCCTGGTTCTCTCCTGGCCTTTCCAGCTCAGCTGCTGAAAGACTCCATATTTTGGTGTGTTTATTCAACCATGTTCCTCAACAGCCTTCAAAGCAGCTCACTAATTACATCTATGTGCTATAGGCTATTGAGGATACTTATCTGGGTGCATAATTGGCCAAAATACTTTTATGGGGATCCTTCCACTCTGGTGCAAATCTTCCCCAGAACAAGAAAGACAAGAAAGCTAAATGTCATTAGTCAGTGAATAATTCCTTGAAAAAAATGCACTTCCTTATGCCTGTAGGAGAAGTAATGCAGCTAAGCATGTGCTTTTATAGCAAAGCAAGCCTTGTACAACCACCTGTATCTCAAGTGCAACCTGTGTGTGATTCATCAGTCACAAATAGGATGAATGAAAACTTCCCAAACTCTTTTTGCGTTGTTGTCGGGTTTGGGGTTTTTGTGTACTTTTTCTTTTTTCTCCCTGTATTGTTAGTCTTGGAGGTGCCTAAATTGGACACAATAGAAGTACACCCACCCAGGTAATGCTGATATATTAGAACACTAGGGGAAAATCACCTTAGTAACCTTTCCAAAATGTTAAAATAAGGACCGTGACTGAGCTGTAGGTAACTAAATCCATCCCGTGTCTCAGTGAGGGATGGCAGAGGAGCACTGGATTACCCCTTTTGCAGTATCTGCAATGCCAAGTAATCCTGAATCCTGAGGTAAGTTTCCTGCTGCGTGTGCTGTGCATCACTCATCAGAGCAAGGCTGCCTGCAGACCGCGCCGAGGGAGACGTGCAGTTAGCATGGAAACTTTCCGTCCAGTTAGTTTTGCTTCTAGGAAAACCAGATATGATACAGACTGATCTGGAAAGTTTGTTTCTGCGTAGAGTATTTAATTGCTCCTTTTGTGTGGGAAATCATAGGTTTTTTTGTGTTGTTCAAAAGCATTTCCCAAGCTACCTATGAATGCTCGAAGAGCCACATGCATCAGTTGTTGCAGCTTAGTAGATTTAATTGTTTCAAGCATTTGCTTGTGCTACAAAGAATAGGGACTTTTTGATTCAGGGGAAAAGTTCATCTGGAACCATTAATTTTGAAGTCATTACTTGAAGTCCTGCTATGAACAGTCTCCCCCTGCACTTTGATCCTCCCGTGGGTGAGCTGCGGCCTCTCGCCTGGTTGCAGTTGCAGGGACACGCGTGCCTTGCTGCGGTACGCGTGGAGGTGGGGTACAGCTTGCTTGTGACTGTAGCTAGAAGATAAGAAATGACACAAATACAAGCCTAGAAATTAGAGTTTTGTTTTTCTGCTGTGTATGTGAGGAGCACGACGCGCTGCAGGGCATTGATCAGGCTGTGCCAGTTCTGCTTTAGGTCGCCTAACTTTAGTCAAAGCATACGGTTAATGTTTCTGACTGTTGTGCTGAGAAATGGCTTTTTTCGTGTGCCTGGTCGTGGCCCTGCGTGTTGTTGGCAGCTTCGTTTGCCTGCGGATCGTTCCCTCGGTTGTGCTGGCCTCGAACAACAACCGGCCGGTTTGGAGAGGGGACGTGCGACCCTTGCACACGCGCACCCGGCCGCGGGCAACCCGCAGCAGCTCCGTCATCTTGAATCCTGGTTAAGGCTGCTGCTGCTGCTGTTGTTCTGTATTCGTGTTCCCTGCGTCAAATGAACAGTGGCTGCAGTGTACCTGTGGATGAGAACTGCGTAAATAGCCCGGTGCTGGATAAAGCATTGCACAAATAATACAAATATGAGTATGATGGGCGCGTTCAGATACCGGCAGTTATTCCGAGGTGAAATGCAGCGAATTGAGAGGTTAAGTGAAAACCCGTCTGACGTTAGATGCTTGTGCTAACATTGGCTGTGTGGTTTTGGTCCTAGGTGATAAAACTTTTAAATGAAAAGGAAGATGTGAGTTTGTGGAAAGCTTTTGTTGGTGACACCAGCGATGGGTCCTGCCTGCAGTCCCCTCGCCAGGGCACGAGTCCACCCCCTGCACCAACCGTTCCATGCCCTTGGGCTGCAGCGGGGAAGAGCAGTGCTTGTCTAATGGCATTGCAGGTTATACAGTCTTTCAAAACTTCAATAAAAGCAAAGTATTTTCATCTAAAAAAGAAAGAAGTACAGAATACAGGTGATTTCACTAATAAAATGATTTCAGTGGTCACCATTTAGTGTTGTGCTATGTTTGGGAGCTTAATTTCTGGTGAAGGAGGAAAAATAGAGAAAACCCTTCTTAATTATTTCACTGAAATACCAGTTATTAATTGCTGGTCAGAGCTACAAACTGTGCTGAAAAGGGAATTATGAAGTGACTCACTCTCCAAAGTTGCCACACTTACTGTTTTATTGAGAGTGAAGCTGTATGTATCTTCTTAAAAGACATTCATGGTACTGAGCTACTACTATTTTTTTTCATGTCAAAGACCTTAAAAAGGCATTTGAAAATAAGAATTTAATCATAACATGAATTAGTTTTTAGTATCATAACTTGCTGTGCTAATTTTTATGGCTTTGATACATACACATCGGTGATGACAAAACCAGTTTCTTTAAACACGGTATTATCCCATGGGGATTAGTAGCTCTGCCAGAACCAGCTTGTTGCAAAATACAAAGAAAAGTTTTGCTGTATGGAGGGTTCTTCACGTAGAGGGTCGTTTACATGGGTGGTTTCCCTGGAGGGCTGCAGTAGGGCTTTCCTAGAATGGTGATGGTACAACCGCAGTGGAACTCCCGTTGTGCTTTTGTAATGTTACTTCCTGGTGTCCCCTCTGGTAGGAGAAGACCAAGATGAGTCACGTTGTGTTAGCTTCGCTGCAAAGCTGGTGAGATGATTGCAACTGTGCAATTTCTGACTTAACACCAACAGGTTGTTACGTGCATTATTTTGTGTTGTGAAGCTTGATTTTAAAAGTCCTGATGTCTTCAGAGACCTTGTGTCTCATCTCCAGAGATGTCGTGTCCTCGGGGAAGACGCCAGGGTGTGTGTTGAGTGCCGCCACCCGCGGGTGAGCGGGGCGAGTGCCTTTGGGCAAGGGGAAGGGGAGGAGAAATGGAGCGTTCGCTGTCCCCAGAGCAGGTCTCTGCTCACGGGGCTTCTCTGCACGTGAGTATCATCGGGTAGTTTTGCTGATCTGTTAAGTGCACTTGTAGGGGTCTAGGTGCTTCCCCGCGTCTGCAGCAGGCCCTGGCGTGCTGGCCCCATGGCTCTGGAGCCGACGAGGGGCGAGAAGGCCGCTTCAGCGCACGCTGCTCCTGCCCAGCAGCGCCGCGACCGTCGCGCCGCGCCGCGAGCGCGTCCCCTGCCAAGCTGCGCTTCAGCTTTATGGAGCTGCAGCGCTGCACGCGGCTTTGTGGGTTCATACGTTTGGGTGCTTTGGTTGTGCAGATCGATTGCCTCTTAGTGATATGCAAAATCTGGAAAAGGGAAGCATGGTTCTGATAGGAAGCAAAACGCTATGGCCAAAAATCAAAATACATTGAAAAAATGTAATGAAAGTAGCAAAACAGTAGTTTCAAAGTAGTACGAAGAATTTAAACAGCTTATCATCCCCCCAAAATCCAAGACACTTTTATAGAACAAACTTGTAAATTTGAAGCAGGAATAAATTCATGATTAGACATTTAGCATTAGTCAAATCTCTGCTTTAATTGAGACTTTAACATAGCCATAATTTGCACTATTGTGCTTACAAGTTTTCAACAAATACATCTCTTTTAGTCCAGAATCTTATCTTGCTAAAACTTCAGCATCTTGGACGCGGCCCAGACCACCTGGTAGTTCTCGGTATATGCACTGAGCTCTGCAGATGACTTGTTCATGTACATAATAAATTCCTCATGTTCTGATACGCTGCATTTCTTTCTCAGCTGGGTAACCTGTATAACACATCTGCATATTTGTCTGGGAATTTCTAGAAAATAATATGAAAAAAGCACTGTATGAAGGCTGTGGAAGAGGACCCTAGTTTCAAAGCTAGCATTTTGCTGCCTTCTTGCAGTTCCTTCTCATTTTCTGAGATATGTTCAAGATCTGTTCAAACACCTGTGCAGATAAAATGCAGAAGAGGTCCTATGCAAATGAAATGCACTTTAGCTGTATGCGAATTCCCATCATGTGAAAAAGGATGCCATGAAATCTTTTTTTCTCCCCTCAACAAATTCACACAACGGTGGAATGCCAGAAAAATCCAAGCGGAAATTGAGGGTGAGTTTTTATTAAGCAAATTAATAATTTGCTTATTAATTAGAAAGCACTTCTAATAACCTTGCTTTTTTTTCATCCTTTTTTCCCCCTCCCCTTATGACAGAAAGATAGAGAACATGGTTATCTCAGAGAAAAAGAGGGGATTAGACAGGCATGATCGGAGATGAGGAAGCACCCAAGGGACGACTGCACAAGCCTTTGCTCAGTCAGCCCTGCGCCGAAGGGCAACCTCGTGGAAGTAAAGACACCCAAAAGGCAGAGGAAAGACACATTGCAAGCTCTAAAGCCCCAGTCTTCTGTAGGTGCAGCATCACGCAAAGATACTTCAATATTGCTGCAGCTGCAAAATGGGATTTATTTCTAAACTTGCCAAAGCCTATAAATACAGCATAAAATTTGATGAATTTTATTTTGGCTTAAGGATGGAAATATATAGAATGCAGATAATGATAACTCTGGCAAACTAAAGCAAACAAAGACTGGTCACTAGTGACAGTCTGAATTTCTGTTAGTTTTAAAGTTATCCAGGGACCAATTTACATGGCAAAAAAGGCAAGCAACCCACTGAAAACCCAGAGGTGGTTTATTGATGATGTCTGTCTGTAGGTGATGTCTTTGGCTACTTCCTTTAACTCTTCAAAAGAACTGTCACTAATATGTGAGGAACTGCAAACCAGATCAAAAAGTCAGGTTTACGTTAAAGTACTCTCCAACGTTATTTCCTATTAATGAATTCCTAGGGCTCCCAATAATGCCAGTTCTAGTTAAATAAATAAACAGCCGGTGTGTTGGTACCATGCCACTAAGAGAAGACCTGCTGAAAGGTGACTTGTTTGGGTGGAAGCAGGTGAGGGGAACGCAACAACGACTTGAGGAAATGACAGTTCAGTCATCGCGGTGGGATCCACCTTCGCGGCGTGGTCGCTGCTCGCTGCGTTTTGAGGCTGCAGCGGCTCTTTGCTCGCGTGCGAAGGAACCGGGTCGGGCTCTTGGCGGGAGTGCGGTGCTAGGGCGGGCTCTGCCCACCGGCTGTTTGTGTCAGGTCCCTGCGGCCACCCACGCGGTGACAGGAGGTCGTGCTGGGCAGCGATGCTGCGTCGGGCCCTGGAGAGCACAGCGACGGCCACCTGCACGGGAAGCTTCCCGGGACGCCGCTGCCCTGCGCTGCTGCCGCTGCACGTCTCCGCTGCTGCCTGAGCAGTTTTCCAAGTCCTACACTGGATGTCACACTGAATCCAGCAGTTGGCCTCAGACGCCAGCAAGGAGCCAGCGGCACCCGCAGCGCGCGGCCGTGCCCCCCTGCGCCGGCCTCCCCGCCGCCGGCACGCAGTAACCCCGCGCTGCCGGGGGATTCACTCCTGGGCTGCTGCGACTCAGCCTCCCGTGAAAATGAGCTTTCAGGTTGTTTGTAGAGAGCTACAGCCAGGTTTTTGCTAAGTGACTCAGAGCAGGGCTGCTTGATGCTCTCTCTTTCATTCTGTTTAGGGATTTTGGAAAGGTTTATTAGTACGTTTTAATTACAGCTGATAAAATCTATAGCTGTTGGAGCCTGAATTGCTATAGAACTGAGCTAGTGCATCTAAAATTATATTAGAATTAAAGTTAAGGCTCAATAAGATAGATCAAAAGTAAGATTCAGTTCAGGCATAGGTATTCTTCACATTTCTGCTTTCCTTTTGTTCCGATTTTCTGCCAGATCTATTTTGGCAGTTCCCTTTCAAATTACAGCCTGGCATACAGGTAGAACAGAATAATTCAGCCTTGTGTTGTAATACTGCTAGTAACCGTTTAAATTATGGCGTTCAAAGCCTTGTAAGGTTAAGACCATTGCGTGTGCTTGTGTAGAGAGGAGCCGGGTTTGCTCCGAGGGACGGGCAGTCAGAGGGTGTTTGTGGTTGAAGCGAACACGCGAGCGCAGCGGAGGGCTGGCACGCGATCCAGAGGTGTTGGCCGGCCTGGCCGGATTGATCCTCTGCTTGCTCAGGCGCAGGTGGAAAGGCGGGAGGAGGGCCCGGCTGCAGAGCGTGGGGCCGGGGGCGCAAAACAGGGCCGACAGGGCCTGCGCAAGACCCCTGCCCTCTGGCGCGCACGGAAAGGGCTGTGCAGAAACACGGGGGAAGCTGAATGAAGGCCAGGCAGTGCCGGCAGAGCGAGTTTTCCCCTCCAGGTTTATTCTAGAAATAACTGTTCCGTGTGTGCCTATTCTGGGGTGCCGGATGAGCAGCAAGCGCCGCTGCTTGTTAAAGCCTTTGCCCCTCTCTTCCCCGGGATGTCTGCATGTCAGCTGGGACGTGTTGACAGCCTTTCCTCCTCTTCCGTACATTTCAGGCACGTACTTGCTGTCTGCGAGAAGCTGCCGGTGGAAACCTCCTAATTCAAGTGTCTCCCCTGCGCAGGGTGGTTCCAGATCTGGCTTCGCCACTTTGGCTTTCAACAGATTTTCTATCCTGAGGCTTCACATACACTGCCTAGAGCTGTGGCTTCTGCATAACCAGTCTTTAAAAACAAAACCAAGTAATGGAAATTCATGTGAACTTAAGCTAGAAGCAACTTTTTTTTTTCCAAAATATGATTCGTACGAAGCTGTATCTAATACATACGGACCCGGGCCTGCTGGGCCTTGCTCTGGCGGGAAGGCAGCCGGTGGACATTTGATTCCCAAGCACTGTCTTTCCAGGCAAGGCTAAAGCTCAAGTTTTTAATTAAAAAAAAGAGAGAAATCATTTGCAGTGGAGAAGCGCTCTGTAGGTGGCAGCATTGGGGAGGCCTCCATTGCTGTCCCTGCCGCCCGGAGCCTCGTGTGCGAGAAGCACCTGGCATTTTGCTTATGGAAGGACTGAACCCGCTTGGGGGTCCGGTCGCTTGTGCTTCGCCCAGCAGCTGGAGGCAGGGTAGAGTGTATGTTTTGATAATACGACGCCTTTTTGATAATTTGTGCCTTGTGCTGTCGGCATCGCCCCTGGCAATAATGAAAGCCAAACAACAGCCAAGAGCTCTTAAAGGAGGGGACACAGCTGCTAAAATACATGAGGTAATTAAATAAAATAGTGCACAAGATTGTAGGTTGTAATGAACATGCACTGCTATTATTTGTGCTGTTTTACCCCCCACTGGACTTGTCTGCTTTGGCTTGTTGGTGAAAATCTTCATTTCTCGCTTTGGCGCCTTCCTGCTGACCTGCACGCAAGGCGTCATCTTCACATCACTCCTTCGTATCCTCAGGTTTGTGCTAGGAACTCAAGTGGGCTGTGATGCCACTGAGGAGAGGCTGTTCAGCGGTGACAGGAGGAGCAGAGGGAGGCAATTTTCCTGTCACCTTTCTCCCTTTAGGATAGAGATCCATGGTGATAAAACATTGATATCTGGTTTGGGTGCTCTGAGCACTACCGTGTTTCTAGCATTATTTCTGAGCAAGGCTTCTAAATGTAGAAGGGATATCAAAAACTGTGGCTATTTATGTTCTTCTGTATGCTCCTATCTCCAACAAACTGCAGCCTTAGATGTACAGTGGAAAAAATACATCCACTGAAAGATGAAGGTAAATTTTGTCCTGGGCGCAAGCTTCAAAATGTGCAACTGCCCATATTCACATCTTATTTTGAGGCAGAGTCTAAATTACTGCTCTTTGGTGGTTATACTTGCTGCAGAGAGTCCAAGCTGAGAATGCAAATTAAATGAAATTACATACAAGGAGCTAGAGGTAGGAAAATGATCAGAATTATATGATTATAAAAAGAAAAAGGCTGTAATGTAGCTGTAAACTCTCACCTGCTTTTGCAAGCATGTGGCTCTCTCTTTCTCAGTTGTGCCTGCCTTTGGGTGCCTGAGTTAGAAGTCTAGTCTCGCTGCTCAGGAGTGTCCGGTGCAAACGCGAGTCCTAAGAGCTTGGCTGCACGTGCGACGCGATGGCACCTCCAAGGATTCTGCCACTTCCCAGCTACGTGCTCCGGACCTGAGGCCGCTTTGGCCTGTGACTGCCTGTGGCTCTGTGCATCGCTTTCCCCTCAGAAAGCAAAGATGGTTCTTACCTTGTGGCTATGGAGAATTAAATAATTTGCATTGATGAAGTGCTCTGAAATCCTAGACAGCAGAGTCAGATGACTGCAAGGCATTCGCTGTTGTTGCAATGTCAACTTTAACACCTCATCGCTCATGAAAATGCTTAGTGCCTGAGACTCCCTGAGAGTGAAGTAGGAATGTTCCCTGCGTGCTGGCATATTAACGTGCTAAGCTGCCTGCCTGTGCCTTCATTTACAGGTGAGGCAGCCTAGATACCAGCTTGGAGTAAGCGTAAGTCTGTTTTGACAACTGTTCAGTCAAAGAGACAAAATACAGATATGAAGGTAGAATCAATAGAGCAGCAGCTGCATCTGTCACAGTGCTGCAGAATGGCCCGAGTAATAATGACGTATGGAGATTAAAAAGGAAAAGCCTCTTCTTAAATTATGAAGAAATCACTGCAACAACAAGTGTTAATGATGGTGTATTAATACCAAAAGAGGACTTACAAGTTTCATCCTAGTACTGCTTTGATGCCTGCATAGACTTTCTGACAGTAATTTTGAGGAAAGATTTAACATATAGTGACTTTT
The DNA here is from genome assembly GCF_059628265.1 of Tinamus guttatus. Classification (NCBI taxonomy): domain Eukaryota; kingdom Metazoa; phylum Chordata; class Aves; order Tinamiformes; family Tinamidae; genus Tinamus; species Tinamus guttatus. Next base: position 1,037,919 of record NW_028288746.1, read on the forward strand.
TTTTTTTTTGCCAAATTATATTCAACATAATTGGTAATTCTTCCGGTTCGTAGCAGATCCTGGATGGATACTTCATTCACCACTCCAGTTCCATCAGCTGCCGTGAAGGCAGATTGCAGCCCCTGCTTCGTGTCTGCTGCTCCTTCCTGCATTATGCAAACTACTAAAAAGCCATATGAATTAGGGAAGAGTCTTTTAAGCACAGTCGAAGTGACACAAATGCACAATCCAAAAATAAATGAACTTGTCTATTGTCATGTTAACTTCTTAATTTTTTCATGCCAAGGTCTGAAATGTTTTATTCATTATTGTGAGCCTTATTTCTGTTAGTCCGTTGTGTTCGTGTTAGGTTGTGCCGCCTTTGTGGCTCGGGCTGTTCCTGCGTGCAGACAGCTCCCGCACAGGCCGGGCGCCCCGGCCCCGCGCCGGGCCTGCCTGGCCAGCCAGCACATGCAGAGTGAGCAAGGACGGGCTCCCTTTGCCCCCCAGCCCTCTGCGTGCTCCTGAAGCCTGCCCTGAAGGGGCCTGCTCTAAAACGTCTGAGAAAATAGTACCTCTGGGGTTGTTACATCTCATCATCGTGCATCTCCTAGAGAGTCGTTCACCAGGGGGGTTTTGGTGCTTGGATGTGCATTGGGACCTCCAGATCTTTCCAGAAGAAGTTCCGCTTTAACTGGATATCAAAAATGTTTTGTTTCTTCCAGTGGGCAGGTGATCATCTGCTTCTAGGACAGGTTTTATCGTGTGGCCCCAGTATTTCAGGTGTGGACATAGGATGCAAACAACAGGGGTTACATCCTTCCAGGAGGAGAAGAGAATGCTAGGGTAGCTGGAGAGAGCTTTGCCCTTCTCCCTTTGCCTGCCTTGCAGAGTTTGCTGAAATCACCCTGGGTGTCATTTCCTAAAAAAGCAACAGTTTCGGTGTGGTTGGCGCTCAGAGGCTCGGGCACGAGGAGCAGGTCTGAACCCCCTGTTTCCCTGGGGCAGTTTGGGTTGCACAGCTCCACCTGCGCCCTCGCCTCCTTCAGGAGCTTGGGCTGTTGCTCCTGAAATTTTTAGGCTTTTTCCTTTCCTTAGATGGACTCACATTATTTTTTTTTCCATATTTTCTTACTAACCTCTGTACTTTGTGCTTTCTTGCTACTTCAGACACTTTAGCAGCCCAGTAATTTAATGGACTGCAGCAAAGACCAGGGCAAAGAGGAATTACTTTAATTGACAGAGCATTAGAATTCACATCCAGACTTTTAGATCAAATCTCAATCTGTTAAGTCCCTGCTTCATCTTGAAATAGGGCTGAGAAGAGCTGTCAAACAGGAAAGAAGCCAATTATTACACAGGGATTTCAGGCCCTGGGGAATTACGTAGAGATTTCAGGCCCTTGGGAGCAATGAGGATGGGCAGAGTGGAAATTGGTGTGTGACAGTGAGGGTGTCCTGGGTCTTCGGAGGGGACAAGGTTGTCCTCGTGCACGTGATGGCTGTGACACAAGCAAAAGCTTTGCCCGGCTGTTTGTTGCCCTCTCTAAACTAGGTTGGGAAATCATGAGTTTTTACCTTTGCTAGGAAAACTGCTATGAGAGGGGCTAATTTTTCAGGTGTGCTTCGTTCATGTCCCTCTCCCTGTGTCACAGCACACGTGAAAGGACTTTCAGGCCGTGCCCTGCCGTTCCCAGCCTACTCAGCGTCTCTCAGCGTAAAATGGTGCACGAGAAAGATACGTCTTGGGCATGGGCTATGCTGAGAGGCCAGACGTGGCCTTGGAGGTTGCTTCTTGCTGTGCTCTAGTATTCCCGAGCGAGGTGTCCTTTTGGAAAAGTAAGTACGTAAAATCCAGGGAGCAACTCACAAGCACAGCTCAGGCTTCTCTCCCAGGATGATTTCTGTTCTGTGCAATGGAAAAGCTGTGGGGAATCTTCACCCTTCGAGTAGAAGCTCATTGCTTAGCAGGTGGGGGCTTTAGAAGGTGTTTTGGGTTTAAGAAGTAGTTTTAGCTCCTGCTGAATAGTTGTGCTGAGCACTGCCCTTGGCCGATCTGGAACACAGCAGCGTGCTTGCTCTGCCATTGGAATATTTACTTGGGGAAAGCAGGAGCGTTTATACCCCATGAGAATAAACTGAAGCATTTTGTATGGTTGCTGTGAAGGTCTTAATCTTTCACGTGTCTTTTAGAATAAACCTCTAAAAATTGTATCTGATAGCAAGGAAGAGATGCTTAATATGATTTAATAAATTGATTATAGCGAACATAGTTTAAAATATGTCAGTTTTCCACATGCTTTTCTATTTCGCTGCCCAGCAGCACAGACTGCTGGTGCTCGCTGGGCTTTAAAGGAGTCGTGGTTTTCTCTGGCAGTCCCGCCTGCATCCTCTGCATCGCCGCTCGAGACGGACCATGTGGCCAAAACGTGCCACGCGGAACAGGGTCTCGGAGCAGGCTGAGGCGTAGGCCAGGCTTTGTGTGGCCTGAAGACAGCAAGCATCAAGTAGGGCTTCGGTCAAACCGCGCGGCCGTTGCCAGCTGGCCGGGTCTGCTCTGCAGGGACGCGGCAGCCGTGCGGGCTGGGGCGGGCGGGCGCCGCGGGAGCGTGGGGCTGCGCCTGGGTCCCCTGCTGCGTGACAGGGGTTTCAGCAGCTCCAGCAGCTCTGTGCGCTTGCGACAGCAGGGCCGAATAGAGGAGCACGGAGGAAATGGCAGCGCGGGGCTTTGCTCTTGCTGGTGGCTGAGGCCCGCTCTCCAGCGACCGCTACGGCCCCGCTTCCTCGCGGTACCCGCGTGCTGCTGGTGTCACTGTTAGCTTCCTGCATCGGCGTGTCCTGAAAAGCTTCCCACTGCAAGGCTAAGGCTGCTGAATCGCTTCCAATTAGAGCTGATACGATGTTAATTAGCCTGATGCTGCTTGCTAAGCTGTTTAGCACTTCTGTCTCACCTATGATATGTGCTAGGAAGCTGTGACTTTTTTCTCTGAGTGAGCCAGGATGTTTGGGGAAGTGGTAAGAACTCAGCATGCAACATAGGTGAATTAAGAAAATGCTTGTTGCCTGGCTGTGTTCACTCCCTGTCTCCTGCTCTTTGAACGAGGCAAGCTCAATATTGCATTAATTGTTCTACATACATTTCTCACATATATTCATTCTTCTATGAAGATGTTGGATATCTTAAAGTTGGCATTAGCACTTACGATGTTGTTCTCTACTGAAAAAATATGGGAAATGCCTTAAATATTTATATCACGAGTGCTTAAGTAGCCTCAGTGGAGCTTAAACATTTAAACTGGTTGGAATCCTTACGTGGCGCCAGGTTTTAAGGCAAATCAGTGACTCAGTGCCTATGTGGCTGCTCTGTCAGCTTGAAAGCGCTTCTGTTTGGCCTGATCAAAACAAGGTGCCTGCCAAGGGCCTGTCCATTCACATAGGACCACCTAGAATACATCCAGGAAAATAATTTCTATAGCATATTTGGAAAGTCTGAAGCACGATTTCACATGCATTGACACACATGCCCTAGCTAAAGAAAACTAGTATTCCAGTACAAATACATTCAAAACTGAAACAGCCCCAAAGGCTGCATAAGTACGTTTACATTTTCCAGGCTTAATGGCTTGCAGCTAATCCATATCTTTAATGTGAATGATTTTTTTTAAATGTAAATATCCTTAACGCGGCAAATTCAAACGCTCACCTGTTTGACTCGGCTACTTGGGAACACATTAGTTCTGTATCGTCTTCGAGCCGCTCAAAATGAGGATGCGGTTTTGCTCCAAAGTTCAGATAAGCCTTTATGCAGGGAAGCTGCCATGTGTGAAATACCAGCCCTGGAGAGGAGGTTTTATGGTTATTCTGAGAAGGGTGTGCAGGGCTGAGGAAGTGTGCCTTAAATATTGGAGACTGTTTCTGGTCGTAAGCTCAAGCAGTGCTACAATATTTTTATAGGCACATATAAAGATGCAGCAGTATAGGCATATAAAGATGCTAATGCGTATGTGCTTGTATATTTATGTGCGGCTTGAAAAAGTTTGTAGCAAGTTAATAGGAAAGAGTGTGGGCAGGACAGCAGCGTCCTCAGCTGAGTGCTGACTATAGAGAACGTGGTGGCTTACATTTAATTTGCTTTAAAATGTCCTTGCCTTAAGGGAGCTATGCAAGATTCAATAAAACTACATATTTGATAGATTAATAGAGCTCATGAATTTTGAATGAAAAGATGTAGGTCCTCGCGTGCCTTTTTTTTCTTCAAAAGCTTTATTAAATGCAAAGACCAGCACTGCTTTGTAGAGCTGACGAAGTAACTTGGTCCTTTTCTCCTCTGTGGATACTTTAATTTGGAATGCCGTGTCTCTTGTTTTAGACCAGCCTATCAGTGACTTTCCTGTTGAAAACAAGCAATGACATTGCATGTGTCCATGCTGATGATAACTGTGACTGTAACAACACAGACATCTCCACACTGCCTCCTTTGGAGAAAGGAAAGCATAAAAACATGGTCTAACCCTCTTAGAGGAATGTGTTTTAATATTCAGCAGGGCACTTTGGAGTTTTCATGTCCATATGATGCTGATCCAAAACCTTAAGCTGAGGGAGACCGAAGAAATACTGTGGCCTGTTGTAGGGCCGCAGTCCACGCTACCCATTTTGGTCTGTGCTTCTGAAAATGCCCAGTGGGGTTTTTGAATATCGCTGCAAATGGTGCCGTTTGGACATGCAACGCACGAGGAGCCCTGGGCGCAAGCAAACACCGCAGGGCAGTTGGCCCTGGAGTGGCCGGAGCCTCCCCGGTGCTGGTGAGCGGCACTCGGAGGGGTTCGGGTGCTGTTCTGTGCTGCAAAGCTTGAGGCAGGCCTGGCTCTTGGGGGGACTTCTGCAGCTTCTGCACAAGCTGCTCATGGTTTTGCACGGCCGGTTTCTGAATGTGATTGCGCCGCGCAGGGGGAGAGGCAGCAGCGGGAGAAGCTGGGGCCAGCACCTGGCAAGAGCCCTTTTCCCTTTCAGGCACAACTGTCTCGCTGGCTTTCTTAGCACATTACTCCCTTTGTTTGAGATCTTCTCTCAAAATTATATTTCTCCTGGGGTCTGAGCAGAAATATGAGCCCAGAAGCTTAGGAAAAACAAATCTTGATTTATTGGAAATAAATATTGCAAAGTGGGTGTTTTCTCAAGGAGCCCCGTGCGGAGGAGACCGCCCAGGCCCCCGGGACGCTGGTGTTGATGTGTTTTCAGAAGCTCATCTTTGAAGGCCCAGTTGTTTCAACACTCTGCGGTTCAGCTGCTGCTCTCTTTTCCTGCCTGCCTGCTAGGATCCGCCTTTATTTCCTCAGTGCTTCCCGTGCAAGGATGAAAGGAGTTCTCCAGAGCTCAACCTCTTGGCCTCCCTCAATCTGTTTCCCGCTGAAAAAATAGGCAGAAGAGCCATCTTACTCGACAGTCTATGGAATGTTCCTAAGATTTCCATGAAACTGTTGAATTTTGGAAGCTCGCAGATCAAATGCAGGTGTCATGGCCAAAGCCTGCGGGCGACGCGGGCCCCCTGGGGCCGGCCAGGACGAGCCTCGAGTGTGGCCCGACCCGGGCAGGCTTTGCCAGTGGTGCTGGCGTTTGCTAATGGGGAGACACAAATAATGAGGATGACCAATTGGTCTCGCTTCCCTAAGAGTTTCCACGGATAGAAGAAAACGGCTGCAGAGTGCTTGTTCCATAGGAGTTGTTTTCTTCCTCCTTCATTTTTCCTTCCTTTGTTCCCTGTTGTATTTGTTTGCTTTCGTATTTTAAGGGGCTCCACAATCAGTGTGTGGCTGCCTGTGTCCTGGATACTTGCCACAGCACTGGAACTTCCGCATCCTTGCGACTTTCCAAGATTTGGTAATTTCCAGGCTTTCGGGTTTCTTCCACTGCAGGCTGCGGTGGGCGCCGGGGCAGCACCTGCTCCCTTGGCACCAGCAGAGCTTCCCTGGCCTGCGGGCCAGCGCGCACGGGCCGCGCGGGGCTCTGCCCCGTGACACTTGGTAGGACCAGGGCTTTGGGCCTGTTCTTTTGATTTATTTAGTTAGAATGGAAAGAAAAGTGCTTTATTTTGAGGAATTTGAGCTGCAAGTGAGTGGCGGTAGCTGGAGGAGGACACCCTAAAACCCAAGGTGCAGGTTGCTCTTCTTGCTGCACCGCACGGTGTCAGAGCAATGCGGATCCCCCGGCCGTACCTGCAGCTCCTGCCATCGTGAAGAATTAAACGCGTCATTCCTGTGCAAAGGCTGCAAGGACAGCAGGAACAGAAATGCGAGCCTGAAATGCAAGGCATGTTCTGAAGAGGGGGAAACTTCCTGCTCTGAATAAGGCACTACTCAAAACCAAATAATCTATTTGAGAGAAATAAAATAGGTGTCTGCTTTTTGCTGTAATTAAGCCTTCAGAGGAAACAGTCTCCTAAAGATGGGAAAGTACCAACAAACAAAGTACTGCAGATACAGATAAAGATTATGAAAAAACATGTAAAAGAAAGAAGCAATAGCAACTTTTAATTTAGAATTTTGACATTACGTTTTTATGACAATTTAAATAAGCATTTTTCTTCCTGTCAAATTCTGGCTGAGTGGGAAAACTGTTTCCCACTCATCTGTTTTCAGCATCGGTTTGATTCGTCGTGGGACGAGCTCCGGTCCCTGGGAGCAGGGACAGACCGGCACCGGGCAGCGCCGCCACCAAGGGCCGCCCAGCGAACGCGGCGTCGCGTGAGCCCGGCTGCCTCAAGAACCTGCCCTGGCCCTCCTCCGGGGGCTCTTCCAGGAAGGGCCTTGGCCTGTATTTATGCCCATGCCTTCGGTAGCTCATTTTGATTTGCCATAGGATTGCTGCGGGAGGTGCAGTTAAGTAGGAGGAACTCAGTATTTGCTTGTTCATTGTTAGGAGCCAAATGGACAGCTATGAGGAATACGCAGGAGCTGACTGCCATTATATTTGCCATTATATTTAGATATCTGTGAGGAAACGAACCAGTATGTTTTGGTATCAGCTGGGAAGATCCATAGCACAAGTTTATGGCCCAGCTGATCCCTGTGGTGCTCTGCGCCGTGGGAGCTGCGACGTGGCGACAGCAGGAAGGAAGATGCTTTCCCCAGCTTTTATCCACCAAAATTGTGCTGGAGACGGTTCAGGTTGTGCTTTGGGGGATGACCGCGCGTCCCTTGCCCACGTCAGTCCTGCCCACGGCGGGAGCGTGCCCAGCTGGGCCATCGGAGGGACTAGATGAGAATAGCAATCAGTGTGAATTAAAGTGAGCAATAAGCTACTTCCAATTTGAAATGAGATTAAATGTCACAGACTTGATTACGTGTCCTTCTGTAAGACCATTAACTTGGTTCTGAATGAGTTTTTTTGAGAAAAGTTACACCGTGCTTTTGATGTCGCTGAAGAATTGAAGCCATAGGTACAGTCTGACACAAACCGCTGGTGTTCGGGAGCCCTTGAGGAACCCACGTGAGAGACTCGGCAGGGTTGTGTAGTGATTTAACAGGACTGAGGGAGCTGCTGACTGCAGCGGAGCCCTCAGTGGAAGGGACAGCAGCCCCTTCTCTTCAGGCGGGTGGCAGCGGTGTGGGAGGAAGCGGATTTGAGCTGGAGGACAGGCCCCGTTCTGAATGCTGAGAGTAATTAATTCCTGGGTGATTTTACTAATGCGATAGAGGGGCTGGGATGGATACTGCTTCACTGAAAACGTGGCAGGCCGGGTTGGGCGGCTTCCAAAGCATGTCCTGCGGCCCGGGAGGAATCAATTCAAGGAAGGGCTGTGCCTGCCAGAGCCAGCCTGTAGGAAGCAGTGGCCTTTTCTGGGCTACAGCTACAAATGTCTTTTCTAAAACAAAAATAGCACATTTGTTGGTTCAATCAGAGGTAGCCCTGCTTAGTACCAGTGTTACATAACAGATTTGTAGTTAAATCGCTTTTGATGTGCAGTGTTGCCAGGGTTTTTGCTGTGCCTAGGGCAGTGGCTTTCCTCTTGCTTATAATGATAGCAGAGTATCTGGGCTCCTCTTTTTCAAAAATTTTGTTTACTGTAGCTTTTCATTTAAGCTAATATTTGGAATCGTCTTAGTAGTTGTCAGGTTGCTACCGCTGAACAATAAAGACTGCACTAAAAATGGAAGAGTTTAGGGAACTTTTGCTTTCCGCTTCTATTTGGTGTTGCAAATCGGACTATTCAAATGACTTCATCTGCCTGCACGTAGTATATTCATATATTAAGGGCATGAACTTGCTTCATGGTGAAGATGAAACCACAAGCTGCTTTGAACCCACCTGTGTCTCAGCGTCGCCTGCTGGCACCAGTGCCTGTGAGGTCACGGCGGGCAGGGAATTCAGGGGCTTCCTCGGGCGCTTGTCCCGGCGAGGCTGGCGTCTGGGAGACGAAAGCAGCAAGGCTGACCCCGTCGCGGGGAGAAAACCCCTTGGAGCGTTTCAGGCTCCCCAGAATAGCTAGCTTGTCGTGCTACCAGGGCCCTGATGTTGCAGGGTAGCGCCAGCTCCCAAATTAGGGCCGTGCAGGAAATGGTTTAATTTTAGACTAAGAATGTCAGGGAATTTTGGCAAAAATATAAAAACAAACCTAAACCCTCAGCAGATTTCAGTTCCTTAGCTGACAACATTACGGACCAAGCAGCTGCTGGTTGTTCTTAGCTTGTGTAGCTTTGCCTGGGATATAGCGCAGTCATAGACTAAAACAAGCCTTTTTTCATGTATAGCTAATATGAGAATCGATCATAAACCCAGGGTAATGCTCTTGGGAATATAGCCCTTAATTCCTCAGACATCCTGCAGGCTTTCCTTTACTGTTATCACCTATTTGGTTTGGTTTGATTGTTCTCACTCCATTTTCCACTGTAATGGATATTTTCTTTATAAGAAACATATTAAAGTCCTTAGGTGTCTTCCCACGCACGTAAAATCTCATTTGGCGGACGGTGAACACCTAGAGAGCTGGCTTTGGGGTCAATGAGAAGTAGCGCTGCTCTGCGAACGGGACCTTCCTCCTTCCTGGGCCTGGTGCAGGGTCCCGAGGGAGCCGATGCCATTGTGACGGGCTTCCTGCCGCGTCCCCACGTGGATTCGCATGCTGCTCAGCCAGGCCGCCCTGGTTTAAAAATGCTCTTTTCCGAGCACTTCTTTCTCTGCTGTTGGTTCTCCTCTGTGCTAATAAACATCCTGTTCTCTTGTAGCTTTTTAGCAGAGACTGTCTCCTCTGTACCCAAGGTGCTGCTGTTTGTCCCCTAAAGTTTGGCTTCTGAGTCTGACTTTTCATTTCTTTGATATGTGTGTCTGCATGTGTGGGAATCTTTTGAGGAATGCAGTTCTTTTTCTGCAGATGCCGATATGGTGCATTTGACACTTACGGGGTCTCCTAGCAGAGCTAAGCAACCCCAGCGTTTCCATCCGCTTTGTGTTCATAGCTGAAGAGGCTTTTTTCTATTTTCTCTTATGATACCCATCTTGGATAGAGCTGAATTTTTCCTTTGAGTGAATTTTCACTGTATGTTAAGCCATTTGTATCATCTGCTGCTTCCTATAATTAGGAAGTATATTCTTTACTTCATTACTGTGCAGTGAAATTCAACATCTCTTATTATTACTAGACTTTTAAACTAATTCTTGTGATTACACTTCAAAACTAGCTGGGACCACGGCTGGAGGAATGAAGTGCTCTCAGCTGTTGAACTACAGAAGGGGAAAAAAAATCCTGTTTTGTATCAGAGCCTGAGGATGGCTCAGGATATCAGGAGCTTGTGCAAGGGCAGGTAGCGAGGGGCAGTCATGGTAGCCCTCACGTCCCTTGACTTTCTCCCACTTGCAGAGATCTGCAACGAGTTTAAAAGCTACTCACACAGCTCACACTTGTCGTGTCCTTTGATTTATGGAGCTATGGTGTGGAACTTCTCTGTGCGAAACAGAGGAATGTGTGTGTTGGTTTCCAAGTTTAACAAAATATTGTTGAACACAAATGGCTCCTTAGTTCCTTAGAGTACCTAATTATATATTGTAGACTCAAAGAAAAACTGAGGTTGAAAAAGACCCCTGGAGGTGGTCTGGTCCAGTCAACTACCCCGAGCGGTTCTGACGTTGGAGCCGGCTCCGGTGGCTTTGTTGCTTCCACACTCTCTGTCACCTCCATGAAGGTAGCCAGCAAGGCTGTGATTCCCTCTAAAGATAAGAATCCCTGTGCTCTCTCCGTAGCTCCGGCTGCAATGAAGTCACAAGTCAGTATTATGAGAACACGCTTCCTTCCTTCTTCAAAAAAATGAAAAAAAAAGGGAGGGATTAAGCAGTTCTCTGAAAGTGTAGCAGAAAGGTAGGATAACGCCTCTGTGCTACCCACCCAGGTGTCAGAAGGATGGACACTGAGCAAATTAAATTGCTTTTATGAAACTTCTTTATCAACTTTTCATACTGGCGCAAAATGGCCTCTTCAGGACCATTTATAGTCCCAGATGCTGTATTTTTGTACAGTTTATCTTACTGAGGATAATTCAGTTGAACAACTTGAAATATATATGAAGAATGGAGGGAAAATTCATAACTTGTGCAGTCAGCAAACATTTGGAAGCTGCATAACAGTAAATCAGATGCATCGCACTGTTTCTCCGTTTCTGGCAAACCATGAAGAAACAGGTCAAGAAATGCTGGCAGCAAGCGGAGCCTTTTAGAGCTAGGCAGCTGGAATTGGACTGACTTGGTTCCTCAGTTATTGCTGGGGAAAAGAAATAAGCTGTACTGGATTTGTGCTGTTTGGATGCAATTCTCCAGTTATCTGCTGAGGGTGCACAATCCCCCTTCCCTGTGCAGGCTGCAGCCTGGCACCTGCCACAGCCCCCGGAGCGGAGCCTCGTGCGAGTTCAACGTTTGCTCTTGCTGGAGCGGCATGGGATAACGCCCCGCTCGTGAAGGTGCCAGCAGTCCGTATTAAGGTGGCCACCCAACCTCAGGGTTTCAGTTTTCATAAAAGTTACCAAGCAAAAGAGGTTGCCATGTTTGCTGTTCTGTCCTGCACCTTTTGGGCATTTTTGCACCTGACTCTTTTCAGACAGACTTTGTGTCTGCTTAGGCAGTGGCAGGTTCAGAGTCATTTACCCCTCAACCATATGCTATTTTAATGGTGACAAGTGGGAGTTAGGAAATACGCTTCTGTTGCAGTGTGAGAACATGCTTTATTTTTGTGTGTTATGGACCCCTGGCTTTTGTTTAACAATATGCTTAAAAAAAGGAATCAGAAGATCTAGGAGAAGCTTGTGTCTTACTGGGTAGGTGTGAAGCAATCAGCTGAAGGAACTCAACAAGAAGCAGGTTAGAGCTGCACCTGCCCCTCGGCACCGCTGATGGAAGACTAAACAAGGCCCCGGGCTTGCCGTTGCCCGCGTTCCCTACGGGATTGCTGCCCAGGTGGCTTCCAGGCCATGCCTGGGGATAGGTCAGCTCTGGGGCTGGGGAAGGAGCAGGGGCTATGGATGGAGGTGCTTGGCACTGGGGAGAAGTGCTGTGAGTGTTGGTCTTGGTACGCATCTGAGGGCCGGTCTGTGACACCAGCGGCAGAGGAGCCTGTGCATCCTGTGTGCTGGCAGCATTCCCAAGCATCTAGCACGACAGGGAGCCGTGGTTTGACTACAGAAATGGATTTAGTGACTGCAGATAAACTTAAAGATTTGCTTCCTTTTTTTTTTTCCCCTTCCCTCTTGTCCTCCCCCACAAACTCTTCTGTTTTTTTTTTAACTTTTTTTCATGCATTAATATTTTTCTGTACAGTCTTACAGTGCTCTTTTGTAAGTTGCTTGGTAACTTAATTCTTGTTGGTGAGAATCTTACATACAACAATTCTGGGCTTTAAAACTTACAGACTAATGGATAAACAAGAGGCCTATAATAGGGAAATCTGACTTTTACTTCTTGAGACATACATGCCAGTTCTAGCAAATCTTATGCAAGGATTCACTGTAACACATGATCAAATGACAAAGATAGCTCTTCTAAACACCAAGATACATATCCAATATTAATAATGATGTAAATAATGTGAGGTTCTGGTTACAGTGAACTCTAAAGGCGCCAGGGCTTAACGTGCATTAATGTGGGGCACGTGGGGTTTTTCTGCTCTATCTCAAGTCCTGCAGCACAAAACAAGATACGGATTTGGCTGGCGCTACCATGACTCAATCTTTTATTCAGGAGGAGCTTTGCTGACTGCTGGGAGGAGGCTCTGCCCTGCCTCTCGCTTGAGTCCAACCTTCTGCTGAAACATTTCTCCCTGTGAATGGCTTTTTCTGTTCCCATGAGAGCAAAAAATGCTGTTTGTTTTAATAGTTTGAATATTTTCATTTGTTTTAATAATAAAAGTACATTTAATATGTGTTTTCTCTTTGTGTCAAAAGGCTGCACTGTCAGTTTCGTTGCTGGAGACCCGAGGACTGGGGATGCTGGTTGTTGCTGCCCTTTACATCCTTCCCTCTGCAAGGCAGGTGCTCTGAGCCAGATCCGAGGTACAGGCACATCCCAGGAGTGCTGTGCGCTCACCACACACACAGTAGTTACATCACTGGGATTTTTGTCACTTTGAGGCTCGTGCTTTCTTATCTCTGTAGCCCCATTTTGTCATCATCCACAATTAATTTCCAAGCTCCTTGCCGTGGTTCCAAGAACACCTATAATTAATTGCATTGAGCACATCGCATACCTTGGGTATTAAATGAATGGTAGTAGGGGATATCAGTTGATGTGTGTAGGGACTCTATGGTCTGTGAACTTATCAGAGGGTGGGAGCGGAGAATGAGGGGACTTTCCGATAACGGTCCAGGGACGTTGGCTCTGACTGCATTGTCCCTTCTCCAGGGAGTGTCAGGAACCTGAGGCTCTGTGGCTGCCATTTGGCATTGTTTGCAAATGCCGCCTCGACAACAGCAGCAACTGCATGTGGGGCTTCTTGACAGCCGGCGTCCCGCATGTGTCCAGGTCCGTGCGGCCTAGGCAGGCCTCTGTGCCGGCCTCTGCGCTCCGCATGTGGCCTGTGCGGGCCTCTGCGCTCCACGTGTGGCCTGTGTGGGCCTCTGCGCTCTACGTGCGGCCTCTGCGGGCCTCCACGTGGCTTGTGTAGGCCTCCACGCTCGTATGCGGCCTGTGCAGGCCTCTGCGCTCCATGTGCGGCCTCTGCGGGCCTCCGCATGGCCTGTGTGGGCTTGTATGGGCTTCCGCGGGCCTCCATGCTGCGCATATGGCCTCTGTGCGGCCTGTGCGGGCCTCTGTGCAGCCTCCGCTCTCTGTGTGGCCTGTGTGGGCCTGTGCGCGTCACGTCGCGTCTGCTGAGGCACGGCGTGCAGGTGACGCTCGCTGCAGCGCTTTTCTCAGAGGAGTTCTGACATTTAATTATTAAACAGAGAGCACTTTGGGCCAATACCGTGGGTGCTGGGAATGCACGGAGGTGCGGATCCCAGAGGAATGGGGCTCCCGTCTCCCTGGGAATTTCACACAGCTGGGCACTGATGTCTGCGAGAGTTCAGGCCCGGGGTGCTTCATGCGTTTCACTCCTGCAGAGCCATGGAAATACCGTGTGGCTTTGGGGGCCTGTTCCCCTGAATTAAACCAAATGTTTTATTCCTGTAAGACAATTTCTTTTTTTCCTTCAGGAGAAAGAATGTGAAGCTTTTAGCAGTGCAAAGCATCGAGTTAGAGTATGAAAGGAGAAAGGTGAGGCTAGATGGTTCCTTTGACAGTTTTGTCCCCTTCAGTGCCAAGTGACAGCCAACGTCTTATTTTAGAGGAGAGCTCCCCATGCTGGAAATGGGGGCACGGAAAATCCCTCGCTGGCCCCATCCGAACCGTAGCTGACCCTGGTGCTGCTTCCTGCTGAGGGCCACTTAAAATACTGTAGATCCATTAGGATGCGCCAAAAGACAAGTGAGCAGTGCAAGGTTTTCTTTAATACTCTGTATAACGCTTCGAATTATTTGCTTGAATAATAATTATTTTCAATGGTCTTTTGTGAAACAAACAGTGAATGAGATGTGTTTACTGTTAACCTGGTGATGATGGACAGCTTGGCTCTATAGCTTCCAAGCCGTCATCCATGGAAAAGGTAGATTTAGTATTAGGAGAGCACAGCAAAAAGTGCTCCTAATTAAATCTCTAGTCTCAGCTGGCTGCATAGCTAGAAGAAAAACTGCTACATTCAGCATTTAGTCATGGGATAGTAAATTATTCTAATTTTATTTATTGATTGGAGCAAAGCTAAGTTAAGCTAATATCATGTTAAATTCTTGCAGGGCTCAGCATTAATGCAGTGGGTTTTTTTTGCAAAGACACAGATAAATACGTAGGTGTCTTCTAAAATTCTGACATCGATTTTTAGAGTGTTATACACCTAGGCAAATTAATTTATACAGTCATTAAAAAGGCTGTTTTTAAAGACTATCACTACGTTGCTACCTGTCATGGGCCATTACTACTTGTATTTAAAATTTATGCTTTAATCATTATATTTTTTTCCAGCTAAGAGTGTGTGTATATCAGGTTGCATATGGAAAAGCAACATGTATGCTTTGGGCTTGGCAGTTTTGGCTGGTGGGCTGTGCTCGGGTACCGTGATGGGCATCCTGGGAGAGAAATATGGGGTATTACAAAGTAGTTGTTCGCCACATCGCTACGTATGACAACATGACAGATCAGTAAAGCTCCAGATGGGCTTTAAGTAGCTGAGTTGAATTCAAGCTGTGTGTTCCCCCAATGCCAGGGGAAGGAGGCTAATGGTTCTGGTGTGCACATCTGCAGCGGGTTTTCCAAGCTCGCTGTGAAGAGTCGGGAGTGCTGGATGGAGAGAGGAAGCATTGCTCCTGCTGGGGCCTTCTCCAAGGCGGGGTTCCCCCTGCAGCACATGTTGCTGCAGGAACAAGGGGCAGGATTTGCTTATTGATTTGGGTGTTGATTTGGGTACACTTAGATGGGAGACTTCAAGGAGGGAAAATAATGAAACTTTTCTTTTTTGTGTGTGCTTATACATTACCCACTGTAAATAACAGGGAACAAAGTCCTCAAAAGGGCAGTGGACCCAGAGTAAGATGCCAGCGAGAGGACAGAATCATAAGGTTTTTGTAGCAAGAACTGTGTTCCTGTTGCAGATCTGGTGACTTCTTCAGTCTTGAGCGTGTGGATTTCTTTGGCTTGCAGGATTATCTTGAACTGTGGCTGTATCGAACCAAAGGGCAGGCAAATGAGAAGGGGAATGGTACAGTAACACTATAATTAAAACACTACTCCTCAAGCATATTAATTAAATTGCAGTAATTGGTTCTATTAATAGCAGTAAATCTCTCTCTCAAAAAAAACTCTATTAGCTTTTATTTTATTTAATATTACTTATTATTTCATTACAGTAGTTCATATACATGAGATAAATAGTAATAAATAACTTAGGTAACATTAAATTAAATTTAAACCCCACAGGCTCCTGCGAAGAGTGTTATTTTCCCTGGAGGTAACTCGGGAGCAGATCTGGGTGATGCCGAAGTCATCGCTGGGACGTTGTCTTGCGTTTCCATAGGGCCCGCGCTGGAACCTGCCGCCTTAATGTTTGCCTCTGGTTGAGGCTGAGGGAAATAATTTCAGGAGGTGGCTTAGATTTGCTAACACGTCTATTTCTGTGACTTGGAAAGAGCCAGAATTGGTGGCGAGCCAAATGGAGGAGAGAGGCTGTAAATAATCTCCTTGCTTCTCTGGTTTATATTTTGTAAGTGAGGCCAACTTGGTCTTCTCCTTCATCCGCTGCCCGGCTCGGCTCTCCCAGAAGCTCCTGACCCGGGGCTAGGGAGTTCTGCGGATCTGCAGCTAATACTGCGGCTGAAGCGGAGCCGCCCGGATCAGGGTTGTCTGATCACTGGTGCTTTGTGAGTCTGAAAATTAAATGTTCTTGATTGCTAAACAAAAATGCCCTGTACAGCAAAAAAAACCCTGTTGTGGGTGCGTGTGGGCACTACTTGAGTACTTCCACTCATTTAAAAGAGAAGAAATTTAATTTTATCTCCATTACATTATGTAACATAAAAAGATGAGTTATCATTTAGTTATGATGAGTTATTACCCTTTTGTTCTCGGAAGGGGGTATTTTACAGTCATGAAAGTTGAACAATGTTAGAATTATTTGGGATTTTGGATCAGGCCTCAACTGTTTTAAGAGTTTACGTCTAGAAAGCTACTAGAAATATTATTCTGGAAATTGAAATATTTAATTTTGGAAATAACACTACAGAAAAGAAGATCCCTGGGATCTTATGCACATCCTAATTTTCTTGATTCATAGAATTCACTGTGCGATTTGATACCTCTTTCTGTAGTATATCATCAGGTGGCCTCTGTGCAAGCCTAGCAAAGCTAAGCTGAACTGCTTTGAGTACACAAGGCACTACTGATGGGAGAGATGGGCATGGAAGCGCTCTGGAAGAATTGCAGCCTCAAGAAGATTTCAGCCAGTCCACCTTCATTCATTTTAAATGGCCTTGGCAAGTAATCTGAAAAGAAATTGGGAAGATGGCAAGATTATGGAAAGGGAATTGGGAGAGGGTTTGTGGTACGTGTTGCGAGGGGATGGATGCTGAACCCAGAACATGAGCTGGGATCTGAGCAAAACAAAACGCTTTATTGCTGCTGTCTTCAGCAGAAGCCTTCAAACCATCAATTTAGATTAGTATCGTTCCAGTGGTGCTTAATTTGGCTGATGGATAAATTGCTCATAATGCTCTTACAGTAGTAAGTGAACCAAAAATCGCCATCCCTGTCCTCTAGTGCAAAATAACTGAAATTGTTTTGATATTATAAAACTTGCTTGATTAAAATAAAGTCTGATATTTAAATTTTTAATGCCTGGAGAAGTAAATATCTTCAGCTCCGTCGTGATCTCTTAGTTTCTTCAAATTACTGATCAGCTTTTAAGGCATCATTTACTGTAAGGGAGTCAGTTTGGCACACGGAATATTTTGCTGATGTATACGAATGAGTGTATGCATATAAACATAAGAGTCTTTGTGTGTCTATATGGGTGTTGCTTATATTACACGTGCTACTATTTGTATTGTTGGTATTCACTCATTATTTTAAGGGTTAAAATCCACAACTTTGTTGTCGAACAGAGCTTTTATTATATGATCTCTAGGCACTGGGTGCAACTGAGTAGCTGAGTATGTCTGACGGTGTCATTGGGAAGAGGGGGAGAGTCCTGCGGGGACCCAAACAACCCGCGGAGTGTTTAGGAGGCCAGACTTGCTCAGGGAACCTTAGGGCAGGAGGCGCTTGCTCTGGTGCAGGCTTTTCTTTTAGTCTGATAACTCCAGTCAGCTGATGACTCTTAAAATATGCACATATAATAATGCAAAATAATTGGATACTAGTGAACATTTTATTAAGCAAGATGGAAATAAGGCCATGCCCGATGACCTGCCAGGACTTTAGGTCCCCAGTGCTTGTCTGCAGGGCTGCAACTGGTATTTGCTGTTCTTCGGGTGAATTTTCTCCATGTACTTCTCAGCGGATGTAGCTTGTGTTGATTCACTGATCACCTCATTAGTTTTTTTCTTAAAAGTCCAGGTTTTCTTTATTTTTTGCAAAATTATTGAGAATTAAATGGCACTTTCTAGGTGACTCTGCGTGGCCAAAATTAGAAGTCTCAAAGGGCAGTGAAAAAAGACCTGTGCAGTTTTCTAGAGCATCACTCTGCCTTGGAATATCCGTTCAGAGTAGGGAAAGGTGATGGCATATCTGCACGTGTCAGGAATAACAAAATGAAATAATTATCTGCTGATGCCAAGGTGTTACTCAGTAAGAATAAAAAGCAGGATGAAGCTGGCCGGCTGATGCGTATATATATTACCTCAAAAACTGCGTTCTGTAAAAAAGGAAAGCTTGCATAACCTTTAAGTGTTAGCATGAATACAGTCCTTTGATTCTGCAGCTCAGATATGGGAAATAGAAATGCTTAGGATCAGTTCATGTGGGAAGATGTGTGATTTTGAGGTACTCATTTTTGGATGGGAATGAGATAAAATTTGTGCTTCACTTTGCATTTAGAAATTTGTCTCATTCTAAATGTGTGCAAGATTCTAGAGAGTTTTTATTTGTGTCATTCCAGTGTCTTAAATCTAACCTAAACTTTTCAAAAGCTATAGACTCATTTAATAGATTTCAATAGGAGATGAGGTCTATGATCAAATAATCACTGCAGTCACCGTTGCTTCATGCCAGTCTTGCTTGCTCCAACCCCTTGGGGTTTGATGCTGCCCCACAGGGGCCCAGCCCTGGCACAGCTGCTGCTCATCCAGCTCTCAGTGCACCCCAGTGCAGAGCTGGCTGTTCAAGAACGAGGCCCAGAAGCCCATTTAAGCCAAACTGATTAATTCTGTATCGAAGCAGCCAAGGAGTATTGCCATGAATCCTTCCGCCCGCCGTGCTGAGGAGGACGACAGCCAACGTGAGTAGCCCACCTGAGGCAAAGAGGAGAAGAATGGGAAACATGAGTTAAATTATCTTAAAACCAGCTGTTTTTAGCAGTAATGGCCATTCAGTGGCCTGGTAAAGCTGCACCCAGTCTGCCAGGCTGTTAGGCTGGTGACAGCAGCTTTCCCGCGGGCGGGTTTGGAGGAGCGCGCGTGCGGGTGCTGAGCAGGAGGCTGCGCGCCCTCCCGGAGCCCTGAGCTGCCAGCCTGTTCCCCGGAACACACAGGGCCTCCAGACACTACTGCCAAGACTCGCGCAGCTGGGAGAAAGTCCAGTTCCAAAGAGAGGGTTTGCAGTCAGCTATAGGTGGGAGGTGGGACTGCCATGGCTGGGAGGCTTTCCTCCTGGTGTTTAAAGTGGCATGGCTTACGAGGAAAGGGTTAGATCCTTCACAAGGAAAGCTTTCCTGTTTCCAGGCACTGCATGTTTTGGATCCAGTTCTGCTAACTCCTCCCAGGTCAGGCGGTTGTGGCCCTCGAGGCTGTGCCTGTGCTCGCTGCCCGTGGCGCAGTCCTAGCGCTGGGCTCTGAGGCCCCCTGGGACGTTCTGGAGTGCTCTAAGGGCTTGGATCCTGTCTGTCTGAACTGGCGCTGCGGTAGTCCCCGTCGCTCGCCTCGCCATAAATAAAGGTGCTCGTGTTCCGTAATGACATCTCGTGCAGGTGCAGAAGGGCACGTGGGGAGCAGGGGTGCCAACGCCGTGAGGAAACGGCGCGGGCTGTGGCCGTTTGGAAAGCACCTCCCTCGGCAGGGATACGCGCGGGGGCGACCGCGTGGGGAGCCAGCATCCTGGCCGAGGCTGACGGGGCGGCCGGGCCGTGGGAGCAGCCGGGCCCCGGCTTCGCAGAGGAAACCGCGATCGTTTTTAGCATTCTGTCTCCTCAAATTCTTCTGCTCATTGTATCTTAATTTATAAGAATGAGTTAATGAGACTCTCTCATGCCTCCATTTAATCTCCAAATGCAGCAATACGCAGGCTAGCGTAATTGCGCAGTCGGGCTCTCGTTTTGGTTTAGTTGTCTCATTGCCGGGTAATAATTTGAGTCCTTCCTGTCAAGAGGACAGTACTTTTTACTTTATGCTTACTCCTGCCATAGATCCAGGCATCTGTATATTGTTTTAATGATGCTATTTTTGTTTGTACTTCAGCCTATGTGTAGTGTTGAATTTTGCTCCTGAATACCCCATAAAAATCTGTTCTTTCTGGAAAGTTTTGATGAGGCCATAAGAAAAGCAATTCTTCATAGAACAAGCAAATAGAACATCTTAACTAATCACCACAAGTGGTTTGATTTTCATAGCAAGCAGAAAAAAAAATGGTAGTATAGAATATTTTGTTTCTAGGGAGTGACAGTATAATAATAAATTAACTTTCTTATGAGATCAAGTGAGTACAAATCAAAGGAAAATATGCTCTTAATCTCTTAGGGGGAATATTATTGCTTACCTTCCTGGGAGTGAAACAGATTTCAGATTTTTTTCAGAATTCTTTTGTTTTATGTTTTAGTGTTACGATATTTTTATTAGACCCCACTAGAAGTTAGAAGTTGTGGCTGATCTCGTTGTTCTACATGGACTAGCTTTTGAATCTATGTAATTTTTGTTCTACAATCAGAGCATACGTTCTACAATCATTCAATACACTGAGATATTAGCATAAGTACAGTCACAGAATTATATATGTGTTTTTATACATATATATGTATGGTCATGTATAACAACATATTGTTTGTATGTATTTCTGTATTTGTGCGTATCATTGACTTGCAGGAAGGAAGAAGTTTATATTTTACAGGGAAATTAGTTATGCTTACTTATCCTAAGCCTGTATTCTTCATTACAAAGGAATATTATATTATTTGAAATTATATATATATATTTGAAAATTGGTAGCTGTTGAACACTGCCTTTCATGAAAACACAGTTTTATAAAGCAGTCACTGTGCAAACACAATCTGAAGCAATGGCAATATGATTATTGCTGGCTAAGCTGAATTACTAAGAATAATGGTTAATTACTGAGGTAATTTAGTGAATTAAACTTTTACTGACCCTTGCTGATGTAATCTGAAATCCTGTTGTTCTTAGGTTAATAGTAAAGGTGATTAGTGTGCAGAAAATGGGGCTGTTGTTGCAGGCTCTCCCTAACCGCGTGTGACTGGTGTCTGGTCATCCGTCCCGTGCGTCAGCGCTGCCTCCCGGCTCACTTCAGGCCTGCTCTCGAGGGCAGCGTGCGGCTGAGGACAAGGCTGAGGACAAATCAGTCTTTATATTATATATGATATAATAAGTATTTATATTATAAGTCTATAAGTCTGTAAGTCTTTATGTTAAAAAGGTCTTAATCATAGTGGAAGGGTTACACACACTTGCAGTGACAGCAAGTAGCAGATGGGAAGGGGCTATGATGCTCTTTCCAACCTCAGTGCTTTTGCTTTGTTTGATGTTGTAGGTTGTTTTTTTAGGTAATAGCTGCATGTACAGTGTTGCAAAATGCAAATAAGCAAAATTTATGACATTAAAAAATCAATGTGACTAAAATAATCTGTTAAGTTACTCATCTCCAGTGTGAGAGTAACTCTGTCTTTCCTAAAGGTGCAGTGTAAAGATATGGTACAAGTTGAGGAGATGGCTTTACTCCTCTTCACACTGTATTAAACATTGCACAAACGTATTTATGCTTTTTTGTAGCTGGAAAACAGATCCTCAAATTGCTGCAGCAGTGCAGTATTTACTCTACCCAGGATGACTACAAAATCTGTAATCACTTCTGGAGAGTGTTAGGATGCCCTGGAAGGTCCTGAACTTGCTGTTTGGAATATTTCTCTTCAAGTTATGTCTTCCCCCCCAACATTTCCTATAAATCCAAACCATACTTTACATTGGCTTTGCTTTTGCCTCGTGCTTAGCTAAGGAATAGTTTATTTCATAGATGAAATTATTTTACTGCCTGTTTAAAAGCTCAGTAATTTCAGTCTCTGTAGGTAAAGGCTTTTCTGCCCAGAAAATTACTCACTCGTGGGTCTAGAGCTTCATAGAATCATAGAATGCTTAAGGTTGGAAGGGCCCTCTAGAGGTCATCTAGTCCAACCCCCCTGCACACGCAGGGTCACCTAGAGCACGTGGCACAGGACTGCGTCCAAGCGGGTTTGGGAGATCTCCAGAGAAGGAGACTCCACAACCTCTCTGGGCAGCCTGTGCCAGTGCTCTGTCACCCTCACTGTTAAGAAATTTTTCCTTAAGTTCCTGTGGAACTTTTGGAGCTTCAGTTTGTGGCCATTACCTCTAGTTCTGTCAGTGGCCACCACGGAAAAGAGGCCATCACCATCCTCTTCACTCCCTCCCTTGAGGTACTTATAGGCTCTGATTAGATCCCCTCTCAGCCTTCTCTTCTCCTTTTCTCAGCCTGATCATCCTTGTGGCCCTGTGCTGGCCTCTCTCCAGCAGCTCCACATCCCTCTTGTACTGTGGAGCCCAGAACTGGACACAATACTCCAGATGTGGCCTCACCAGAGCTGAGTAGAGGGGCAGGATCACCTCCCTCGACCTGCTGGAGATGCTCTTCTTAACGCACCCCAGGATCCCATTGGCCTTCTTGGCCACGAGGGCACACTGCTGCCTCATGGTCAACTTGTCACCCACCATGACACCCAGGTCCTTCTCTGCAGAGTTGCTCTCCAGAAGGTCATTCCCCAGCCTGTACTGGTGTCTGGGGTTATTCCTCCCCAGGTGCAGGACCTTGCACTTGGCCTTGTTGAATTGCATGGGGTTTTTCACCTCCCAGTTGTCCAGTCTGTCCCAGTCCCTCTGGATGGCAGCACAGCCCTCTGGGGTATCAGCTACTCCTCCTAGTTTGGTATCATCAGCAACTTGCTGAGGGAGCACTCTGTGCCTTCATCCAGGTCATTGATGAATAAATTGAACAGGACTGGACCAAGGACTGACCCCTGGGGGACTGGGCTAGCTACAGGCCTCCAACTAGCTTGACAAATCTCTTGATGTGATCTCTTGATTGTCACAACTGAGTAAGTTAATTCATCCTTAAGCAAAAGTCCAACTGAAAATACAGATCTAAGCACAAATGTGGGCCCCCTGAGGGAGTGAGAAGTAGGTAAAAACACATTTTTTGTCCACATATCTCTATATAATATTATGTTACCTAGAAAAACCCAAAGAAAGCAGTATAAAATACTCATGTGCTTACCTGGCACTTACATTGTGAGACTGTTGTACCTACCTACAGCCTTCCTCGCATCCCATGTCCTGCTGCGGATGTGCTCGCTCGGAGCGGAGGACACGTAGTGCAGGGCCTGGTATGTGCTTTGTTCAGCAGCGGAGGCTCGAGCCGGGGCGGCCAGCGGCTCCCCAGCGGCGGTCAGGGCGAGACACGACGCTGCGGCTGTGTGTCTGTTAGCGGGGGAGCCGCTGCGGGACGGGGATGCCCTTGTGTGTCTGTTAGCGGGAGAGCCGCTGCGGGACGAGGCTTCCCTTGCTGCGCTTCCCTTGGGTTAGCACGGAGAGCTGTTGCAGGACGTGCCGCTCGCTGCCCTCCTGGCTTGAGCGAGGGAGCTGTTAAAGCACCGACACGGATGCTGCATCTGAGCAATTCTGCAGCTGACGTTTGTTCTCATCTGCTCTTAGTGAGTGTAAAATGGAAAAAGACACCCATTGCTAGAGTGATCGGCTGATGGCTCCACTGCAGAACATGCAGGTTTCCTGTTAGCGGAACAGCGGAGCGGCCATGTGGTCACGCAGAGGGGCTGCTCATCTGGTGTCCTGTGTCTGTACCCAGAGGCCAAAGCAGGTGCCTAGGCAGGAGCCCATACAGCAGACAGGTGTATGTGGTGTTTCCCTTGGGTGCTCTCCCTTCAGGTGAGCTCACAGCACCCACAAGCAGCGGCTCCCCTGGGGCGCTGGCCGCGCTGCCGCCCCGCACGTTCACGGAGCATTCCTGCTCTGGGTGCGTTCACGGAGCATTCCTGCTCTGGGTGCGCTCCGGGCACGTCACCTTCCGGCGCAGGAGAGCACGTCCTCACTCGTGTCGTCCAGCACCCGAGACCCTGGGGACTCGCAACGGTCATCTCTGTCTGACGGCTCTTTTGACGCCTGTCTTACCATCGTCTTCCTCTGCTATGTGCATGTCTCCTGCGACATGGAAAACTGTTGCCATGGAAAACTGTTGGGGATGCGCCCTGGCCTCTGTCTGCCCTCTCCTTTAACAGATTCATTTTGCCGTGGTTGTTCCCTGTTGGTGCTGGACCCCCCTATGGTGCAGAGCCACCCATGTCCGGATCCATGGCCGGATCGCAGGGTGGCCAGTGCCAGGGTGACCCTGCTGCAAGCGGGCAATAAAGAGTTAAACCTGCTTTGTATTTCTGTTATTTGCTTAATATTTTGCATCCACCATTTGGTGAAAGGGGGTGGTGGGGGAGGTTGTTTGTTGCCTTCCTTTTTACTTGTTAGGTGTAGATGTGTGGAAATGTCTTAATTAATGGCTTGCTGGCATCTCATCTCAACACAAGAAGGATTTTAGCATTCGGTTTACACCAAATGTTTTCAGATGCGGAGATGATGGCTAAGGCATTTCTACTGATATTTAATGATGCATAACTGTATAAAAGTGTAAGGCTTTTGTGCCTATTTTTGCAGTTTGCACTATAAGCAGTTGGACCGTTTGGCTCAATTCGTCTGCCCCTGACAGCAGTGGCAAATGGTCACTTTCTCTGCACCTAATTCTGGGCTCTTGGCTGTAGCATTTTTAAATGTGAACACGGGTCAGTAACAGCTTGGTCCCCTTTACTTGACTAATGGAATTTGGATGGTGTTGGTTTTATATCTCCAGTGGTAGCAAGGGTATGAGGAACCTGTCTGTAAACGTGCCAGGTGTATGAGCTGGAGTGAGCGGGATTTGCTTGCAGTTTTCATACTAGATGAGATGTAGAATTCAAACAGAGAATTGTGCTTGTTGTCAGTCACTCCAAGCAAACCACGATTCCCATAGTGTATCCCGTACACATCTACGTACCTTGTAGCTCACTGCAGTGAGAACTGCCTTGGATAGCAAATAGCCTGGGGGATGAATCAGTGCAAACACTGACCGCTGAAGATTTGCATGAACTATTAAGCCTTGAATTCTGATTCCACTGCAGTAGCCATGCAAATGTATGAAATTTTGCTAAGCTTCGCTAAGATACTACCATTAAATGGCAAGCATTAATAAATCACCCTTTTTAATTCAGCAGGTACCTAAAATGATGTCAAGTAAACTGGATTTTCTGCTAGTGGTATTTTCTGTGCATATGTGTAGAGGTATGGATAGGTTAGAGCAAAAGAGATTTAGGTAACTAATTTTGGGAAAAAAAGAATCCTGCTAGCACTGTGAAAGCTCTTAATCGGACAAAATGTGGTCATTAGACTTTTTAAAGATTTCTTGCATAACCCTTTCAGGCATCAAATTCTATAAGGCTAGTTTACATGTGTTGAAAATTTAACAAAATGAAGGAAGATTGCTATGCTTCAGTTTTCATTGAGACAGGAAGGTGAAATACCACGTTTTCACCTGCTTCCTTTGTATTTTACTTTAGGAGTTGCTCAGAGACTAGCAGTTGCTCCCCGTGTGGGAGACGCGCACAGCACCGGCACTTAGAGCTGCTCCAAGAAAATAACGCCAGTAGCTGGGTATTAAAGGCTTTGATTTTCCAGCCCTTCCAGCCCTCGCGGCTCCTCCCCGGGAGGAGATGCAGCTCCGACCAAGGGAGCAGCTTCCTTAGGGAAGGTGTGAAAATCCGCCAGCCCAGCGCACCGTTTGGTGGTAAAACAGCAGCTTCTCTGTACTGATAAGAAACAGCGTCCACCCGGCCCCTGAGGCGTGAGCAGCGCGGGGGAGCCGCGAGGGCTCTCCGAGGGGTTACTTCTTTCCCGAGGCCTGGGGCCTGCCGGCCGAGGCCCTCATTCCTGCCGCTCACCAGGGCGTCCTGTACCTGGAGGCGGTGAGCTGGGCGCTCAGGGGGCTGCGGCCCTGCAGGAGGAGGGTTGTCTGAGCGCGCGTCCTGTGTCCTGCGTCCTGCGTCCTGCTGTGTTCCGAGGTCCCACGTCCGCCCAGGCCGTCGCAGGCTCCCGGAGCCCCTCTCTTAATCTCTCATTTCTGTTCCCACATGGAAGCCTTCTGTGCCTCTGCCAAAGTTAGTGTTGGTGTTTCTGAAAAAAATTTTGGCTTTTTTGTGTTTTCAACAATAGAAGTAGTGTAATTCCCACCTATTGTATTATCAGTGTTAAAAAAAAAAAAAAAAAAAAAGAAAAGGGCAGCTGGCCGCGATGCTGGCAGAGCCCTGCGGTGCCGGGAGCGGAGCTGCCCCGGGCCCGCTCCCCCGGCGGCGGCGGCGGCGGCGTGCGGTCCCTGCGCGCGCTCTGCCTTGGGACTGCGGCTTCCAGCGTGTAAATGGAGGGAGGCGGAAATTTAATAGCTTAAGAGCTTAGAAATGAGCAGGGTGTCTGGGGAGGGAAGGTTTTCCTTTAGCTCCTCCGCTCAGTGTTTGCATTTACGGAAAGTGCCACCGTGGAGCTGAAACCCGGGGTCTGGCAGCAGCTAAACTGGCCTCGCTACGCTTCTCCCTGTGCCTTATTCCTGCGCCCGTGTGAGGAGGCAAGAAAGGCAGGAGCAGGTGACCTGGGACTGCACCATGTGTGACTTAGTTACCTTTGATATTGGTACAAATAACTTTCTTCTTTATATTTTTTGTGATGCTAAATTATTCAGCTTTAAATTTATGACTGGTCTCTGGTTTTCAATTTGTCTTTCTTCATAAACACGCTGATAGCTACTGCAATTCACTGAAGAGGAAACAGGCTCCAGCAGAAATACAGAGCTCCCTTTGCATGCTATGAGACCATAATAAACAAGTATTATTTAAGCTACAGTGGCATAAAATAGGAGAAAAATCACTATTTTTGCAGAATAGCTATTTAAGAAAGTAGAGTATGAAATAATTATGATAACTACTTACAGTATTATCATCACAACCCTCTTAGTTAGTTGATTTAAATCATTCTCTAGATTGCTTTTTAAGACGTATTTCATACTGTTTCTTGATGTCTGTGGTAATGCGGTCCTACCTTCCAAACAGCATACTTGAAAAGGCCACCAAGTGGAAGTTTGATTTCATCTGATAGTGATCCCTATCTTTGCATTTTAATTAAAAAAAAAAGGCAGCACAAAAGTGTCCCGTGTTACATCCCAAGAGTTTTTCTCCCCAAACTGCTGTTGGGGCTTATGGCGGGTGATGCGCAGCTGTGAATATGCCCCACTGATCTCATGGAAAAGCTGGAGACAGGAGACGAGCATATCGTGAAAGTGGCAGTGGGTGAGGTCTGAAGATAAATACCTCTATAGTCTGCTGGAACCGGCCAAGTGAAATGTGCGGCTCTGAAGATAGGGACTGATGTATAGCCTCAATACACTAATTAAAAGGCATTAATCCATGAAATGACAGTGCTAGGGAGAACTGTTTTGTATAGGAGTATGGGAATGCCGAAATCCTGCATTCAGGTACAAGACAGAAGGAAAGAAAAAGTTTTAATATGTTCTTTCTTTCCTCTTTTCGCTGCTTTTTTTTTTTTTCAGCTGGCCGTGTTAGAATTCACCTAAGAAACTAAAACAGAAAAATCACTGAATATGAGCAGTAAATTGCTTCATCTTTTTCGCAACTCATTGTTTTTTCTCAGCTTGATGTAATCTCTTGGGATTTTCATCCTTTGAGACTTATCTGTACAACAGAATTTTCTTTGTATTGATGTTTTTGCACTGCGTAAGTTACCCGGCTCCCTTGTGTCCTCAGACAGTGATGTCGAAAGGCGAAAGCTTTGAAAAGGAAAAAGGAGACGGTCGTGGCGGACACTGCCTCCTCCAGCACAGCTCTGTTCAGCAGTGATGATAACAAGATAACATCTAAATGAAATAACTGAAAAGGCCTTTTTTAAAATTACTTAAGTTTGCTTTTCAGTACAGAAAAGTAGAATTTAAATTCTATATGTATAATGAAATACTAAGCCTGTATAAGGCAAAGCAGTAGTAGTGCTCTCTGGGAAGGGCAAGAAGCTTTAAAAAAACCCAAATGGAGGGTTTTTTAGATGCTTACAGGGTCAATAGTTGAATTCTTTAAAGTTTTACTTATTTATTTGCTGTTCCTCTGCTAAAATTACTTTTGTTGACTAGACTCAGTAGTTGCTATGTCCTTGGATATTTTCCTGATAGACATTTAAGTATCTGCTAACATTCCTGAAGGTACCATTTGCTTGTAATGTTCCATCCTTTTCAAAACCATTGAAAACACCCAGCACAGATCTGCTAGAAAAGCATCCCCTGCAGTGTGTGGAGCTGTATGGCCTTTACTCAGATGCGAATCCCACCTGTTATATTTGTCCCTGGACTTTTCCTGAATGCCGAGTCATGTTTTCGCTATGTAATTGCTGTTCTTCATCATTCTGATCACATGTTGATTTTAATTGCCCCATTTTGGCTGAAGATCACGCTCAGTATTATGTAATAAGGACACGTGCTATGAGAGGGTGAACTGTGCAGAAACGGGGTGCCCGCCGGCTCGGGGTAGCCCATGTCCAGGGGCTCTGTCTTCTTATGGCCTTAGTAGCTATGAACCATACGTGTAAGTGGGCAAGAGTGAAAGGATAGGATGGAAAATAAACTAGGGAATTAATTATTTTGGTTTAAGGGATTTTACTTTTTCTTTCTTTATCTTTTTAGCATAATATGTGTATGTACATCACAGGTAGAAAACAGGGTAGAGAGAAGAAAATTGAAGTGTTTAAATTTGGCTCTGCTTGCCAGTGTTTCTCTGTGGTCAGTTGGGAAGCTACAGCAGAGCTGCATTTATGCTGTTGTGTCTCCACATCTAATTTACTTTGCAGTAGAAACTTCACAAATAAACTATTAAATGCTGACTCTGAGCAGACTTTATGTGTTGGGCTTCTGTAGCTGTAACTGTCCCCAAAGGAACTTCTATTTATTTATTTTTAAGTGCACAGTGTCGGAAATTGCTCCTAGAAACATTCAGCAATACAATCTTGCTATTTTTCATTCTCTTCCCATATGTGTTTTATAATATCCATATATTATCCATTTTAATAATCCCTGGATTTAACCCGGATCCACTGGAAACCTGGCCCTGCCATCGAGGGCTTCCTTTGCCGTGACAAATGTGCCAAAGCAGAGACTTCATTGGCACTTGCTCACCTTGGGCGTCTGCGTTCGTCGTTAGGCAGCAGCCAGGAGGCTGCGCTCCCAAATCCTGGTGCCAGGAGTAGCCTCCTCATCTTCCTTTGGGCTCGGGGGCTTCCGAGAACCGTTTGGGTAGGTAAAACCCAGGCCTCGGGGGGCTGGGTTGGCGTCCCCGGGGCAGCGGCAGCCGCGTGCTCAGCCCCAGGCAGTCCAGCCGGCTCCGCTCCCCTCCGCTCTGCTGCAGGGCAGCTGCTCATAGCCACATCCTTGAAACTCTTCAGACTAAAAGCACCATGTGTTTTAGCAGTAGAGTACTTCAGAAAATATTCATAATTCCTGTAAAGAATATGTAGGAAACCTTGCAGGATCAATACCTTTTTTTTTTTTTTTTTAATCATAAGGTTTTTCTGTCAGCAGGAATTTAGGCATTCTGTGCCTGATCTGTTGTGTTCTGTTATCACAACTTGTCAGGAATAAATAGTGAAGTAAAATGAAAATAAAGAATTATATTGCTGAGTGTACATGCTTTGATGCTTGAAAAATTGTGATGGAAATAAATCTAGAATATAGCATTCAAAAATAAATTTAGCCCTTCAACATGAAAAAATAAATCTGCAGAGACCTTCAGTTTGTGCCAACAAAATATATTAATGTGGTGACTATTTTTGATAGTTGCTGTTACAATAATAGGCAACTGCATTTATGTTATATAAAATGCTATGAACATGGCACAAGCCTAAGATAAATAGTGGGAATAAGCGTGCATCCCTCAGGAAGGCGCGTGGCCACCAGGATGGGCTTTGAGGCCGTGGCTTGAATGTCCTCCCGCTGAACCCTTTGGTGGGGACACGCGGCTTGGTCACGGTGCCGTGATGAGCTTGGGCTGCAGTCTGGGCTCCGGTGTCACAGCTCTGGCCAGAGGTGGGCGGACGTGTGGAAGCTGCGTAGATCTCCCAGAAATAAGGTCGGGAAATATTCTTCTTATTTATTTAGGTATATGTATATGCAATTTATTTGCAACATGTCTTTAAAAATTGTTATGAATTTACTGGTTTATGCTACAGTTTGGATGAGTCTTAAACTATAGTGACCAAACAGTGAGGAATTTCCTGTATAAATATTTGTGTTATTTTTTTGGCAACTATTTTGATTATCGCTGATTCTTACTGACAGTCAGTGTTACTAAGTCATGATATGAATCAAGTGAGTTTAAGGAAGTTCTGTGCATGCAGTGAAAGTTTGGTAACCGTGGGGTGCCTGGAGAGCAGGATGACTAGAGTATCTGTTCCAACCTCTCCAAACCCAGTAATCTTTCCCTGTCTTTGATATTCCAGGATGTGATGTCTACGTTCTTCCAGTTTGGGGCTTCCATCCAGCAGGAAGCCATCGTCATGCTGAAGATCATGCAGGATTACGACTGGCACGTGTTTTCTCTGGTGACCACCACCTTCCCTGGCTATCGAGACTTCATCAATATCATTAAGACCACAGTGGAAAACAGTTTTGTGGGCTGGGACATGCAGAACACCATCATACTGGACACGGCCTTTGGAGATGCCAAGACCCAAATCCAGCTGAAGAAAATCCACTCCTCTGTCATCCTGCTGTACTGTTCCAAGGACGAGGCCGTCTACATCCTGGATGAGGCTCGTTCTCTGGGCCTTACTGGCTATGATTTCTTTTGGATAGTTCCCAGCCTTGTTAGTGGTAACACGGAAATTATCCCCAAGGAGTTTCCTTCGGGACTCATCTCAGCGTCTTATGACGAGTGGGACTACAGTTTAGAAGCGCGGGTGCGGGACGGCCTGGGGATTATTGCCACGGCTGCATCAGCCATGTTGGAGAAATATTCCTTCATTCCGGAAGCCAAGACCAGCTGCTACGGACAGCCGGAGAAGAACGAGCGGCCGTCTCACACCTTGCACAAGTAAGGCTTGTACTGCTCCTTTTTTCTCCTCCCCTGCATAACACTGGCAGTTTCTCATTTTAGTGCCCTTCCTTGAAGGAGAATAACGTGTGTTCTTCATCCCTTCGTATCCCCCGTAAGCAAGGACTTCCGATGCTCCAGGGAGACGTGTGGTAAGGCTTGTCGCGTTGCTTCGTGTGTGCCCAGAAACGCTTTGACATTGTGTGGAGATCAAACATGGCTCGGGCCAACGGAGAGGGCGGCAGGAGTGAGCTGGGCCTAAAGGCCACAAAACAGAAATGAAACGATCCTTACCTGGAAGGAAGGAGGCCCAAGTGCCGGGGAGGTCTGGCCTGGGTCTCTGCAACTGCCCCTTGCGCCTGGAGGAACCTGGCAATACTTCAGGGAAGAGAGATACACAGGGGTTTTTATAGGTCTCCCTGGAAATTACTGAGGCATGAGATTAATTTGGCAGCTTTATCACCTGATGACTGAAATCTCACTTGTGTTTGTGAGGATTTCAGTTTTGTCACCTCTACTAGAATAACTGTAAAAATTAACCTGTGTTCATGCAGGTTGATACGGATGTTTGCTCTAAACACTTCGTATGGGAACAGCCAAGGTTTAAGTCAGGATTCTTGGCTCTTCATCTTTTATTGTGGCTTTTTAAGTTATCCCTTTGGTGTGGTGCTCCTCAAACTTTGCATAATGCACACTGTGCAGGAAGCTCTTCGGTTTGTGAGAGGTGGTGAAGGGAATCTTGCATGTTTGCCGTGCAGCTCTGTACAACATCCTGTAGGGATGATGCTGAGCAGGATTTATGCAGTCTGTTTGAACGGGATATTGCAGGGAAGAGCAGGATGGAACTGGCGCAAACGTGGGGCTGGCTTCACAGAGGAGTATGCGCGTTCCTGGGTTAGGAGCTGGCTGCTCTGTGATGTCCTAGAAGAGGTGGTTTCTTTCCATGCAGATGGCCGTTGGAACAGGCTGTTTTTAATTTAGAAATTTAGAAATGTCAGAATTACACTGAAATGAATAAAGTTTATGTAGTCCTTCTTTTATAACTCCCCAGGCCTGTTCTTGCTGTGTATAATCTATATGGAAAACAAGCACATACGAGTGTTTCCCACCACCACGCCGTCTCCAGAGCTGACCACGCTCTCCATGCCTAGGCTGAATATTCCCTTCCTCAGCTCTTTCGTATATGACACTCTAAATCTGCGTTGCAAATAAAAGGCTAAACGCAGATTGTGGGCTGAAATGTAATCTTCAGGCCGCAGAAACGTATTAAGCAGCGACCTTGAGCACAGGACTTCGGAGCACACTTAAAAGGAGGAAGGCTTAAAGAATTGCACAAAGGTGATAGAGCCAGGACGTGCTGTAGTGGGGCGCTGCTGTCGGGACTGGGGATCAGTGCCAGGGAGGTGGGACTGCGGGAAGGGTGCTGCAAAAGCAGGCTCAGGAACGGGGCAGAAAGTAGGAGGATTTGGGGCTCCATGTCTTGCTTGGGCAGCCTGACTCAGCTCTAGAACCAAGACAGTGTTCTCTGCTGCTCCATAGCAGCTACTTTGCTCAGGGACAGAAGTAACACTTCACGTGTTGCTTCCTGCACCTCGATACTGACTCTATTCATGGAAAAAGTATTAATTTATGAATTCTCTACTTGTAACAAAATTCTACTATGTAAAGAAAGCGATGAAGTAAGAGCTCCATGTCCCTCTTTCTGTGACCAATCCTTGTAGTAATGAATTCAGTGTGCGTATGGTTTGAATCATACAGTTTGTGTGTCCTCTGCCACTGCAATTCTAAGGTGCTTTTATTGTCTTTCCAGACTCAGCAAAAAGACAATTTCCTTTAGTCCATTGGAATGATCTGACCAGTCTTCATTTCTGATACTCGTGGGAAGACCAGAGTGGTTTCCCCATGGATAAAGGATTAAAAGTAAAATGCAGTGTTCATTTCCAACACATAATGTGTATTTATATGCTAATATATATATATAAGTAAAAGCCATATATGTAGACCCACATACATACAAATGTTCAGATCTAGATCTTAGCACGTAGCCCTCGTGCTGGGCAGCAGAGCTGCATCTGTGCAGAGGTTGCCCTTGGTTGCTGTCCGGGTCGTTGCGAGGAGCTGACGTGCTGGCCTGGGCACCAGGTGGCAAAGCTGTGGGCTGGGAATGTCCCCGAGCGTGTTCTGCTCCAGGCAGAATTATAGTAACTAAATTGGGTGCATTTATTTTTTTAAGGGATCAAAGAATTAAAGGTTTCTGCTTCCCTGCATTGCTGCTAGGCTTCCTGTGCCTGCGCGCGCATCCGCCAGCCTATGCTTTGGAAATCCAGCTCTTCCACAGAGGGTCCAATTCTGGTGGCACAACGGCAGTGCAAATGCGGGTTTACATAGCTGTGAAAGATCTGCTTACCTATGACGTCCCCTTGGGGCTGGGACCCTTGCATGGGTCACACGGTATTTAGGTTTTAGTCCATGCCCAGCAGAGCTGTCTGGCCTCGGCAGTGCGGAACAGCCCTGCTTCAGTGTGCAGGCCTGTTCCAGCCTGCCTTTCCAGCAGCATTTCCTTGTGGCTGCGGATGACTTTTGAGTGGTGATTCCAGAACATACTCCTTAAATTTGACTTCAGTCCTATGTATCTCAAAAATGTGCTCTCCCTTTGCCTTCTAGCCAGACTTTGCAGCTTGAATTTCCCTTTGAAAAGCCAGTTGATTGAGCAGCTGCTTCATGTGCTGCTGCCCGCAGAGAAAATTGCTGTGAGAAGGGAGAGTCGCTGGGATGAGCCTCTTGGTGCAGCCCGTTCGGGCTGAGCCGCGGGAAGAGCACCTCGACGCACGTGAGAGGGAGCCTGTGAAGGGGCCGCGGTGCTGGGTCCCCAGGAGGGCGGGCGGCCCTGCGCCCGGCCACGGTGGCGGCGGGGGGCACCCCGGGAACGCAGGGCCTCAGCACCGGCACCGGCAAGACCCGGGGCACACGGAGACATGGGATGTTTCCTACAGCATCGGCCTGCGTGCACTGAACAGCCAGGAACGTGGTCTCTGTTGTATAACTTGGAAGCAAAAAAGTCACACACGTGGTATAGTCTTGGTTCATCGTATGATAAAAACATGTGTCGACTCCAGTTTGGAGAATGGCTTAACTCCAGCCAACATTCCCGTTTCTCACACAGGCTCCACGCGTGTTCCACGCCACGGGAGACCAGGCCAGAGGCCCTGGGACACATCTGCTCTGCAGAGCCAGGCTCTTGCATGGCAGCACTAATGAGCTGCAAAAGCAGATTAGCTGCTAATCCGAGGTGTGTGCTCAATTTCTCTCTTAAAATAAAGAATTTAAATATTCAAGCACTTCATTAACTTCAGAGGAGGAATATACAATTCCAAAGATACCTCAGAAGTAAATTTCGACCAATTCAGAAAGCAAAGATACCTTGAAGAGAATTAGTCTTGGGCAAATTTAAAACTTTCCAAGAATAGCATATAATATAAATACCTCTTCTTAACCAGGAATAGACTATGTACACAAGTTCTTCACTGAGGCAAGGATTTTAGGATCTTTGCCAGTAAAAATGGGACAGGATTTCAGTCCTTCTTGGAGGAAAAATGGCAAGTCAGAAGTGAATATAGATTGTAGGCATGGGTTGCTGTGTTCCGGGCTTTAGAACACAGGCTGTGTGAATTCCACACTGAAGATTGGGCTTGGAAAAACAAGCAGCTCTTTGATGTTCTTTTTTTATTACTGTAATTGAGAAACTAGGGTAGCTCGGCATGCGTCATTCACTGGTACCTTTGTACATGACTCAGACAATACAATTTTAAGGGAATTGGGCAGTTGAGGGGACCTTTTTTTCCTCTCTGTTTTAACTCATAAGATGCATTTGATGACTTAATGCCTGGTAAATTGAAGTTCAGCTGTTCATTAAGGACGTGCAGCTGATGGTCCGTGAGCATCAGGCAGCCGCAGCGCCGCGTGCTGCCGTGGTCCCAGGCCACTCCTGCGCCGGTGGATTTGCGTTGCAGTTCCCAAGGGTGAGCCGGGGAGCTGCAAGGGTAGCGATCCTAGCAAAGTCACCCGAAGACAGACCCACACACGCATAATCACGCAACGTGTCGTGAAAAATCAGACGGGACACAAAGCCTCATGCAGTGCAGTGCGTGTGTGCGGCCCAGCTGTTAAGAAGAGACAAAGTTCCCCGTTTGGAGCTCTAAGGACTGAAGGGGGTTGGGGCTGGCCCCAAGGCATCGGGGTGCTTGTGCGTGGGATTTATCAGTGCCTTCTCTGAACGTCCAGAAGAGACAGAAGGTCCCACGAGGCAGAGGGCTCCTGAGATGGGGAGAAGGAAGAGCACGGGCAGCGCATGCGCTAGGAACACGGCCGCATCCTACCCTGCGGGAGCTGTCGGGAGGTTTTTGTTCTGAGGATCCCCGTGCCGTTCATGTTCAGCAGCGAGTGAGGTGTGCGCTGCTTTCTTACACGTATCCAAAACCAAATTCTGCCGGGTGGCCCCTCACATGATCTCGGGGTGACAAACAAGCTTCCGATTCCAGAGGAAGCTCTTTCAGTGCTCTGTGAGAAGCGTAATATATGGGAAATGAGTTCAATTAAAAAGGAAAGCTGCGCCAAGGGGAAAATTTGCCCACCAAAAGTCTGTCACAAAATATGAGTTGTTATTATGGCTAAATTTAAAAATTGCTGTCAGGCTGCTCTGAGTGGCGTTAATATGGTTGTTTAGGGCCGTGCACATTCAATTATTAACTGCCGTGATACAAAGCCATTAATTCTGCTGGGTTTATATACTTTTATGTAAAATGCTTCTACTGCAGGGATTTTCAGGCAGCTGTGTCTGTACAAAGCCTCCTCTTTCGAGCAGGAATTGGAAGAATTTTGTATTGCATGGAGCAGGAGGCCAGACGGCTACATGGAAAAGCATGAGAAATGATATCAGTGTCTTGGCAAAAACGCTCCAGAGTGATTTATGGAGAATACTTCTAAGAGCTTCCTTAAAACCCTGTGGAAAGCATCAGTTTGAAGGGTGGAAAGGCAAATGGCTTCCCCTCAAGGAGAACATGGAGCTGAAAACATGGGCTAAATTACACTGTGCTGTTGGGTTCACGTCTGGGGGTTAAGTTTTTTCTGCCGTGACCTAAGAGCACCAATGCCAGTCCCTGCATTTTGCTCTTTCTCCTCCTGTGCCCAATTTTCTTAGGTGAGGGAGTTGCAGGTGATGGGCAAAATGAGAGCTTTTTGCATTGTCCCAGTGTGGGGAGGCTGCTTGCAGCCTGGAGTAGCTCAGACTTGGCAGCAAGTTCCTCATATTTGTGCTTTAAATAAAAGCTGCTATTTCTCATCACTCTTTCTGACCCCGAAGCAGTGAAAACAATCTGTTCTCGCTGTGAAACACTGAAGCTGTGTGGAACGGGAACAAATATAAATACAGTTATATGTTATAAATCTGTGAAATATTATGAGGGAAAATTAACTAGAAGGAAAGTCTAGAGCAGAGGCGGAGATGGCCGGAATGCTGGTGTTTCTCAGTTGACAAAAGGCCTTGGGTTTGGGAAATGGGCTACGTGGTTCCATGGCGGAGGGGAAACAACAGTTAGAAATAAAGAGTTAATGTTTATAAACTGAGAAATGGAAAAGTCAGGTGGTTTTAGAATAGTGTAAAATTGGTATAAAACTCAATCCAGGGCTTTAGGACCTTCTGGAACAAATCCGTGGCTGGAAAAGCTCCAGGACTCCGCGGCGCTGAGGGATGTCTCCGAGTGGAGCACAGAGACCCTTCGGGAGGGCAGGGCAGGGCAGGGCCGGCCCGGGGTCGGATCCAGGGCCCTGCTCCAGCGCTCCCAGCCGAGGCCTGGACTCGTGGAGCGGTGCCGTTGCCCACAGCTCACGTGTGGGCCAGGTCAGAGCCGCGACAGACGTAGCGTGCGGTAAACACGGGGGCACTGCAGCTCTTCCTGTGGGCGTCCATTATCAAGAAGAGCGCCCCAACCAGCAGCTGTTGATAAGAGGTTGACGTGAAGTGTTATTGAGTCCAAGCATTGCACAAAGAGTGTGCAGGGATGCAGGAGCAGAGGGGCTGGTGGGATTCTGGAGGGGCAAGTGGGAGAAGCTGGAGTGGAACCTCGGGGTGTTACGGTGGCGAGACAGGGGCACACCTTGCATACGGGTCTGGTGCAGACAGGCTGAATAAGGTCCTGAGAAAATGATGAGGCTGCACAATGTTTGATAAAGTAACACACAGAGTGTACAGGTTGTGCACAACATGGAAATGACCTCTTAAACATGTCTGCATTAAAAATAATGATTTGCTTTTTCATCTATAAGGAACACACAAAAATGCACAGATTCTTTATGCTGCAAACTTGGGCTTTTCACAGCATTCATGGGATTTATTACACGTATTTCATTGGTGATTCTGATGACTGAATTAGTTTGCCCATTACCTGCTGGACAGCTCATTAATTTTTCCCTGAACACTTTTTTTCCCCTCCTAGGTTTATGATGAATGTGACTTGGGAAGGTAAAGACTTGTCCTTCACAGCAGATGGCTATCAGGCACATCCCCGGCTGGTGGTGATCGTGCTGAACAACGAGCGCCAGTGGGAGAAGGTGAGTGAGAGCTGTGGGTAAGAGAGGCGAGAGGGCACGGGGAGAGCTGCTGCAACCTACCAGTGACCAGTGGACAACTAGTGTCACGGATGGCAGTAATGACCCTCTGCTGGAACAGATTTGTCACAGCAGTTCAGAAAAGGTAGTTTTACCTTATTCTGTTTACCTCTTCTAAGTAGATGTAAGGAGTTCAGCGGAAAAAGCAGTGTATCTGTGAAGATCTGACACGCAGATTTTGGACAATTCTTTGAAGCACATTTTGCATTTCTTCTCACAATTTAGTAAAATAAAATGGATGACTGAAAAATTTCCTGAACTTAAGTCTTAGTTACTTAAATTTGCATGCTTTGCACAGACAAACTCTGTCCAGGAGTCCTTCAAACAATTCTATTGTTTTCATATTTTTTTATAGATGATATATATATATTTGCAAACTGGGAAATCATTTTTGAATTGGAGGTTAATCCATATAAAGTATGCCTATAAATGTCCAGAATCTAGACTTTATTCTTCTCGTAGGCAAGTGATCTCCATAAATCCCTGTATAGTCTAAAAGGAAAATGTACTCTCCAGAGTGAATAGTGTTATTTGCTTTGATGTAGTAAAGAGGCAGAGTGCAGTAACCCAGGGTCAAGGCCAGGATAGGGCTGAGCCTCCAAATTTTCCCTGTTAAAAATGAATTTACTGTGGCCAGCTTCTGCTGCCCGTTTTCATGCATTTGAAAAGAATGGGAGCATCTTACTTTTGTGTGCATGGTATGAAGACATATATATTTTAGATCCTACTGGGAGGGTTAGTAATAAGAGAAAGTTTGTCCTGGGCATTTTTTCTTTTTTTAATACTGTCGCATCAGCTTGTGATTCCTTTGTCTCTGATGTTTTGCAGGTTATCTGAGGTCTTGTGGTTTAAGAACAAAGAAACTTGGAAAATGTTTACAATTTGAAAACCTGTATATTCTCCCTTTTTTAAAATTGTTATTTAAAAAAATCACATAAAATGTGATCCTGGGTTATGAAATTTGCTGCTGAAGTCTAGATATTCTTTTGCCTCTGTCAATCTCTTTCTGTTTTAGAATCCCATAAAATGCTAAGCATGACTCTATAAGACTGCTAGGCACCTAATGACATCGAATAATAACGATAAAATAAGAATTACTTGAGGATATCTAAGTAAATATGCTAGTCATTCAAAAACATAAAATGTAGCCCTAGATTATGCTGTGCGCTCCTTGACGTGCATTTGATGCAAATTTAATTCTCTGGATAAATTTAATCCTGTCTAAATGTGCCAGTCTGAATCTTTGGAGGAACCTTTTGCTCAGTAACTGTTACGAAAATTTGTTATCCTATTTTAAAATTCTGTATATTATATATAACGTTCTGCAGGACAATAATCTACTGCATGGGCAACATTAGTATGGTGCACCAAAGGGAGAAAATGGTTAAAGATGGAGTCCACATCCTCATGGAATCAAGATTTCATACCACAGAACCATGGAAGGTTCATCTTGAACCTTCTGTTAAGAGACTGCTCAAAGGACAAGGAGAAGTTGAAGTCTGTGAAAAAACGAGCTCATAAGAGCACAGAGATGCGCAGTGCTGGCTGTGGGAGCACACAGTGTTTCGGAGCAGCAGCGCTCTGCGCCGCCATCCTTGCGTGCTCTCTGCGGCCCTTTCCATGTCCCTTATCCCTGAGCACATTTCCTCTTCCTTCTCTTTGATTCTCCCTCCTTGCGTTGCGTTCTGCTCAGTTTGAAGTCCATTTAGGTTGGAGATGATCTGAGACCTAATGTTCCCTGCTTTGCATTTCGGGATGGATCCCTGCTTTTACTTGCAATTACACCATTTGTAGGAGGGTCACAGGCTTGCTGCATTGAGGTCTGATTAGATATCCTCACTCCTACATGGAAAACAAGCATCCTAGCATCGAGTAACATGATTCACTTGTGTGAAAAGCTGATAATGCAGCAGTCTGCTAATCCTTGTAACTAATGTACATGGAAACTGCAAGTAGTTATTTTATTATTTATTTAGTCAGTCTTCTGCTGAAAATACAAGATTTAATTTGAAAACTCAATTCACTTTCCTTTGCCTTTAATATAATAATCTGCTTTTACTCGAATACATTTTTCCCTTGGTCTCAAAATTGACTCAAGACTTGAGGTCACGGCAAATCCATTAAACCATAGAGGAAGAGCATACATCTTCCCCCAGGAAAGCAAGTTCCTTTCTCCTTTACAAATGACCCAACATCAAAACTTTAAAATGGAAACTTCCCACAGAAATGGTGTTGACTGAGAGATTTGTCCCATATCTGCTTCTGAAAAGAGCGGGTTGGCTGATAATAGTGGGGAGCCTGCAGATCACTTCTGGGCATGTTCAGCGGCATCCAGCGAGGTGTTTTGACAGATCCTAACGCAGCTGCTCAAACTTCTGCCGGGAACGATCAGAGTCTTCGTGCTAATCTTGACAGGCAAAGGGGCTGCTCTTCACAGGCAAGAGATTTTTAATAAGACAAGTCGAATGTGCGTATTTCAAGAAATGTGGTAAATTTGCCAGAAGCAGCAGTGTTGTCCAAGCAGCAGCAAAGTGTTGCAAGCTCCGCGGGAACCTGGGCAAGGCAGCAGGAGCAGTGACATGTCCCCAGGGTCCCTGTCCCCATGTGGGGTGCCTCCTTCAGCCCCCTTATCATCACTCAGGTTCAAACTTCATGGTCCTTTTTTTCCTTTCTTTCTTTTTTCTTTAATGTGGAAGATTAATCAGAAGTAAAACCTCTCCAACCAATATGAAAATTGCACATTGGAATATAATTAGCAGTGGCTAAATTAGACCAACGCAGGCACTCTAATTAGCTGTGCATATCATATATGTTAAACAAGGTTGGGAATGCTGTATTGCAATTGAAGTGAGTTTTACACTTGTAAAGATGAGTACCAAAATAAAAATAATTTTCACTGGTCCTACTGGGTAGGTACGGATAAAATTGCCGTTATCGCCTGTATTTGCTTCTCTTTATTGAAAGAGATAGTCTAATTTTGGCCCTGGCTGCAGTTGTAGTTTAAAGTTTGTGTTTTTCTTCACCCTGGTGAGGGTACGTGCTTTTCCAGCGGCCCAGTGGCCATCGCAGGATTATGGCAACCTGTTGGTGTAGGGAAGGAGATGAGGGCATGCCCTCTCCTGTGGGGAAAAAAAAAATCCATGAAATTTGGGGCAGAATCTTTCCAAAAGAGAATTCGATTGCCCTTTTTCCAGACGAATCCCAGTTTCCATATGTCACTGTGGCTGAATCATCAATCTAATTAGGAATGACAGAAAGTTATCAAAAACCCGGGGATGTTTTGTGGCAT
The DNA here is from genome assembly GCF_059628265.1 of Tinamus guttatus. Classification (NCBI taxonomy): domain Eukaryota; kingdom Metazoa; phylum Chordata; class Aves; order Tinamiformes; family Tinamidae; genus Tinamus; species Tinamus guttatus. The sequence goes on from NW_028288746.1 coordinate 1,078,525, forward strand.
TTCCGCGCAGCAGAATAAAGGTTATTTGAGGCTGGTGTTTGACAGCTCCGTGCCAGAGCATGGCTGCATTTTTGAACATTTTTCTCAGCTTGACTATTCTGTTGGAAAGATGTTTGCTTTACAGATACCCACTAGTGTGTTTATTACTTTCAACTTCACCCTAACATAGGTTTGCTTTCTCCCCCCAACCCCTTTTTAATCTAGCAACAGAGATACTGTAGTGTCTGTGGAAAAGGAGCTTATTTTCCTTTTTAATTTCTCCAGTAATGTTAATTGCATTCTTTGGAGTATCAGCAGAAAGCAAGCTCTCTTTCCAGACCCACTTTTATGCTCTTTGCACTCTATGCATGCTTTTCTATTCTCCATAGCTCTATTTAATACACACTGTAACTAAATGTACTTAATTGGGTTTAAGGCAGGGGTATAAATCTAATTTTCAGACCTGTCTTTGAACTACTCATAGTTCTGTCTTTCACCTTGCCTGATCCAGAAGCCAAATGTTCCTTCTCTACTTAATCGTCAAGCAAATGGATTAAAAAAAAATCAATGAAAAAGAGATGTTAAAGACTGTACTTTAGAAAAATAGGTAGATTTTTGCTGTGTACTACCTGTGCCAAGGGGATGTGAGATCCCCATGTGATATCCCCGCCCGGCACATGGGTGCAGGTGATTTACCCCTACGTGGGGAATGAGCTGAGATATTCCTGGCATGCAGGAATGCCAGGAATGTTGCATGATGGAAGGGAGGCAAGAGGTAGTGAGAAAACTGCCTTGATTTGTGTACAGCTAAATGTGCTGTCGCTGGAGGGAGCCCACCAAGGCCAGGGGTTGCAGCCGCTGGTGGCTCTACTTTGCGTGCAGACATATGGGCCGGCCGCCCGAGCTCGCTACACCGGGCTCTATGGGAAGCTCTGAATGTTTCCATTTTGTTTGGAGGGAAAAAAAATTCAAATTCCCATTAATCTGCAACCCAAAGAAAAAGAAAGGGGACTGGGCTAGTTGAGATTTTTTCTTCTGAAATTTATTTCAGTAATTTAGAGTGTTTCTGGATAGCAGTTCTAGAACAACCTTTCCCTATTTAGAAGCTTTTAATGTGGAGTGTTCGATGTCTTTTGGAATCTCCCTCCCAAGGCCGCTTTCCGAACGTGCAGTGCGATGGGGAGAGCTGTTTCCTTTCAGGAAATGAGGGCAATGGGAATCATCTCCAGGGATTTGCAGACAGGATCGCCGTCTGGCCGGCACCTGGGGTGTTTAACCCCGCTCGTGGCCTCCTGTCCCCGGGCGGCCGCTCGCGCTGCCTGAGGCACGGGGAGGCCGCGGGCAGCGCACCCTGTCTGAGCGGGCTTGGTCGGTGGTCACCACGCTCTGCTTGCTGCTTCTGCCTTGGGAACGAGTTGCCTCCTAACATCTGCTTTTAGAAGGTAAAACTCCTAGTAGGGCTTTCTCTTGTCCTTCACATTTAGTACTAGAACCAGTATAGATATTGAGCTTTGATATTGTCACAGTCCTGTACTTTGCTCTACGCAGGCTCCTTTGGTTTTGCAGGCTGATTCAAATTCATCAGATGATAGCTGATTTTTTCAAAATTAAACCATAATGAATCACAAAATTATACCATTAGCATACTTAGAGGAAATCTAGGAAGACCAAGCTGCAGCTCATCAATGTGTAACAGCAGCACCTTTGGTTTCTGTTTGGTGGTGTTGTCTTCCTATTACTAACAGCTTCACGTAGCCTGCATCACAGCAGTGACTTCAGATTTCATGATTTTTTTTATCCAGCTTGCTATAAAAGGTCATTAAATCTTAGTTAGATGTTAAAGTTGAGAGACAATTCTGGGGGCATGTTTTTCTTTCAGTTGAAGCTGCTGTGATGCTTACCACAAAGACCTAACTTTGCATTGTGGAAAGGTAACTTGTGCCATTTTAATTAGTTATTTGGGCTTTGAAGAAGTTTTTTGCAGTTGTATGCGAAGACTGTAGACCAAACGCAAAGCTAACATGTTTCCCATATTTGAGGCTGGTAGTTTAAATTGCAGATTTGAATTTTTTATACTTGGTGAACAACCTGCTTAGTTTTTCAGTTTTGCATTGTGCTCAGGTATTTGTAGCTAAACAATGTTCAAATGAGCAAAAGCTGTCTTTTTTATTTAATATTTTTCTTTGAGGTCCTTAGTAGGGTTTCAAACTGTGAGTAACTTTTCATCTTATGCCCACCCTCCAGAATGTGTATACCTGCGTATACATATACATTTTCAAAACATAAAATTTAATTCATTAATCTGTTGAGAGTTCTTACTCTCATTTGGAGGTTTTTACCAAAATCATACAATATCAAGTGCATTCTAGCATTCAACTTGTTTGTCAATAACATTATAAAACATTGCATAAAGGAACTCTATGTCTGTGATACCAATTTTAGTAAGCATGGTAGCATAAGACACCTTCATCTCAAGCCTATATGTTGGACATGTTTAGAGGATGCCCTTTCTTAGTTCATCTCTGTCACAAATTCTTACTGTTTCTCAAGAATCTTCTATATTATATTCATAAACGAACTGTGTAGAAGTGACTGTGAATATTGTTATAACTTCAGATTTTTGTCCTAAGCAGTGTTCAGGTTTTTTGGCATTACAGCTTTGGCTAGTCTTCACAGCAGCCAGCATATGCCCTAGTTTCTGTACCTGAAAAACAGGGTTTCTGTGAGTTGTCCAGCTGGCAGGGGAAGTGCTGTTGCTTTAGTTCTAAGGGCAGTGAGGAGCTGGTAGGACTGCTAGCAATCTGGCAAGGCTGCCAGAGTTTGCCTGTATGTACATTTTTCCCTCTCCAAAATAGTTATCCCTAAAGCACTGCAAAATATTTTTTAATTGAAATTGTATTGGTTGTCCATACAGAAATCTTTTCTGAGAAGACTCTTCTTCAAATAACCGGTAATCTTTTTAGCTTTTATAAAAAAATGACATCAGAGTTTGGAAATATCCTTTCCTTATCTCACTTGAGAGAGTATAACCAAACTGTTGAATAACTGCTTCACAGTGAATAAAATTCAGTGTACGCCTTATGGTAAATATGAAAACCATCATGATTATTTTGGGTGAAAGTACGTGCTGCTCTTTCAGAGGTAGCAGTTAAAACGGGAAGTTTAGGTGAAATTAATTCCTTTACATGAATGAGGAGCTGGTGGGGCTTTGATACTTTGGTTCAATATGTCACAGTTTTAGTTTCGAGGAAGCCCTGGTTGGGGCTGCGAAGGTTGGGGCAGCTTTGGTGATGGTGGAGCTCAGTATCCTCAAGGGAGGGAACAAGGCTCTGCCTTCCACATTTGTATAAAACTAAACTCTTGTCCTGCCTTTAAAACAAATGAGTATGAAAGTAGCGATGTCCCCATTCCAAACCACTGCTGGAAGACAGACGGAAGCGCAGCACCCCACAGCAGAGTGATGGAAGTGGAAATAGCGAGTAAAGATGGAAACTCTTCACTTAGGATGCGTCCAGCACTTGCAGCACAGCAATTACAACATCTGTGCTAACCATTTCTTAATTAGAACAGACAAAATCTGGCATGAACATTTCCCAAACTACAAGAATGGCCTGAAGGCCTTTCTGATGACTGTCCTTCCCCATTTGGGGAAGGATACGACAAGTTCCATTTGGGGAAGGATATGTCCAAGTGAACTTGGACGACAAGTTGACCAAGAGGCAGCAGTGTGCTCTTGTGGCCAAGAAGGCCAATGGGATCCTGGGGTGCGTTAAAAAGAGCGTCTCCAGCAGGTCGAGGGAGGGGATCCTGCCCCTCTACTCAGCTCTGGTGAGGCCACATCTGGAGTATTGTGTCCGGTTCTGGGCTCCACAGGACAAGAGGGATGTGGAGCTGCTGGAGAGAGTCCAGCGCAGGGCTACAAGGATGATCAGGGGCCTGGAACATCTGCCCTACGAGGAGAGGCTGAGGGAGCTGGGCCTGTTCAGCCTGGAGAAGAGAAGGCTGAGAGGGGACCTGAGCAGTGTCTAGAAGTACCTCAAGGGAGGCAGTGAGGAGGATGGTGCTGGCCTCTTTTCAGTGGTGGCCACCAACAGAACTAGAGGTAATGGCCACAAACTGAAACACCAAAAGTTCCACAGGAACTTAAGGAAAAATTTCTTACCAGTGAGGGTGACAGAGCACTGGAACAGGCTGCCCAGAGAGGTTGTGGAGTCTCCTTCTCTGGAGATCTTCCAAACCCGCTTGACGCAGTCCTGTGCCACGTGCTCTAGGCGACCCTGCGTGTGCAAGGGGGTTGGACTAGATGACCTCTACAGGTCCCTTCCAACCTTCAGCATTCTATGATTCTATGATTTGCCATTCTTAGACCCATCAGCAAGGTTTGCTCCAAGCTATTCTGCCATTTTTTTTTCTTCTACCACCCTTCATGACACTGAGATTTTTCTCTTTTTTCTTTGTCGTGCTTCCTGCCGCTGAGGTCTGCTCACAGCAGTGGGACGGAGGGGACCAGAGCCGCGGCCGTGTCCTTCGCGCGCTGCCTCAAGCTGGGGAAGCCGCTTGGCAGTGGCGGGGTGCAGGGTGTCTCTGGTCAGAGAGAGCCAGGCAAGGTCTGAGGCTTTGGTTGCTTTCTAAGGAAGGTAACAACGAGGGAATGTTGGGATACATCCACTGAATGCCACAGATAGATACAAACCTGGGACCAAATTTTTGAGACTCGCTCACCACAAGCAATTTTTCTATAGATGCAACTGTTAAAGGGAATTAGCATTTCCTTAAATTCAGCTTTTTAAAAATGTCCCCGTTGTGAGAACAGAAATGTGGCAGTTACTCCAATTAAAATTTGGAAAGAGGGTCATGATTCTTCACTGAACAAGAGCACAGCAGTTGTATTTTTGGCAGGGCAGGATGAGCTCACGTTCTGGCGAGCTGCCCGTGCTCCTGCTGCTCCGCGTGAACCGAGGCTGCAGCACGAAACTGGTTTTCTTGCAAAAGCCTCATCTGTTGAACTGGGTTAAACCTGGTACTCAGACTAAGTGGTATGCAGGAGTCCTGCGCCCAGTGCCTGCCCGCTTAGCTAGGAATTCCTAAATCCCTTGAGAAGCTTTGAGTTTGGAACTTTAATGTATAGAGATTTGGCATTTTGGGGTCTTAAAGCTTAGCAACATATCTTGCCTTATAGACATGAGGGAGAGCAAACCTCAGATGGACCCGCTTGTGTGTTTCCATAGACAGGAATGGGTGTAAATCCGGGTCCTCAGGAGCTGCCGCAATTAGTTTTTAAGCCTCCGGAAGACAAAGCAGGTGACAGTTTCTTAGGCTTCTTGGGACTGCGTGTCTACCTGTAGTGTACTGCTAATTTCAGACTGTTTTTTCTTGGCAAAACAAGTATTTTCTCAGTCTCATGATTATGTTCTAATTTGTCTTGCTCAAGTAACTGAGGAATTATTATTTGTGTTATAAATTTTGTGACTTGCTAGCTAGCTCATTTGTATTGTCTGTCATTGCTAGTCAGGTAAAATAGATAAAACATGCAATTAGATTTATAGATCCAAAGTACTTGAGCACAAAATGGTAACGTTTGCAAAAATTTTTATCATTTACGAATCATTAACTGCTTGCTGGTGCTCCGGCAGCTGAAAAAGATGTGGGCTAATTTAGGAGGAAAAATTATGACAGTAAATAGCTAGAAATGTTTCGTTTAAAGAGGGCTGTGCTTTCTTTCATTCCCTCTAAGTACATACTTACTTTCAGGATTGAGATTTGCTCCATGACTTTGAGATTATTTTATTTCAGTACCTTTCAGATTATTCGGCATGAATTAAGACAGAATAAAACACATTGCTTCTACTGAGGACTAAAGCACATGTGTTTGTAATGTGTGTGTACATAAAAGCTGTGTCCCTGGCCTGTGGCAACTGTCTTGCAGTATCGTGTCACTTGGCGTTAGCTCCATTGGTGCAGACCACGCAGGTAGCAGCAGCCCGTGTCCCTTGGCCTTTCAGGTGGGCAAGTGGGAGAACCACTCGCTGAGCCTCAAGTACTCGGTGTGGCCGAGGTACAGCTCCTTCGCGGACAGCGCCCCGGACGACAACCACCTGAGCATCGTCACGCTGGAGGAGGCTCCCTTTGTCATCGTGGAGGACGTGGATCCCCTAATGGAAACGTGCCAAAAGAACACCGTGCCCTGTCGCAAATTTGTCAGAATTAAGTGAGTAAATACACCATGGTGCCTTCTTTTTTTGAGTTCAAAAAATATATATCCTTTTGTTTCCCTATTTCCCTATCACCTCGTTAATTCCCATTTCATTCCTTGTATGGTTGCTGCATCTTGCTTTGTTTTTGCCTTTGGTATTTTTATTCCTGAGCCCTTTTCCCTTCTCCACACAGTAGGCTTTTCTTTGTACATGTTTCTCCTTTTAATAAGTTGGAAGGGAATCAAGTCCACTTTTGGTTAAATACATGTAAATCACAGTGAATTAATAACAAGATCATAAGTTTATAATAAATGCAAAGTCAACTAGAATTAGCCCTTTCCAGTCACATGGAGGAAGGTTGCCTGTTCTAAAATCAGATTTTTTAATGAGTCCTCTTTGAATTGTTTCCAGGTATATAGAAATGTACGTGCCGGCTAAAGAAATAATCACTAGTTTAATTGCTCTGTAGTTTTCAAGTAATCATTAGAAGTCAGTGGAAAAATTCTCGACGTGTATTTATCAGTATTGCTGAGGCCATTCTGTGCTTCTGTCTACACATTTCTGAAATGGATATAATAATTGCAGTTCTTTAATTGAGCAGGTGTTAGCAGATGTAGTCTATGTAAGCAAAGATTTCCACAAATAATTATTTTAATAATAGAGAGAAGCCTCGTGTTTATGCAGCAGTTGTTTAGATGAGAAATATCTCAGAATTCAATTGTATTACTGAATCACTAAACACAAAATCAGAATAAGATTAGTGAGAACTACAAACACCATATAGAGCATCCTGGGGATTAATCCTGCTCTGTTCAGAAAAACATAGTCCCTCGTAAGTATATAATAGTATAGAGGATACCATCTGTAAACAGAACAAATCAGAAGACTATTACACTAGGCTCTGTATGCAAGTAACTGTTTTCACCTCGGAAAACTACAGAAAGTTGTGTACGATATGCTGAAAATCGCTGTTGTGGTTCTGTTTTTCACAGTTGATATGTTTGCCTCTCTTGTGTGTTGGCAGCAACTCAACTAATGAAGGGATTAACGTAAAGAAGTGCTGCAAAGGATTCTGCATCGATATCCTGAAGAAGTTGTCCAAAACGGTCAAGTTCACATACGACCTGTATTTGGTGACTAATGGGAAGCATGGCAAAAAGGTCAATAATGTGTGGAATGGAATGATTGGGGAAGTAAGTTCTGTTAGGTAAAAAAGCCTCTTACGGAAAAACGTCGCGCTGTTTGTTTTTACGGCCCTCGGAGCGGGATCTCCTCCGGAGTAACGGCGGCCGTGTCTCTCTGTGGACTAGGTGGTTTATCATCGGGCCGTCATGGCCGTGGGATCCCTCACGATCAACGAGGAGCGCTCTGAAGTGGTCGACTTCTCCGTGCCGTTCGTGGAGACGGGGATTAGTGTCATGGTGTCACGGAGCAACGGCACAGTTTCACCGTCTGCGTTTCTAGGTATGAGTGGCTGACCCTTTCGGATCATTTAGTTGTGCTCTACAGAGCTGGGCGGGTTTCACTGCTCGCTAACGGCGACACTGTGTTGGCAAGTTGCTGTAAATTTTGGAATTATGTTTGAAGTCTGTATAGTGCTGGAAGGTGCTAGCACAGGTTGAAATACTGCTGGCTTCAGATATGGTAGTTGGAAAGCAAATACCAATATTTTCCTTATTTAAAAAACAGTCTTGAAAACCTGCTTCTGGAAAAACAACTTCTTCAAGTCAGATCTAGTTATTCTGGTTTAGTCGGTAATCATTTAATCTCTTTTTAACGCTTAAGTTCACAAAATAGTAATAAAAAATCCTTTTAGAGTAATTAAGAAAAGGAAGTTTCATTATAATTAAAATAGATGTGACAGTGCTAAACTGACAACAGATGTTGGTGCCTTCCGTGCTGAACACCACAACACTGCACTGGAGACAGCAGAGCATTTTCTCCATCTCTCCTTTCAGGTGGGATGACGATGTTTATTGAAAAACAAAGATCATTTTCCAGATCTCTCGTGAAACATTTTAGTATCCCCATGTCCACTGAGTCAGCAGCGCGTCACCGATCATACACTTCTCTTTAGATTGCTGAGTGCAAGTTCTTCACTTCCACTGAAATCACATAGAGTCGCTGAGGAGCTGGTTGTTGTTGTAGTAGCAGCTATGGTTGGGCAAGTAATTGGATTTTTTTTGCACCAAAATCATCATTTAACTGCAGTGCTTATTTTTCATAAAGGTACATTACGAAGCTGAAGCAATAGCTAATAAATGCAACATCAAGTGAGTGATCAAATAGCTTCCCAGAGCCGCTGACATATGAATAAGTTTTGTTGGTTGTCCTTCTAGGAAAATATTTGGATGGTTGTTTCTCATTTCTGTAAGCTATCGACTTGTACAGATAAATCACCCTTAAAATTGTAGGTGCCGGATACTGAAATTTGAATTTGGACTATCAGTCTGGTGCTGCTTTCCAAAATGTGCTCCTAAGTGCAGTTGATTTTTGTTTGCTGTGGACTCTGCTTATCTCTCAAAAACCTGCTTACAGCTACAATCAAAGCAGGCACCGCTTTTGCGCTTTTCACAGCAGCATAGTTATTAGGTTTCTAAAATATATTTAGTCTTATTGGTTTACTTGGACATGCATAGGATTTTAAATAAAAAAATAACCCCTGTCTTATAAGGTGCTGTACAATAGCGTTACTTTTGAAGAAATCTGATTTACTGCACCAATAAATCAAGTCTGTGCTCTCAGAACTGTGTTCTATCTTTTTTTTTTTTTTTTTTTTACTTAGGCAAAACTGTCACTGGACTCGAATTAACTGTTTATTCTGATCAGGTGTGAGTCAGGTAGCAAAGTGCTTTGCTGTGCAAAATGCCATGAGGCAGCTAACTGAATTAATTCAAAGATAGGTTTTGTTTTAAGTGAATGCATAAAAATAGAGCTGCCTTGCATAATTGTTTTAAAAGATAGAGAAATGTGAAATATGGCCAAATAACATTGATTATAATTCATATCTGGTTTTGCTGGGTTATTTTGATGCGCACAGACAAGCGCAGGGTTTTGTCTGAGCTGGATCCAAGTCCCCCACAAGCCGAGTAGCTGCTCCTCGCTGTTCGCTGCATTCTGTTTCTGACGTGGGTGTCTTCTCTAAATGATAATCTTTGTCTGTGCTAAAACATTTCATATCTTACCAAAGTTCATATATACCAGATCCACAGATACATTTCTAAAGATTCCACAGATGCTTCATTCAGCTTTATTTAGAAGCAAGCAAACAAAATGAAGGAAACCCAAATCCCAATCTCTGGGTGTCTGAGACCACGAGAGCTCACAGGTAAAGGCAGGGTTTGTCTTTGGAGGTGTGTGCAGAGTAGGAACTGTGCATCTATATTAATTTTGTAAGGTTTTTTGATAAAACTCAAAAATTGTGCAGTAACTCCTCTTGGTCAGGGCTCGGCATTCTCCCTTGTCAGCCATCTGAAATGTGCATTGGCTACTCACATACTCATATCAACTCACATACTCATGTTTTTCTCTTGTATTTTAACCCTGTACAATAATTGCTTATAAAACCTGGTGTTTGTCTGAGGGAAAAATTTCTTTGTGAGTCAAACAAGAGTGTTGAATGCATGTATTGATCTATATACTATGACAGGAAAATCAACTTAATTATTCATTTGTTTTTGTGCTTGTTCAAATTTCCTACTTGCTATTCTAAATAGCTTTTTATTTTGCTTTTTCTTCTTTTAATTTTCTACTTCCTTACATGTTTGCTTAAATTATTAAAGACCATTTTGCTTTGACTTGTTTATAGCTCAGCTTTTCTGCATTGTCTTGTTTGCCCTTCGCCTCGTTTGGATTTTGACACATTACTATTGGCATTTCTACACCAATGCTTTTGCTAAAAGAATTTTTGGAGCCTTTCCTTTTTTCTATGAGAATGCTGTAAAAATTGATAGTGCTGTGTCTGGTCTTCATGGAAATGCAATCAAATCATCACAGTGTTTTCTCCTTCCAGCTGGTTCATCAGATTTGGTGGATTCTTTTATTTTTTTTGTAAAATCTTCTATTTCTAGTTTGGCTTAAAACTTTCCTACTTTGTCTCTTTAGATGATCGAAGACACAAGTGAGACTTTTTGGATCTTGTTTTTTTCTAGCAAAGGTGACTGATCTTTTGAGATTTAGATGCCTGGGCACAAATGATTTCTTTTGCCACATGCATAGTTCCAGCTGATGCGTTCATGTTGACTCTGTCAATGTTCACATTGAGCTACATGTTCTCATTTTACCTCATCTCTCACTCATAATCATTTCCCGTGATGGTGACAATTTTCAGTGTTTTCTGCTCTTAATCTCACTCCATAAAAGTAAAAGGTTCCTATTTCTGTCATCACGTCGTGCTACCATATCCAGGCCTTTCAGTGGTTACTGCTTGTTCTGCTATTTGAAATGGCTCTTTGGTTTTCTCTTCTGAAAACCTGCTACTTTTTTTAATCATGGGTTTTTTTTCTACCTTTTGTGCTGATATTCAGTTTTCCTTAAATCCTCTTCCTGAGGGGCCTTGATTCAAAACTTACTCCCAGCTGAGGGCAGGCCATGCAAAGGGATGTGTTGGCCACTTGAAGGAACCACCACTGTCACCATCATGGAGATGGAAAAAAAACAGAGAAAAAAAATCCTGAAATGCAAATCTGGTGGTGAATGCAGGTGTTTGGCTTTTCTTCCTGAGACTTTCTGCTGGATGGAACCCTAGCAGAGCTGTTCTTTGGTTTACCAGAGGTCCTAATCGTACGCGTAGCTGCTCCTGCTTTGCTCCAGCCTCGCTGTAGCGGCTGCACCATTGTGTTGATAAATGGGCACACCCGTGGAAGCAGGATGCTTGCGAGCTGAGTAGGCTGTGGCTCCAGTTGGTATTAGCCACTCGGTGTCAGTTTTACGAAGACTTAAACTTGTGTGGAGTTGCAGCAGGTGGTTGTAGGTTTTCCTGCTTTTATTTTTTTAGTATTTTAGTACAACTCATCTCTGTGTGTGGATAGGTGGCTGGTTTCTCGAAGGGGGTTTGCAGAACGCCACGCGCTTGCCCGGCCCCAGCCGCGAGCACGGGGCTCTGCCACGACCGCTGCAATACTTGTGCTTGTGCCTGTGCTTCCCTGCAGAGCCCTTCAGCGCTTCCGTGTGGGTGATGATGTTCGTGATGCTTCTCATCGTGTCCGCCATGGCCGTCTTCATCTTCGAGTACTTCAGTCCCGTCGGATATAACAGGAACCTGGCACAAGGGAGAGGTAAGCTTTGCATTTTACACCCCCCCAAAGCTATAAAAAACAAGTGTTTTCTACTTGCTTTGCCCTCCACCTTTTAGGATAAACATGACAGACGAGCACAGCAGTAGGAGCAGCTGGGAAACTGTGTGGCACTTGGTTTAAAATGTGTTTTATGGAGCTTATGTCCTGGAGATGGTTGCAGGCTAATGGCTCATTGGTTTGGTGCCTGACAAAGGAAATTATCGTAATGATCAGATGATCTTAGGATTTGAATAAGATGGTAAATTTGTAAACACTGCCCAAAATGAAATTAATCTGTAGGAATAGACTGTATTGAGAAAAGATGTATTTAATATTACTCAGAGAATTTGTATGAAAGTCATGGCAGGGGAAAAAGTCATTTAGGGCAGTATTTAGACTTGTCCTGCTCAGTTTTGTGTCATGTCTTTGATATTTTAGTTCACTTAGTAAAGTCTAGAAGAACCTCAGTTGACTTTAATACCCGGCAGCTACTTACACTGAGGTAGGTTAATTATATTCAGAGGGGGGAAAAAGGCAGTGCTGTTAAGGAAAAACCATGAATCTGCTCATGGCCAAAATTCTTCTGTCTTAAAATAGCATGAAAATAAAATTGGCTTTACTCTTTTAATGTTGAGGGCCTGTGATTTCCATTGACTGCGGCCTGGTTTGACGCTGTTAGAAGCAGGAGTGTTCAACTCAAACACATGTCCGTGAGCACCCAGAAGAGCTTTGAGTCACTGTTCCCAAAAATAAATACTGTTCATTTACGAAAAGCGGAGTATTTAATAATCACTAGCGGTGCTAATCTATGAATAATGAGAAGCACTGTGATGAGGAAGGTGTGCATGCAGCAGGGAGGGCTCAGGGCTAAGCGGTTCTTTCCTGTGACACTGTGTGTGCCAGGCCTGGTGATGCGCAGCTACGGGTGTAGTGTGGCACTGTACCCTCCCCGCTGAGCTCCAGAAACTCCTCACAAATCCAGTCGCTGCTCGTAACAAACATGGAAAGTTTAAAATCAGTGGGAGTCTCTATTTAACTTTCTGCATTTCCTGGGCATTTTTTGTCAGATGGAGCTCCATGGTACTGCTGTTGCCATCTCCGGTGGCATAAGAAAACTTAGACTCTGTTTCCTTAGCATATACTTTTCTTATCATCGCTGCTCAGAAAATAACACATTAGCCAGGTATCACTCGATCTTAAATGGTCCTGGAAGGTAGTTCCATAAACCAAGAGCCAGCTGCACTTTGCAGCACTGCTGCAGAAAGGAAAGGAGCTAACCTGAGCTGCTGTGCTCGAGCGCATCGTGCAGATACTGCACTCTTCTAGCGAACGCTTCGACTGCAATGAGAGCATACACTAAGTGGGCCCACTTTGAGTTTATTCTTTCACAACATTCCCTTTAAATCCATTTTTTTCTTCAGTTACAAGTATTTCTGTTTATTCCTCTGTCTAGTAATAGCAAATAAATCCTGTATTTCATGGATACAAATTCTTATAAATCCCAGGAATAGAGAATCAGTTAAGGAAGTGTAATTAAATTTGATTTTTTCCTGTGGGTCCCTGGGGTGGAAGGAAGTTTCCAAGCTGACTGCACCTGAACTTCCTGTCTAAATTGCCATTTATTTGAAAAACAGATACTTGCAAAAAAGGTGGGATGATTCAGCCTCAGGAGAGTGTAACAGGTGACTAGCAGTGTGTGATGCCTGCCCTGAGTGCCTCCCCTTAGGTAAGGAGAGCCTTGCCTCTGTTTTCGGGGCTACAAAGTTCATGCTACAAATATGTCTTTATGTGTAACATTTATATATAAAACAAAGTCTTTGCTCATGCCCTCGAGCCACGCTCTGGGAAGAGGACAATATGCTGGCTGCTTGTTCTTGCCTTTGATTGATTCACAGCTGACTGGAAGGGGCAGTCGTGGCCCTTCAGGCACTGGGTGCGTTACCTGGGCTGGGTTTTTGCCTCTCATGGCAGCGTGGCTGAAGCCAAGGCCACGGGCGCAGTGTGTGCGAGGCGCCTTAGCCCGTGCTCTGAAAACCCTCCTGAGCTGCGTGCTCAGCTCCTGAGTGTCAACTTACTGATTGGTTTCTCTGGGTGGGGAGTTAGTTAAGTGGGAGTGAAATATCAATCCATTGTGGTCTTAAATATCCTTGTCTGAGGGTATGCAGTGTTAAAAAAGCATGATGTTGGAAGACTAGATATTACCAGAAATAGTTCGGGTGAGTAAATTACTTGAACTGAGTTCTTGAGTTTTGACTGCAGGGTTTTCCATTTTGCATGTTGGCTGGAGTAGAGGCTTGAAAGGGGCAATACTTTGCACATACCTTATTGCAAGAGACATAACACAGTTTGTATCTTTTCCAAACCTAAACCTGGGTTGTGTAGTTTTCATTTGTACCTTTGGAAGATAGTGGCCCATAGAAAACTGTTAAAATAATTTTTTTAACCAATGTGGAAATGTCATTACAATGGAGAGTGCCTGTGATAAATCCTTTGATTCCATTAGGAGTGCAGTAAGTACTGAAATATTTTTAACCCTGTCTTCGTGAATACTTTGTTGTTATTGTGTAGGGTATCTGCAACTAAAAAGACCTCTCCTTGCAATTACAGATCCCCATGGACCATCGTTCACCATCGGAAAGGCCGTGTGGCTGCTCTGGGGCTTGGTGTTCAACAACTCCGTGCCTGTGCAAAACCCCAAAGGGACGACTAGTAAAATCATGGTGTCGGTCTGGGCCTTCTTTGCTGTCATTTTCCTGGCTAGTTACACTGCCAACCTGGCTGCCTTTATGATCCAAGAGGAATTTGTTGACCAAGTGACTGGTCTGAGTGATAAAAAGGTAGGTCTGTGAACTCAGGAGAGCTCAGTCTCCGTTTCCCTGTTCTTTCTATCATAATAAATAGGCTGATTTTGCATATTGTTCTAGCTTTCTTCTGGATTAGGGGTGCTTTCCAGGGCCTTGTACCTTCCGGTGACTTTTAATCAATAGGTTTATAAATCATAATCCGTGCAATTAAGTTTTGTTTCCTGTGTGTGATGGCTTTGCTGTGGTGGTATTGCGCATCGCAGGTAAAGTCCATTTGCAAAATTATTGTTCTAAAAGAGAGGCACCAAGCACAGAAAGGGCACTGTGTTTTCAAGTTCATGCCCCACTATTTGCAAATGAAACTAAATATTAACATTCAGAAGAAATATTGAAATAGAAGATAGTGCGAGGGAGAATTTTTCAAGGGCTTTGTCTCAAGGGAGAAAATAAAGGAAGTTGTTATTCAGAAGAAGGGAACAACTCAAATAGCTTTGTGTCTGGTTTTGCTTTAACTGTTCTTTATGACTAAGCTTTGAGCCTTCTCTTGAATCATCACAGCATGAATTGCAAGCATGGCTAGAGGAAAGACGGATAAAAAGAAAACAAAATGATAGTACTTTTATGAAGTTATGTTTTAAGGAAACCTTTGGAAGAGTATGAAGTTTGTTTAAAAATACTTGTAAAATAATATACTTAATAAGAGCAGATAAAAGGTATTCTTCTCGTGAGGATTAAAAAGAAAGTAAAAAAACAGAAAAAAACAGAAAAAAAAAAAACAGAAAATGCCTTTGTGCCCTTCTCGGCGAGCACAGGCCGTTTTCCTGGGAGGTGCCGCCTTCGGCAGGGCTTGGCTTGCCCCGGGCCTGGGCAGCCGCCCCGCAGCCAGCGCCTTCCTCGGGCTCGCTGGTGTCTGTGCTCTGCACAAGGGACAACTTGATTTTCACAAAAAATACAATAAAAAGAGAAAAAATGGAATCATAAAATAGTGCTTGCTCTTGCACAGTCTTGTGTTCATTTATTTGATCTATGACCATTATTTCAAGTTCTTCGGAGTTTTGGCTGAAGCGTATAGAGATAAATCAGGAGATTTATCAGTCATCTTTTTCAAAAAGAGTCATCTTTTTCAAAACATTCTTCTAATTCTACACATTTTTGCCTTTTCTTGTCCTGAGATTGCTCACATTCTTAACATTTCAAGTAAGTAGGGACAATTGATGGGAATGTAATATGATTAATGTTAAATTATTTTTCTGCCCTCTTTGCTGTGTTGCTTCAGCACCCTGTTAATGGTAGAATAGTTCAAGAATTAATCAGGACAGTTTTTTTTGTGGATAAATGATCCTTGCTGCAGGCAAAGCACTTGTGGGCATGGACCTGCGAGAAGACAGAAGTGGGGATGGATAAAATTAATTTTAAAGAAGTAATATCTACAAGTTAAAGAATTTATTGAGAAGCTAATTTTTTTAAAAAATATGGAAGCAACTGGGGATTTAATAAAAGGCATCTTTCTGGTTAATTAAAATCTCCTGGCAGAGCATAATTTCAGTTCATAAACTTGAAGATTCCTATCTGTACGAGTTAATTTGGCCTGCAGTCAGCAACACTCTCTTGATAAAGCAGCTCATTTCTGTCCGTCCCCCACTCTTCCCTGTTGTCACACCGAGGAGCCAAGCCCTTTTGTCAAGGCTGCCCTGCACTGGCGTGTTCCTGGGCAGGGATGTTGGGGCTCTCTATCCAGCTTCAGGTGTGGTAGATCACCAAGGAAAAGAGAAGCCAGGAGAAAACCTTCCCTGAGCAGCCATCCGTGGCCCCCAGCATTCAGTAGCTTCCATGCAGGCAATGTAACCCTCGAGCATCACCTCTCTGCATTGCTGAACATTAAATGACATGATATTTACCCTTCTTTTTGGCTTTGAGACCTCCTGAGGGTTTCCTCCTCCTTCATGGCATTGCCAGTAGATTTTGGAATGCCACACCAGCTCCGTGTTGCCCAGAAAGAAACAGCACAGCCTGTGCTGAAGTTACGAGGGGTGGGTGTTCAGAAGATGAGAAGAAAATTATATTTTGACACCCTTGTATATGTGAAAGATTTTTAAAAGCTTTGTGTTCATAAAAAGTACAGAAAATGAGTCCAAAAGTATCCAGGAAAGCAGGTATTCATAGAAGCTGTTACTTTTGAGGCTATTATGCCATTTTTCATGGAAAGAAGTAATGGTGATATTAGGGAAGGAGAGCAGGGGAAGCCGTGAGCCGAGTTACCCTGCAGAGCTGCTGTCTGCTGCATCCCTCCACACAGCTGCGTTGGAGAACGGCCCCATGCGCACAGCGTTAGGGATTATTTGCAAGATTACAAGGTAACCTGACTGATGTCTTTTTATTAAAGACTACTTAGTTTTACAGGGTTCCTCAGTCTTCTTGTAGCGCTGTGTTTATTTTTATCTGCGATAAAATACACGGGACCTGCTCTGTAATTGCTTATGGCTCTGTCTGTGTCAGTCACGTGGAGTGAGGTCAAAAGGCAGCGGGATGCTGCATTCTGCAAGGGACCCTTTAAGCCCATTTCCCCTCTCCATGTCAATACGAGACCCTCGCAGGGCTTTTCCAGAGTTGGCAGACATGGGTATTGGTTGCTGTTCACTTAGTGGCAATTATGATCATAGTCTTGGAATTACTGAAAAGTCATAATTTTCTAAAACCACCCAAAATCAGAATGTCAATGCTTTCCATCTGCTAAAAGAGGAAGACTTAGAGTTCAAATGTGTTTTTTTTCTTTCCGTCACCCCAATCCAGCTGTAATTTCCATTAAAATTTGTGTTAGTGGAGGGAGAATACTTCCCATTTTCTTCTGTTTTCAGAATTCTTTTCATGGTTCCTTAAAATACCCTAGGGCAATAACTAACTGCTCTGAGTACCAACCTTTTTAGGCAAGCATGCAAATCATCCCATTAACTCAGTATTTAATATGTGCAAAAGATCGCGTTACTGACTTTAATGAAATTATCCTTTTTATTAAGGCAAAGGTAAAACAAACTCAAAGTAACAGGCCTGTTTTCTCAGCTGGACATACAGTATGCGAATCCTAGATGCTTCCGATGATTGGATTTTGTTACTCTGCACCACAGATCTCGCAGCAGGCGGAACATGAAAGACTTGGCTGGTCTCCCGAATATAGCAGCTCTCTTTGCAATTAGGATTCAAACAGGAGGCTTCTGCGTTAAATTTAAGGATTTTATTAACAGTAATTTTTTTTCAACATTTCACAAAGTGTCTAGGAAAAAAACTGCCTCCAGGTAGACATGATATATTTGAATTCCCATCATGGGGCTTCAGGGAAAATGAGTGTGTGTAGAGACTCAGCGCTGCTTTCTTTCCTCTCGTGCCTGCCATGCACGTCTCTCTTTGCAGTCGCAGAGCTTATGTGCTTCTCCAAGACATGTCAATTCTTAGAAGCTAAATTTAAAATTATGGATGACATCTTTATACGCCTTGAACACGTGCGCTAGTGCTAAAAAACAATTCAGACTTTATTTATTTATTTATTTGTTTTGCATTTGCAGGTTGCCTATGAGCAAGAGCAGTAACAGATAATGACTTCCAAAATTAATCTCAGTGTGACTGTTAATATTTGTTGGTTGAATGTGTGGTGCCAGGAAACTCCCGTTAATGGATGGTATTTGGAGCTATTTGTCTCTTTGAATTGTCAGTATTTGAAATCCATTTAAGAGTTATTTGCTTGCTTAAATTGCTTGCTATCCCCTATGGTCTTTGAATGAACAAGTCCATTTTATTAATCTCTGCTCTCCTGCAGAAATGTTTTTGTGTCACATAGATGTTCAGTTCAGAACTGGTACCTCGAGTCCTTCAGCCTTCCTGTGTGAGGATTCCTCCCCCCTGTCCAAGCAACTTCCACCTCTATGAATGTACTTGAAAAGTCAAAATTTTCAGACAAAATTTCGATTTAGAAACTGCCAAATCTCCACTGTGATCTTCCTGTTCCTCAGTTCTCCTGGGACACCCCAGTGTCAGGAGTCGAGCTTGCAGAAGCTGAATTTCCCCCAAAATGTCAACCACATGAACAGCAGCAGTTTGTACAGGTTTAAATATACTGTTGATTGCCTAAATTTCTTTTCTACAGTTCAGCCTATAGGAAAATTTGAAACACATATTAGGAGTCATCTCGGGAATTACTCAGGGAATTAATTATCTGTATACATAAATGAAGTTACTAGCAAGCTACAGCTGCATCAGTAGAATCTCTGAATGTTATTTGTTTTGCCTCAGTGCTGCATAGGAAACATGGAAAGGAGAGACCAAAGATAGACCGAAACCCATAACGAGGATGCAGGGTAATGTTAGGCTTTGGGTCAATTAGAATGTGGAAGGTAGAAGCAAAATAGTCATTTAAATAGTAAAGCTGTGAAAGGGGAAAATGAGAAGAGGAAGAGGTCTGTTATCTAAAAGAGTAGACAAAAACAAAATTCATTCCTTTACACTTTGTCAAAATATATTTAATTAAAATGAAGCATCTAATTGTAGTCCTGTACCATGAAAATATTGTTGTGGCAGTAGCACCACGGTCAAGGCTTGATGGCGTTGAAAATACTCCCTCTTTTTGCATAAGCCTATTTGTATTCTGCTGCAAAATTGGCCCTGGATAATGGAAATTCCTAATGCCCCGAGACGAAACTTCAAGGAGAGCGATACCACACACGTAGCCCGAAGGAAGTGGCAGCCGTGCGAATGTTAGCAGCCTCTTCCAGCGCGGTGTCCGGGGCGCCCGTCAGGCTGCGGCACCAGCAACAGCCCGTGTTTTACCGTGGCAGTCATGGGTGCTGGCTTCTGTTAATGCTCAGCTGAATATCCTTGTTAGCCAATAGCGCCTCTAATTTGAGAGCTTTTCATTTAATTCCTGAGGCAGCCTTTTAATTCGGTCCTGAAGTGTCTCTTAAAAGTGAGAGAGAGATGTTGAGAATGGACCTACAAAGCTTTCAGGCCTGTTTCTGTGAGGTTATCGGTATGGTTTCAGAGCCAGAAACCCGAGCGTGCCCCGAGCCCCTGCTGAGCCTTCAAAGGCGGTCCCTGCCTCTGTGCGCTGGTGTGGCAGAGATACAGAGGGTAAAATTGTTGGATAAATCCATGTGATCACGAGCAAATAGCTTGCAGCTGGAATCTGCAGATGCAAATAGGGACCAGATTGGAGGTGTGAAAGCTGCAGAAGCTCTTTCCATGCTGAGGGATGCAGCTGCCATGTGGGCAGGTACAGGAGGCTGTAACTCCTCCCGATTCTCTCTGCAGTGGGTGAACGCCCAGGCTCAGCCTTCCTGCCAGGCAGGCTTTCCCCAAGGATCCTCCGGATTCCCCAGCACCATGCTCGTCCAGGAGCAGTGAGAGCCTCCTATGGGAGCAGTCCCTGGGGGGACGGTGCATGTCTGCTGCGGCTGGCAGACGTACAACCTCAGCTAAAACACTAGGTTTTGACTTGTTAAATCCCAGCACATCCCCTGTAGTTGTGGTGTTCCAGGCAGACCTGGGCAGATGAGGAGCATCTTCCCGTATGTCAAGCTGTAGTACAGAACATGGGACAGAGTGGCATTGGAGTGACAGAACTGAGTTGATATCACTTTGAATGTAGGTATTTGTGTGTAGTTCTACCTGTGTGTAGGCACTGTTGCTGGTCTAGTAGAACTGAATTAACTCCCAGTGTTCACCTGGAAGAAATTGGAGACAGCTTACCCAATCCTGTCAACCTGAAATCGCCCTGCGTTAGATTTTCCTTGCTTAGGGGACATCTTCACCTTTTTGAACACCTGAAACAATTTGTTTGTCCCTTTTGTCCTCAGTTTCAGAGGCCGCACGATTATTCACCTCCTTTTCGCTTTGGAACCGTTCCGAATGGGAGCACAGAGAGGAACATCAGGAACAACTACCCAGATATGCACCTCTACATGACCAAGTTCAATCAGAAAGGAGTTGAAGATGCCTTGGTCAGCCTGAAAACTGGGTAAGTTTATTCTGTGTGTTTAAAGAGTGCTCCAGACTTGG
The DNA here is from genome assembly GCF_059628265.1 of Tinamus guttatus. Classification (NCBI taxonomy): domain Eukaryota; kingdom Metazoa; phylum Chordata; class Aves; order Tinamiformes; family Tinamidae; genus Tinamus; species Tinamus guttatus. The sequence continues at coordinate 1,098,820 of NW_028288746.1, forward strand.
AGGCTGAGGAATGCTGCTCCATACTTACCGTGCTACTGAGCCAACTGATGCCAGGCATGGTGGGTAGTGCTTGTTTTTTTTTTTCCAATTGGTTTGTACAGCTGTCAGATAGGGAAATGACTGCCTGTGGTTTGTGTGCCTTTTTCAGACTCTCAAGGAGGATTTGATGTCCAGTGTACAGCAGGTTCAAAGAGCAGAATTAGTATTTCCCAGGTTAAAAGTATGAAAAGTCGAATGGGGTTGGGCATTTGATGACAAACGTGATGATTCATGTAGCCCCTGCTCATCTCTGCAGGACTCTTATGTCACCGAACACGTTGCCTGCAAAGGGTGTTTAACAGACCTGGCCACCATGCAGCTACTTGCAACTGCTTTTGCCCTCCCATCCTTTTGGCATATTTTGGGTTTGCTTGTAGATTTTCTTCTCTCCTGTAATTAGCGTGGCCTCGTGCATTGCCTGTTGTATCTGAAGCGCTGGCTCTGAGCTCCTTAGTACCTGTCAATATGAGAGTCTGAAATGTATGACCTAATTCTGCTGCTGGCACTTTGAAAATGTCCTTGTTCTTCCACCTCCAGCTCTGAGATTTGGACTTAACTGTTATCCATCTTCTTCCCTGCTCCAAACCAGCCACTTTTCCATAGTTGGGCTGAAAGACTTAATTCCAGCCTTGATCCTCAAGAGGTGTGAATATACTGCTTGTGTCAGTACACATCAGTGCGAGAGCACTCTAGGGCTTCGTAAGAACATTTGTAGCTGTTAGTAATATTGGATTAAAACAATTAGAATTGATCAAGATAGGGATGATGGTTTTTCAGCGAGAAGGCCAAGTTACCCAAGGTGAATTAAGTGCACCTGCTCCAGTGACTGTCTTCTAGCACATTTTACTCAATGTTATTACAGTGAGCACAGGAGACTTTCATATGCTAAATGAAGCTTTTACTTTTGGGCCCTATTTTATGAACCTTTTAGTTTACACCCTCCAACCAAAACATGTAGAGGATTATAAGGTATTATGTGAAAAGATTACACAATCAAAACCTTTCTCTAGAGTGTGGGTTCCCTTCTTTAAAACATTATCCTTCTTCTGCACTGTCTTTATCCGACTTTCTGGACTCCCTCATCGTTTCTCAAGGCTTTTCTCAGCTGGCATTTCTCAAGCACAGTTTGTCCCACCCAAAGATAGACACATACCACAAGGTGAGATTAACCTCGTCCAAGGTCTTCTGAACTGGAGGCAGAGTTGCAGCTCATGCCAAGCCTGTGCAAGCCACATTTCCTGGGTGACAGTGAGATTTTGGTGCGTTTTAGACAGTCAGCTGAATGCTACCACTCAGGCTGTGGATTAAGGAGGTATCTGTCCTCAATTTCAGCCATTGCAAAGGCTGTCTAGTTAGATGGATAGTTTATTTGAGGGATATTTCTTATCCCTTTCACTAGCCATTTGTGCTATTGAAAACCCTCAGACAGATGTAAAATCAGGCTGCCTATCAGATGCTGGAGCATGGAAAGAGGGGACTGCGGGGTGATTTGGGCCATGACTGAAACTCACATTGGCTGCTCTTGTGCCAGCTGCTGCTCTTCCTCAAAAGCTTTAGTCCTTTTGACAGCATAAGCTATTCATTTTTGTGGATTTTTTTTCCACTGGTATTCCTTTCTTTTAAGTGAATTTCAAATGTGGACACCCCTCGGTGTCTCCCTTGATTCCCCTGATGGACATCTCTGTAGCAGATGGTGCCAACCAGCTGCCGAGCGCAGTGGTTTGCAGAGCAGAGTAAGTAACTTCCATGCTGCTGGGCTCCCTAGTGGTCTGCCTGACAGCACCCAAAGAAGCATTAAATGGCACAATGTCGCTGCTCAAGGTTCATGCTGCAGAAATGCCACTTTGTGCTTGACTGTGTCACAGCCCGGGATGTTCCAGCAGAAAAGCCGTGTGGGCTCACGGATTTCCTCCCTTCAGTTTCTGCAAAGCAAGATCTGTGCGAAGACCCAATTACAGGGTAAACGTGGGCCCGTAAGCTGAGCTGCTGGTCATGCATCATGCCTGTGCCTTCCTGGTGCCTCTTTTCATCGTCATCATCAGTAGCATTCAACAAGCAATTTGTCTTACATATCTTAAAGCCTGCTGCTCCTTCATGGTTTTGAGGGCTGAACTATCAGGTAATTATAAAGTCACAGAACACAGAGAGGGAAGGACTTGTCAAGATTGTCTAGGTGATATTGTTGCTGTAAGTTAATATAAATAATAGCTCTGTTATTCCTGCAGGTTGTTTGTCTGACCTTATGTATTTCTGTTATAACTGCTGAAAACTATTTTTCATAATGGAAGATGTAAGGCTTGGTCCCCTTTACATGCTTATATAAAGTGTTTGATTTAAAAGTGCAGCAGTAAATACCGGCAATACTTAAGGACTGTATTAAGCACTTAATTATTAAGGCAATACTTTATATTGCCTTGTATTAAGACAAAATTATTGCCTTAATAATATTGCCTAACTGGGCAGTACGTAATGACTGAAAAGTAGTACTCCTGTGGCCTCTGATCCCAATGGAATCAAACTTTCAAGGTGCCTCTTGCCTGGTTCAGCCTAGTGGTGGTGTTTCTCGAGCTCCGCAGTCTCTAGGTCAGCTGTATTTAGTGTTAGCTTCCCGGGATATGTAGAGAAATGCTTGAGTTTTGATACCCCGGGGTTTGAGACCGTTAGTGAGTTGAGCAGGATGGGGAGAGAGGAAGAAGCCGCGGTGTAAAGCTCCAGATGCACAGGTTTCTCTGAGATGTTTATCTTTCATGTTTGTTGGTTTACCCTTTTTAACAGCTGGAAGACAGCAGAATAGAAGTAATTTAAGCAGCCTAATGAACTTGTTATCTGCTCTAATTTCACATTTTTAGGCCTTTGATTTGATGGCTGATCATGTCCCTTTGTTCATTTTGCAAAACGATTTTTCTATCTTGCTTTATCACAAGAAGTCAAAAATCAGTCCAGTGGCTAACATGAATATGAAAAGCTCAGAGGGCAGAAGTTAGGACCGGGAATGTTGTACTGAGGTGAACAAAATCAATAATGTCCCTTGCCGTAGTTGGCTGGTCTGCTGTAGGGGTCAGATCGGGTTTTTGCTGGAGTACTGCAGTGCACGCAGAGTTGAACGTGCCCACAGTTTGCCCAGGAAGCTCCAAGCAAAATACCCTGCGTCTCTCTGCTTGTGTCTTTGAGGGACCTGACAAGGCTAGAAGGATTAAACTAACAGTGTTTCAAAAAGTAACACACAGGGACAACATCTGCTTTTATTTTTCTGAATTAGAGCAGAGAACTTCCCTACATGGGCAATGTGTCTTTAGCAGGCTTGGACCTATCTTGTTTAATTAGCACTGACAATTTATTAGATTGTTCTAGGAAAGAATCAACTGGAAAATACTGCAAATTGAAATGAGAAAAATAAAAAAGATTTCCAATTTAGGCTGCCATTACATCGTACTCCTACTACAGGTGTAATCCCTGCAGGGAGGTTCGTTCCATCTTGCTCAGGAAGGCTTGCTCTTGATGGGGAAGACGAATTTATCAGCAATATTGGCTTTTTCCATCCATTTGTTAAGAAATCAATGGGCATTCCTGACAATATTAAACAAGTACTATCCATAAAGTCTCAGCAATGTCTGCCTCTTGTTGAAAGTGTCTTGTTTTGGTGGGTCACAGATACAATTCTAAGAAGGATTCTGAAACATCTTTTTAGTGACTGGGGGAGCTTTCTATGCTCCATTTAGTAAGCGAAGGAATCAGTTTGCAACCATGCCTATAAAAAAGAGCTAAATTCAGGCACTTGTTATTGAAGCACTATTTAATAGCTTTCAAAAGGCAAGTACTGTCACACGTTCAAACAAACTCAGTATTGAAAATCACAGGCTTGCAAGCTAATCAAAAAAACAACGGGTGCTTTTCTGCAAACTTCAGGCATGAGAAGGACCTGCTGAAGCACCTGGAGCTTTGTCTGGCTCTTCGGACAGGACTGGGGAGTTCAGGAATTCTCCAGATCTGCCCATTTCTGATCCCCAGTGAAAAGGAAAATGGCAAATTTACTTTCCTGAGCATTATCTGAAAGAATAAGGCATGTGAGAGACCAGTATGTTAGCTAAAATTTCCTCCTCCGTGGCAGGAGTCCAGGGCTAGGAGAGCCGTGGTGGGTCCTCTGTTCTTTAGATGTTTATCAATAATACAAAGCTGTAAAAATGCACTATATGCGTTTTTGCATGTGGTGTGCTTTACTAATCTACATTTGTAGAGTCCCAGTACCAAAGAGATGCTATTGATTTTGCTTCTTGAAGAGAGAAACTGCTCTTCTAATAGGAATTAGTTCATTGTAATGTTATGCTTACAGTGGCTTTTAGGGCTTGCTTCTGTTTCCCTTGTAATTTGTTTTTCCCTAGAAGACTTCATAGTTAAAGGATACTCTCTTTTTACAAGAAAAACAACCTTTTCTATTTGGAATCTCTTGTCTGGGTGTGAGACTAGTTTCTGAGGTTTGCAGGCCGTGGTTCCTTCTGTATGAGTGCGCTGTTGCTGAGACAGGCATGTCAAACTGTCAAGGAGGGAAGCAGCAGTGAGAATAAAGTGGAAGAAGGTTTAGTAGGTTTAGCAGGTTCAGTGTTTGTGCTTCTAGCTCCGCACACCTGCATCTGTGTATTGCTTGGGCACTAAGTGCCTTCGTCTCCTGAGAAGATGCTGCTGGCCTGCAGGCATGTCCTGAATTGCCCCTGGTTGCTTTGATGACCCCATGTGACTATTCTAGTCTTCAAAAAAGCCTTTAAAATATATAATGCTGCTGGAAAAACCACCTGACAACAGGTAACCGAACACTTTGAGTGACACAAATAGGATTTTCTCCCCAACACATTCATCAGGGAGGCAACTGTCCCACGACACTAGGTGCAGAAAGGGTGGGAGAAACCCCCAAAGGCTCTGGTGCCCTTTAGCCCTCAGAGTCTAATCTTATTGCCTCAAACGGGGCTTTTGCTGTGTTTAGAGCACTTATAAACTGCGTCCAGTTGGCAGCTTTGTGCTGCTGCAGAGCTGCCCGCGGCCGCAGGCTCCTGTGCCTGGCGTCGCTCCCTGGTGCCCAGCAGCTCCCTCTGGAATTAGGGCTGGCAGTTACAGCGATGCTGTGCCTAAAGCAAAAAAAAATAAAATAAAATAAAATAACTGGCCTTTGACATCTCCATACTTGGATTGAAAAACAACCTTTATATTTATTCCAGTATTTTCCATTTATGCTCAATTCTTGTGGCAAGATTGTCACCAAAATGTTCACTGAACAACAACAAAAAATAGTTTTTAGTGTTTGCGGGGTTCCAACCTTTTTCACCTGTAAAAAGAAGGGAAAACATGAGAGAAGAAAAGATATTTAAGAGGAAAATTATATATTTTAATTTTTCATAAAAAGCACAATTTCTGGGCCATTCTTGTGGGCAGGTAATGACAGCTTGTGATGGGAACACAAGAAAATATGCAGCAGACATGAATTTTTAATCTTTTAATCTAGTGGTAATCTTTTAATCTTGTGGCTCCGTATTTTCTGAATGCTCCTGACTGGCAGCACCTTACACTATTCATGATAAAGAAGACTTGCTCTTCAACTGGTGATATTACAGAAAATACAAACAAATCTCTTACCCAGTTTTTAAGGAATTGACAACAATGGTCGGTTTTGTGTTGTGTGAGGGGGAAAGGAAAAGTCAGTGGGGCTGGAGGAGGTTTCTGTAGTCTGTAACTTGCTAGGGTGCAGAGTTTACTTGCAGCTCTCCTGGGTGACTGCTGTGATACTTGAAGTGAGAAACTGCTGCAAATAATCTACAACAGGCCAAAGTTTCTGCCTGTGCATTTTAGAATAATGTTTTAAATCTTCAATGCCCAGGTATCTCTGCAAAATTCAAATACTTTCTTGCGTTCACCTGATTTACTCTTATAATCTCTGTATTTGGAGCCTGCTTGCTTTCTGTGCTTTTTAAAAGCTTCAAAATTCAATTGAAAATGAAATACATCAAATGAAATAACCAGTTTATAAAGGGGTGATCTTTGCCCACGTCACATTTTTAAATGTCACTGAAACAGCAGTCTGTAATTAATTCCCTCTTAATGAAGAGGAAATGATGTTCTCGTCTTTCAAACTGTCCACAGTCAAATCTAAAAGCCTTAGGGAATAGGGAATAAGCTTTTTTTTCTTTCTTTCTTTCCTTCTCTCCACCAGTTTTTAGTTAATGAATCTGCAACTCATTTATTTGCATGTGATTTGGAAACATATTTTCCTGAGTGAGCAGCTGCTCTTATGTCAGTCTAAGCTAAGACCTAGGACAGGAATTAGCCCTTCTTTTCCTTCTAAAGGAGTGGGCGGGAGGCAGAGCACTTCTGCTATGAACTGGTCTCTTTGTAACTGTGTTAACTTGGGGGTTAATAACACAGTGGTGGATGGGGCCTTGGTGTTAATCTGCTTCTGTTAAAGAAAAGCAAGTCTGTTGAAATAATAGACATTTTCCCCCCTAGCGATGATTATTTCCAGTCAAGTTTTAAGTGATGAAGTAAAAATATTTTAAATTTGCTGTTCATTATCTTTCCAATCAATTGTCCAACTCATGAGAAAGAACACAGTCATGGTTACAGTCTAAATGATGAAATCCAGTTACTGCTTTTTCTTAGAAAGTAAAGAGAACAGTGGAAGTTCTCTTTGTCTGAAGGACAAAATACGAATTCAGAGGAGTTATGATACAGGAATATGTGACGTTTCTAAGAAAATAACTGATTTGAATTTTAGTCTTCTCGGCCAAATGAAATCTGAAACAGTTTTGTGCTGAGCAGTTTTCCCAGGCAACTTTTCTCATCAATCACATTTGCCTTTGCATAGTTTCCCTAACTATCTGCAACATGCCTCCTATCTGGGCTGGGAATAGAAATGCAGAATATTTCAGAAAATGTATTTCTCTGGAACTCTTTAGTGCTAGCAAGCTGAAATAATGACTTATGAGCACTTCAGTTATTCTGATTTTAGGCACAAGCCAGCAGTAGTGAATCGCACAATAACATTCTGGAGCTCAGATGTTGCAAAGATCAGAACTGCAAACACATCCAGAATGGAATCAAAGCTGTGGAAGGTGGATCATTTACCAGTGTGTATAAAACATCCCGGGGAGTAACACAACCTCCAACTCAGGAAATCTCCATTAGTCTGAAGCTGAGAGGGGAAAGCGTTCAGGGAAAATGTGATTTATACACGTCTTGTTTCTTATATTCTGGTGTTTGCTGCTCTCATAGATTATGGGGGCCTAATGTCGGAGCCAAGGGAGATCCGCTGGCCTTGCCGAGGTTTTCCAAACCCTGTGTCCATCCCGGGAAGCCTGCAAGTCCCACAGTGCTGAGCAAAGGTCCCAGGCTCCCTGAGGCAGGGCGGTGCTCCAGAAGGCCTGTTTATCCCTACCAATGTTTACAGCAGGTGCTCAGTCACTGTACACGTACAAGCAGGTTCTCCGTAAACAGACGTAAAGAAGCAAGGATTTGAATAAGGGCTTTTTGCCCTGTCCTGCTGTGGCAGGCGCAGCCTCGGCGTGCGCGCGGGGCCAGGGGGGCTTCGCTCGGCGCGGGCCTCTTCCCAGGGCGCGTTTGGGCGCTGCCCCGGCAGCGCGGGGAGGGCGAGAGGGAAGGTGCAGTTCGTGCTGGGGCAGTGCGGAGGCGGCCGGGCACCACCGCGGAGCCCTGCGTGCTACAACTCCAGCACTGAGATCTCATAGTTTCAAAGAGATGTGCCCGAATCAGCCCAGATTTCACGCTTTTACTGCTGCTGTTGCTGCCAAAATGAGCAGAGTGCAGCGTGGCTTGGTGGGGAATAAAGTGTCACGGAATTTCTAGGCAGTATTTTCTGTCTATCTGATGGTTAATCCCTGTTTCCCATCGCCTGCTGTCCTCTCGGGACGTGCACGGGTGCTCACACCCTTGGATTTCTTCCACATGTGTTGAAAAGTTTAAATAAATAATGGTCTGGGGAAAATTTAATGTGTTATTTCTGGGGACTCAGGAGCTTGCTTCCTGTTCTTACATTGCAGAACAGGAAAATAATATTGCTGACATGTGGAAGGTTATTGGGCTCTAAGAAGGCACTCGAAATGTGTGGGGAGGCCCATATTATCTATTAACAGAAGCAGACATCATGTCATTTAAAGCTGGGTCACATTTTCAGGACTCCCTTCACAACCATAGAATAAATGGGATTTGATTGTTTGGTTTTGTTTTTTTTTAAGAAATGCCTGTCTCTGCCATTCAACTGATCCAAAGCAATTTGCCTCATGGGGAAAAAAGCTAGTTTCTGTTGATTTATTCTTAATTGCATCAATCAGTACCTGAATTCTCTTCTGATTTTTTTTATAAATATTCTGCATGTCTATATTGCTTGGTGTTGTTGTTTAGTAATGCAGTTATCTATCTAATGTTTCAAAAATGAAAAGAAACCTGGAAATAAAATGAGCAGGTAAGAGTAGCTAGGCCCTAACCTGCCTTCTCTAGCTATTGCAGGTTTCAGCATTCATTTGATTTGGGGATGAGATCAGATGCTTGGTAAAATGTGCTGAATTTCTCCTTTATTATGCTATTGTAACTGGGACAAAACCTTTCATCTAAAAATATATTCCCCCTGCTCAGCTTTCTTTTCAAATTTCATGTTTTGATGAAACTGATGCTTCATGAGTACTTGGTTTTGGGGACTTGAAACGGGACTCTCTTCCCTGACATAGGATATTTGCAAAGCCCCCTTTAATTTTCCATCGTTTTGTGGCCAGGAGGGATGGTGGCAGCCGGGGAGGCCACGGCCCGAGTCCGATGCCCTGCGGGTGCCCAAGGAGGGCCGATCCCTGCTGCAGGGCTCGTCGCTTGTGCGGCTTGAGCCCCGCTAACGGGATTTTGGGAAGGAGGTGCTTGCTAAACGTCCCCACAGTGGATGGGAAATGTCTGAATGCCCGGGAATCTCCCCCGTGTGCGTGCGTGCGTTGGAGATCTGTGTGGAGCCACCTGGCCGCCTGCGGGAGGACAGAGTGGCTGCAGGGTATGAAGGGCCATCGGATATCCTGAAGCGCGTTTCTGCGGAAAAACGGGTGGAAGAGGTCGGCAGTCCCTCAGGTTACAGGTTACATAACCAGCAGTATCCAAGTATCACTGTGCAGCTCTCCCTAGCGAGGCCTCTCCTTCTCGGCATTCCTCCTTTCCTTTGATTGCAGCTGTTGCTCCATGCTGGACGCCCAGCATCAGGCTCCTGGGCATAGTTTTGGCCATGCACAAAGGAGCTGGATGTCTCCTGTCGCTCCTGCGCGCAGTCCCTGCTGTGCATTAAAAAAAACCCATAAATCCATCATATTTTACAACCAGCATCTTTGTACCTGCAAAATGTGCCTGCCTCCCTTGCTACAAGAGTATTTATGATCTCTAAAGTATCTGTTCATGTTTAATCCAGCTTTAAGCAGATTCCAGGTTTTGCCTAATGTCTTTAAAAAGGCTACTTTAGGGGTCATTTACAGGATTTATTCTGAGGACTGTAGAATTTATTTTTAAAAGCAAAAGGGGTGAAAAGAGGAGCTTTCTGCAGATTTTTTAAGAACTATTTTGAGCTGCTTATCTCCAAAATCATGTTGAGGGCACAAAACTTCAATTAGTAGAATGTTCTTGATGCTGATGGCATTGAAGAGGTTGTTAAAAATATTCATGGAGGGTTCACTGATTTGTGTAATAAGGCAGTAATTTCACATATACTCCTTTGAAAGGTTCATGACCAGAGCCCAGTAAAGAACTGTCACACTGATCATATATTAATGATTGGATTTTTTATGTGTTCACTTTGACATTCATCTGTAGGAGATGGAGATTTTTGAGGAATAACATCCATTAATGTTTGAAGCCACCTAGTGAAATTTCAAACTTAAAAAGATTTCATTTAATTAACTAACTTACCCTAGGATAAAATTTATTTCATTTGTGATTAAATTCCAGAATTTAAGAATCACATTCTTAAATACATACTTGACCTTTAACTATGCAGAACTAACCCTAGAAGATTCATATTTGGATTAAAAAACACTCTTCTTCAAACACATAGCAAATTCATGAGATGCAGCTGATCACAAGAAAGCATAGTGCGTGCAAATGGCTATGAAGGTGCACTTCATGCCTTGCCTGCGTTCTCGTCTTGCGCATGTCAGCCCTGCGTTAGTACTAGTACACAGTGCCTGTGTGGCCTGAAATTAATGTATTTGGAGTAATGAAAACATAAAGAAAACATAAGAGAAAAAATGAGTCTGAAGTTAATGTCCTTGATCTGAACACTGCACCTAATGGTACCTATTTAGCAAGAAATTAATTCTACAGTAGCTATTATATGTTCAGAGTTTCTGCTCTTGTTGAAAATGAGAAAGTGCCTTCAGTCATACTCCAGTTTCTTTGCTTCTCAAAGAAAACGGGGTATTTGTTTTGAAGAGTTCATTGCCAGACAGTGAAGGAAAATAATATGAATAAACAGTATTCACATTACGTTATGAATTACCGTATGAAGGTACATGACTGCGTAAGAGCACCTCCTCCATCTTCTGAAACTCGCGATATATTAAGTGACCACATGACTGGGAGGGCTGGATTTCCCGCGGGCTGCGTTTGTGCTTCCAGAAGTGCTGAGCAGGATGGCCTTGGAGGACGTTCGCTCATCTGCCTTTTCCCAAGAGGACAAAATCTCTCAAATATATATATTTATATATATGTATATACATATATATATATATATTTAAATGAGCTCAACTTCTACTTGAGGAAGAAGCTGTCACTTATGAAAGGGCATTTTCTCTACTTGCCTTTCAATGCCTTGATTATCATTTTGTGATTTTGGTGAAAAGTATTGGCCAGTGATTAAGATGAGGAAAATGACTATTGCCTTGTGAAGTGTTTTCAACTTTTCAAAATGACTTTGCTGAACATTTTCCTCTATCTTTCCATTTCTTTAGGCAGTCCTTTTTGAAAGTGCTCAGCAATGCTTTGGAGACTGGTTTTATGTGATAGTTATTTGTGTTTTACAGCTCTCATACTTTTAAACATTTAGGTACAAGACTGTTCACATTTGCTTTCCACAAATCTGCTTGAAGTCATTACAACAATAATGCTCTTTGGGATTATTCTAGACCTACTCCAATTCATAATTTCATAACCCCAGACGTTCCCCTAGACTACGAGAGTTGGAATTCTCCCCACTGCCTTTCCTCTGTGCTTACTAAGTAATGCAGCACACTTGCTTTTGTAGTCTCATACATAAATATTCCAAACAGTTTGTTTTCTCTTCTACCCAGGATTGCTGCAGTAGTTCAGAGCATGTTTACCGACCTGCCAGTTCCTCAGATGAGTCACCATGCTCAAGTCCATGCGTTCATCCATGATGCCTGGCACATAGGCTTCTCCCTGGCAATCAGTCCTTTCAGCTTGCTGCATTCTGGTGTCTGTAGTTCTCCATCATCTTTTTATTAATTCTTTACAGGTTTTGGAAACCTACATAGTGCGCCACAGGGTTTTTATTGCTGAAGATGCTGCCCTGAATGATGATGAATCAAAAGTTACTTGATTGGTTTTAATGTGACTAAAGTTTGCAAACGCCTTCCTTGGTGTGGGATGTGGCACTTGGTACTCATCAGCTGGTAGAATCAGGTCTGCAACTCGGAACAGAGAGGGCCCTTCTAGAGCTGAGCTGAAACCCCTGACTCGTGGCACAGCTGAGGACTGGGACTTGCCCGTCCTTCTGCACCTCATCCTCGCTGGGGCTGGCTCTGCTGGCCATTGGCACCAACACTTGCAACAGCATCAACCTCTCAGTCTTGGCTACATCTTAATATTGAGAAACCCTTCCAAGGAAGGCCTAAAGTTCTTCAAAATGTAGTGCCGGGGAATCCACCTCCTTTCTGGGATTGCCCAGGAAGGTGTCCTGGCGGCTGCAGGCTCTGTGCTTCATGTCTCTTTGCCCACGTGTCACCTTCCGAAACTCTGGTCCTGCTGTAAGCAGAGTATGTTGAAGGCATGGTTAAGCCCCAAGAGGTTATAAGATTTATGTTGGTAATTCAGAAATGTACCCTGAGTTTGTGTTTGTAAAACGTCTCAGGGCAATCAGCACTGTGATTTACAGCGGAGGCTTTGGGCTGGAATTGATGGCAGAACCTGTCAACCCACAGCACTTGTCGAGAAGGTGCCCTGATTAAATCTGTTTGTGTAATGAGATTTACTGTGACCTGCTGGCAGCAGCCCAGCAAACCCCCTGTGAGCGGTGCCCCCGACGTGGCGAGGCCTGGAGCTCTTCACGGTGCCCGTGTGGAGCTGCTGCTGGAGCTGGCATGGCGAGGCCTGGAGCTCTTCACGGTGCCTGTGTGGAGCTGCTGCCATGGCCGGCGTGGCGAGGCCTGGAGCTCCTCATGGTGCCGCGTGGAGCTGCTGCCGGGGTCGGCATGGCGAGGCCTGGAGCTCCTCACCGTGCCGCGTGGAGCTGCTGTCAGGGCCGGAGCCAGGGAAGCCACCTCAGGCCTTGCCTTTCTCTCCCTGAACATTGCCCATCTGCTCAGTAGCTACAGAGGCAAGTATTGAATAGGCGGGATGATTTCAAGGTAGCATGAGGCGTTGGGCCTGCGGTCTTTTAGCAAAGATGTCTTTTTCCATTTTATTCCTGGGTGACTCTGCTTTGAAGGAGCAAGATCTGCTCTCGCGTTTCTCTCTGGAGTTTGTAACGAGCCATCAACCCCAAGACATGGCAGTTTTCACAGCGTCTGTTACCTCGGGGTGACTGTGCGCGAGGTGCTCGGGGAGAGCACTGGCTGCCACCCTCCAGGAAGGGAAGGTCCTCGAGGCACCTTCCTGTGCTCGCTGGTGCCTGGCTGCAGGCCAAAAGCCACCTGCAGCCGCCTGGACTGACTGCGGTCACTGTCTGATTTAGGTCAGGAACGTTGTAAGGATCTTTACAGTCTTTTTTAACCCAAAGGACACAGATTTTTGTTCCTTCTCCCCACACAAACCCAAGAATGTCTCCTAAGTGCCAAATCAAGCCGTGGCATTTAGAAAGCTCTTGGACCTTGTGTTGAGGACTCCAAACCTGGCCAGGACCAGCTTCCTGGCTGCTCCCCAGTTTAATTATCCTCCGGACTAGGTAGCTGCATCATATTTCCAGGTTCAGCTTGTAACTTTTCAGCTTCAAGGTATTAAACATTCGTTGCCTTCATGTTAAAATACTACAGTACTGAAGGAGGAGAGGGTAAGATTTCTAGCATTAATGAAACTAAACTGACTTTTGAAGGTTGCACCCGGTTTGAGGAAAGAAGGGAAAAAGAAAGGTGATAATGGCCTGGCTCACCTTTATTGCTTTTAATACTTGCATGAGCCACCCTCAGTTTCTCAGAATTAACTACGCTGAATTCCAGTGGGACAACTTGGAGGGGGAGTGCTGGAGTAAATATCCTGGAAGGGAAGCAGTAGTTTAGAGTAAGTAAAGGCAGAAACTCTGTACTTTTTTGTAAGAGCAGGCAAAATCCCAAAGCTTGGCTTTGTTCTGTTCTTTCTGTCAGTCTGGCACTAGTAGGATAGCATTTTTTCTTTAGCACCCAATTTTTGCTATCTGATCGGGAGTCCTGCAGAAGTTCAGGGTTGTTTAAATATTTAAGAGCAAACACTGGATTATGGCAAGCATGGAAGTAATTTCTTTAACTATGTCAGTCGCCAGTCTGGCACGCCTGGGTCGTGCTCATTCAGGGGATATAAGTGGCGAGTTTTATCAACATACACTGACTTACGCTAGTGGCAGATGTGATTCCCGACCTGCAGCAGCTGCTGAATTCGCAACCGATACATGCTGCATAGTGGTACAATATAATTGGAGCTGATGCCCTGCTACCTGTTTATGCCACAGCGAATATATTTTTATAATTCCCTTCCTATGTAGACAGGTCCCAACTGTTTATAAACAGCCTTTTGCAGCCCCTGTCGTTTGCATTCCTTCAGGAAAGCTCGGCTGGGCTCGCCGTGGCATCGTGGCTGCTGCAAGGCGCGGAGCGGCGGCTGCGGGCTGCCGCAACGGAGGCTCTCCGGTGCCATGGGAAAAGGCCTTGGAAAGGAGGAATAGTAACTGCAACGTGGGACATCGCTTAGATGTCTTTGAATGGCCCTGGTGACAGATTGTTCCTTTTGCCCTGTATCCTGCTCATCCTGTTTTCGAGTGGTAGAAATCTATACTGCAGTGTTAAAGACTATGGCTGCAGTTGAAGGCAACTATGCATACATACATATATATATATAAGTATTTAAATATGTATATATAATCTTTTTTCCTTTGAAGATTGCATATGAATTTCTTTAGGTACAGTAATGTCATTTCTTGGACACGGATCTGCTGGTGCCACGTAACTTGTTCTTCCTTTTCATGGGTCCTCTTCTAATTTCTAACTTTACAGTGGTCCTTAGAAATTCTCCCTGTAGGATTCTGCCCTTTTTTACTTTGCTTAGTGCTTTTTTGCTTTCCTCTGTTTTGTTGTGTTCAGCATATACCTTGGAGAAGGAGATTCTCCCATTCGTGCAGTTTAGATAGGAAGAAAGGTTTGAAATTTTCCACAGCAAGTTCCTTTATTCCTGCTGTGCTCCAGGTACATAAATAGCGTGCTTGGAGCAGTGAATGGTAAAGAAATATTCTCTTTTGTAAACAGAATTCTAGACAGCTGTATCAGATATATGTTATTAGCATCCTCTGTCTTAACAAAAGATTTGCTTCTACCTTCATTGTTTAATTTTGGAAAAGACCAAAAAGATAAAGTGTGCAGAGAAAACATTAAATCATATTTTCAGTCTCATTCAGTATTTTAAATAAGCTAAGTGGTTCGTTTTATTTCAGTTCTAAATTCTCTGTTGTCAGTTTTTTAGTCTTTTGATGTCATTCTGACTCCCAAAATATTTACTACCCACTTTGAGAGCAGATACATACATAACAGGGCAAGACATTCTGAAGCTTGGCTTCAGTATTTTTGTTAACAACATCTCTTAAAATAGAAGTGCAAAACTGATGTGCCCTACTTTCCTCTCACTAAAAATAGATGCCTTTTGTTAATTTTAGATACAGTTGAGTTGCATATGTAATTAATGATATCAAAGAATCCGTATGATATTCAACGGGGTCCTAACATCAAGGGCAAAAGGAGTCTGACAGCTGCTGTCCCTAATGATTTGGTTTGTAAAATGTTTTCTGTTATTTCAGGAAGCTGGATGCTTTCATCTATGATGCAGCGGTGCTGAATTACAAAGCTGGGAGAGATGAAGGCTGCAAACTTGTCACAATAGGAAGTGGGTACATCTTTGCCACCACAGGCTATGGAATAGCACTTCAGAAAGGATCACCTTGGAAGAGACAGATCGATCTAGCCCTCCTTCAGTTTGTTGGAGATGGTAGGGGCCAATCTTTTCTCCTTTTCTTCTTTTCTTCCTTTCTTCATCTTTTCCTTTCTTCCTTCCTTCATTTCTTTCTTTCTGCACAGATAATTTAGTTTTAGTAGCTCTGAGCCTTTTATGGCTGGTCTCTTACAGAATCTTTGAACAAACAAAACAAACGAGTGAAACCATTTCTAGATGCTAAAACAGAAATCCTCTTCTATTCCATTCTAATGTCACTCTTTGGGAATGTTTGCATCTGTTTTCAACAATGGTTAATGTTTTCATATATGTATTTGTGCAAATATATATATAATGTATGTAAAACAGAATGTAACAAAGTAGTGTTGGCCTCGATGTAGTGTTTTAGATTTTTTTTATTGCCTTTGAGCAATTGCTGAGGAGTTTTTACTTGGCAGACATGTAGTCTTTCAGCATGGTTAAACAGCTGATCTGTGGCTGCCTTGTAGGTAGAGGGCAGGATGAGACATGACCCTCCCGACTGATGGATGTGCAGGGAGAGACCCTAGTGCCACCATTTGTGGGCTTATTTGGGGCTTAGAGAGGCTTATTTATGAAGGAAGCAGCCCTTACTTCTGCTAAGTGAGGTATATGGGATCCATAAAACTAAGTTTAAAAGACAATTACATAATCTTGTTTTAAACAGGTTGGAGTGCCTAAAATATTTGCTTTGTTTTTCTGTTTTTGAATAATTTGCAATAGTATTAAGAAGCATTAGATGTTGAAATAGATGGGAACTTGAACCAGAGAAGTTGAACTGTTTGTTCCAAACGATAGCGGAAAACCCCGGTAGAGCCTTGAAGAGGACCTGAGGTGTCTTTGCAATTCTGGGCTCCCCCCTCTAGATGCTGCCGGGGCATCACTGAAGCTTTCATTCTTTTCACCTTGTGTTTTCTTCATGCTTACCTGTTGTCGCTTTTGATACTTGCTCATACAAGAAACGAAATGAAATCACAGGTAAAGAAAATAAACAAAATAGAAGATAAAAGTGTATGAAGCAGTTCAAGGGAAAAAAAATCCTCAAAATCCCAAGGTGCTGACTGCCTCTGTATATATCACTGTCTCTGGATTTCAGGGGAAAAACTAAAAGGCTTGGAGGGAAGAAGGGTCTATCTTATCGTGTAAATACACTTTGAGCTGTGGGTTTATAGAGGCTGGGCGTATTTATATTTCTAACATATCTTTAGTAGCTGAAAATAAATAATTGTCTGCAGAACTTGGCATTAAAACTTACACATGAGTAATTTACAGAAAAGCAATGGATACAGAAGGCATCCAGTTTGAATGAAGACTTGCCCTGAAACATCTGCTGGCTCTCATGCTCGTCATTGCTCAGATATTACTTCAGAAGGCAAGAACCTTCTGAATGCATGAACCATGGCAATTATTGATATGTCTGTGCCGTTTTTGCAGTGCCATTTAGAAGGTTTTCTGAACAACCCATGCACGCCAAAATGTAACTTGCTCTTATTAAAAACCTCTGAACTTCAACAAATGGTGTGGGTACAACATAAGAGGCCAGCAGCTAGACATAGGCAATGGGTAGGAAGGAGGTGCATTCCCTCCAGCCCCAGCACCGTGTGCCCGCCTTGTCTCACCTAGTTGTTGGATCACAGATCTAAATAGCACTTTCCTAGATAAGCCAAATCTGCAATAAATACTAAGAATAATCGTAAGGTTGAAATTTCTTCTGTAGGTGAACTGAAACTAAACACCAGGAAACGAAACGGAAAGAATGATTTCCTGAGACTAGCATGACCTGATCTCTGTAGTGTAGGTCTAATTCCAGGAGTTCTAGAGGTAATCTTTTTAGCTGTGGCTTTGTGGAAGTGCTTTGATGACCCAGAAGGGATGAACTCGGCGTTCAGACCAGCACCGCTCGGCGGCATCACTGAGCATCTCCATGGAGTTACCAGGAGAGACTCAGAGTCACCATGGTCGCAGGGAAAGGAGAGTCTTAAGATGCAAGTCCTGGGAAAGCTACCCTGGCCTCCCAGTGAGGTTGTTGAGCTAAGGAGACATACGCAAGTGAGTGTCTAAATACTCCTCTCCCATGTGCAGGCTCTGCAGAATTAATTATTCTTTAAAAACTAACTCTATAACAGCAAAACCTGGCAGTACTGCATTGTTATTCAGTATATGTAATACAGAATTAATCTCATTATGGGATAGTTTCAATGAATGATTATAAGTGTGTCATAAATCTAAGAAAAACTTCCTAGTGAATTGTGCAAACACAATTTCTTGATATGAATGTTATGTTAATGAGAGAAGGAGACAACCTTTTAGATGATACTTCCTAGATATTTGGATAGGACCAAGTAATTTATTTAAAATTATGCCTGATCAGGCCTACAAAAATCACAATTACATCTCTTTTCCATTTACACTGTGCTGAGATAGGCTCTTGAAATGTCTTTTAAAACTTTAAATTTCCTCTGCATGTATCAAGTTTTTTTTTTCCATATTGTTCTTGTCTATGAGCCAGCTCAGTCTGAACAAAATGTCTGCCAAGTGCATATGAACCTTCTTCCTCTTCCTCACTGATTAAGTGAAGCTCAAGTACTACTGACTCGTTCATGCCAGAGCATCTTCTCATGCTTTCCAGAACACAACACTTTTTTCCTGCACTAATGTGGGTGGTTTTAACTCTCATTTGTGTCCTTTTGACACTGGAAAAAAAAATTAAAGGAAATAGAGAGGGCATTGGTTGTGTGTTGGGGACAGCCTCAGGCTTAGACTGGCGGCAAGATGATGCAAATGCTCCTCTGGCATGGAGAAAAGGGGAGATGGGGAAGGATGATGGAGAAGAGCTGTTCAGGAATTTAAACAACAGTTACCTAGTGCTTTCACAAATAGGATTATCCCAAAAATGATTCATCGCCTGGGCTGTGCAGATTCATATACGTAGCCTAGTTTCTAGAAAGTTGAGATGAATCTGCATTTGTTAATAATCTCATTAATTGCTTTGGACAACTGAAACTTTTCTGATGCTCTGAGGTAGGAGCTGTTCTCTGTATAAACGCTGCACGAGTGAAGGCTCTTCCCGAGTGACCTCCTGTTCTGGCACATCTCGCTGTCTCCACGTCGCACCTCATCATCGGCACAGGCTTCCGGCTGACAATTAGCATCTGCAGCTTTATTTAAAGTAGTTGCACATCAAGGTGATTCTCTGAGGTGTAGTGGTTGTTGTGCGTATGTGGGGCTGGCTACAGTCATAAGAGCGTTTTGCTTTTAAGCTGAGAAATAGAAATACCTCTGTTGAGTAACAGAAGAGTATTGCAGAACGCTCTCCGGAGAAGCAGCAGCAACTGGCTGTTCACAAGCAGCTAAGGCGGCCCCTGGCCTGGCACCTCGTGCCCACGGCGGCGGGGACGCGCGCTCGGAGCTGCGGCGCGTGGGCGCCCCGGTAAACCCGTGCTAAAGGCTGGGCTGGCTCCGCGCCGCAGCTGGGAGCCGCTTCCCGTGTCCGCTCACCCAGCGCTCCGTCTGGGAGAGGCTGCGCTCCCCGTGGCCCCAGGGCTCCTTAGCAGCAGAAATAGCAGAAAAGGCGCCCCCAGCACAGAGGGGTGGAAAGGGGGATCCGGAAAGGGCTGGATGGGGAGGAAAGGTAGGGAAAGGAGCGGGGGCGGATAAGCCAGCTGGCCAGGGAGAGCATCTGCCTGTGCCACCAGCGCAGGCTCTGAGCAGCGGCTGGGAAAAGACCCTCCAGGGAAAGAGGCAGCTCTGCTAAGCACTTAACCCTTAAAGCTGCAGTCTTTAAAGCAATTAGAGACACGAAGATGTGAGGAAGAACACTGGTCTTGGAGTTCCCGCAGAGAGCCTGTTATCCTCTTCCTAATGCCTTTCAATTCTGGTTAATCTTCATGTGCTTTTAGGATGCTTTAATTCACTGACTAAGAATTATTTACTGGGATAATTGCTTCCCACTCCTTAGCAGTAATAGGTAACTGTGGAAATAAGATTTGTCCCCTAAATCTGGCAGAGGAAAGCTCTTTGCATTTTTTTCATGTTTTAGCATAAGCCTTCCAAATCGCTGTCTCGATTATAAGAAAGTGCAGCAGTGTGACTCACACTAGCTGGTAGAGACCGAGAAGGAAATACGTATGTGATTATCAGGACATATTTTCGGTGTGTGCTGCTTAGGCAGAATACACCCACAATCCCAGTGATTTTCTGTTTATATATTTAGTGTCCTCCTTAAGCACTGGGTGGAACAAATGTGACTGGAGAGTGTGAGTGCAGAAGTGGGGGGTGTTTGTGCAGCGGAACAGGAGTGGGAGGGATTGTAATATTGGAAACCGTGCTTAACGGTTCTGCTTTAATTCAGCCCTCAGTAATGGGGTCAGGCAGACCAGAGCCATTAGCTCACAAGAAGTTTATTGCTGTTAGTCGTCTCTATTCCTTTTAGGATTTTTTTTTTTTCCTAGGGAATTAACTTGGAAAATTCACACTGTAAGAGATACTGTTTTGGAGGGAAAACTGATTTCTAAAGGTCACTGTGCTTTTATGTAATGTGTGACACGCAGCAGCCTGGATGGTTCAGAGAGCTGGGTCACGTTGGAATTGATGAGCTTATTGAACCAAACTCCTTCAACCCGCTTGGCTCCTGACCCCTCCGCTCGGGGCAAAGCCTCCAACACGGGGCTTCCCGATGGCGAGTGCTGCCCTCTCCTCTGGAATACAGGGTGAGTGATCACCGGAAAACAGGCAGGCCCTGAATTTGAAAGCTGGGCACTTTGTGTCATAGGGAAAAATGGATGAACTCGCCTGTGTAGCCCCTGTCTTTGGAAAATGATGCCCCCATGGCAAGCTTGGCTGCATTTATCCCCTTTAGTCCAGGTCCAGCAGTGACCCGTGTGGGGTTTCCTACCCGCTGTGCGCTCGCGCTGAGCCGCTCCGCTCCGGCAGGCCCGTGCGCGGCGTGTGTCCTCCCTGCACCGTGACGGCGCCGGAGCGGGGCTCTCCTCCGCGCATGCCTCTGCCTTTGGAGCAGGAGAGACGCAAAGCACATTTCTGCTCTCTTAATGTGTGAGAATAGTTACGTAGATTAAAATTAAGATAAGAGCTTTTTTGAGAGCTCCCTCCAGCTTAGCACAGGAAGGAGCAAGGCTCTCTGCAAGCCACCAGCAGCGTCTCCAGGAACCCGGGACAGGGGGAATCCTGCATGGCTCAAGCCGAGCAGCAAACATTGCTCAGTTTTTAAAAGAAGGAGAACATGATGAATTGCAGACTGGAACTCCAGAGGTGGTCCTGGGGAGTCAGGCAGAGCGTGAGGGCTGGGAGCACCGTGTACGTAGGGACAAAGCGAAGCGCCATGCAGAGGTGTCCAAGTGCTGCTTGCCCTGTAACCGAGAAACATGGTAAAGAGTCCTGAGTTACCCCAAGAGCTGGAATTTTGCTGTTTGTTGGTGGGAAGCCCATATTGTGTTTTGGGGAAGAGCACAGAGGCTCAGCTCCCTGCCTAAACACAGTTCTTTAAAACCGTTGCTCGTCCTGTTGATGCAGGGGTGTGGAAGAAGCCCTTAGCTTACTGTGACCCCTGCACAGTTACTTGGGAGTTTTGCAAATTAAACATACTATGCATGTGTTAAACAGAAAATAAAAACTTCCCTCTGTCAAATACGTTCGGAACCGTTCATCTTCCAGCCTTGCACGGGTGTCATGGCATATATTTTTACTGAAATCTGGAACTATTCAGTTAATCTTTAATGTCATCCACTCATGGATGGATGGATATAGAAATTGGTTGTGGTATGACATCCTGGCTAATAGGTGCCTGAAATAAGTATAAAGAGCCTTAAAATAAGTCTGATTAATATTTATAAGTGTCTTGAGAACCCCTGTGAGATGTGGGCTTGAACTCCGTTAACACATGGTTCACTGTGGCCTGGCATTGAGGTTGTTCCTTACATTTCCGAGGTCTCACTTATAAAATACTTGAAACTTTTATTTGCTAATTAAACTTATGCACATGGAGATTATTGAACTCAGCTGTATAGTTGTAGTGAGCTGATGGCTCTGGTCTGATGTTTTTGTAAGTCAAAATTATAGTCTAATGTGCCTTATAAAGCACAGATGTTTCAGTTTTAAATGCATGAGGGCTAAACATGAGAGATTATACATTATTTAAATATATAGGTATGAAAATAATGGACAGGAAAGGCAATAAAAAGATCTGGCATTTTGCCTGGTCTGTAAAGTCAGCTGTTTTGAGGTGTTATTAACATTAAATGAGTAATTATTTTATAAATATATGCATGTACATATAAATATATATGCATACACATACACATAATGCTGTAAATGAGTATATAGAGTTCCCAGCCTGATCTGTTCACTGCTAGATAGTGCCATTTCTTAAATACAATACATTAATGATTCACGTGCTGTACAGTCAATATAATTGGGCTGGGTTCCTGGAGGATATTACTCACATTGCTGCATTCCTCCCAGGGCAGGGGGGGTTGCAGCAGCAGCATTTGTGAAGCTCTGGAAGAACGTTGGCTTCGCAGCTTGCCAGGGCTCTGCCATTTATCTTGACTCAAACAAGCGTAGTTTGTTTCTGTAGTGACGTTTTTGGAAAGGTTAGTGGATTGTCAATAGTTACTTCAGATGTGCATGCCAAAGGGAATGAAATGCATGGAAAACAGTAATAAAAAAGGGAGTTAAATTCCTCTGTGAATTTTGTTATGAATTGCAAAAGGGCACAGCAGTCAAGTCAAATTGATGCTTGGCAATCTTGGGAGATGTGAGTTTTCCTGTGGGAAGGAATGAGGGCCGATTGCCAGAAGTTTGGATACTGATGCACACACCAGAAATATTGCTTTCTCTTTGGACTTTAATTTTTTCTGCTCTTGTGTAGTCTGTGTGAATTTTATTTATAGACCTCAGGGAAGACATGAAAGAAAGATGAGGGGAACAGTTCATTGAGGTTTAACATGCTGTTTGCATACACGCCAAACAAAAGAAATCCAAATATTCTAAGAATGGAAAAGCAATAATGAACCCCCAAATCTCTCTCAGTAGTGACAATATGTAATTAACCATATTGTTGCAATTAATGTATTGCTCTCTCCTGGATTACATGACTTTTGGAGATTCTTTAGGGTTGACCTTCTTCTTGGGGGATGCTCTGAGGGGTTTTGAAGACTGAGCAATGTAATTTTGGTGAACATGCACTCCTTTCTGTTTTTCAGACATAGAAGTTCCCTTTATGTTTGAAGCACAAAACTAACCTCAGAACGGAATAATCTCTCTTGCAAATTTGTGAAATGCCCTTTGCTAAAGTACCTTGGTATTTGTCCTTTCTACTTCATTTCCTTCACGTTCTCTGAGAACCAATTTCACCAGCCCAGTCGTACACTCCAGCTCACGCATCCAGGTTATCTGTGCACTGCAGCTTTCCAACTGCCCCGGCACGTTATCCTGCAAACTGCTATTGCACAGCAGCTTAGCGATTTTTCTAGTCCCAGTTTTCAAGTAGTTGAAAAATCAATGTATCTTCTATCCACATTCTGCTGATCTTTAATGATATATGGACTGTAATTACTGAAAATGTGTTCCTTATTACAGAAGTCACTGGTAAGGATTAGGGATCTGTAGCGTGGGAATTCTTCCCCCAAAGCAAAGCCATATATTGCCATATATTTACCAGGATTTTCTAGGGAATATCTGGAAAGACCTGAGCCAGCGACTGTGTAAGGGGCCTGAGGACTAGGCGAAGGTGTCAGATTTAACACCCATGCTGTTGGAGGGCTCTGTGAATCCTGGCTGTGTGTTTGGCTCCGCGGGGGTATCCGGGGGGGTATGGGCTGTTGGGACACGTGTGGATCAAGGAGAAATCCGCTGGGAGGGAGCTCTCTATAGCAAGTGGTTATCAGTAATAGCAGAAGAAAGTTACTCCTAAATCATAAGCCCCAAAATCTGAGGACATCCAAAACTAGGGTGCTGGGAGACAAAATCTGCTGTATTTGCAGCTCCGTAATAGGTAAGACTAAAATGCTCCACAAATGACACAGTAAATGGCACTGTTTTTTTAAAGCAGCTTTGGCTTTCTAACACCAGGGACTTCCGTAGTTTGGCTTATCCTGTGAGTGCCACTTTCCTGATTCTAACTCTCCTGATGGCTCGCTGTCCCTAGGGGAAATGGAAGAGCTGGAAACGCTGTGGCTCACTGGCATTTGCCACAACGAGAAGAACGAAGTCATGAGCAGCCAGCTGGACATCGACAACATGGCCGGAGTGTTCTACATGCTGGCAGCAGCCATGGCCCTCAGCTTGATCACCTTCGTCTGGGAGCACTTGTTCTACTGGAAACTCAGGTTCTGCTTCACTGGAGTCTGCTCGGATAGGCCGGGGCTGCTGTTCTCCATCAGCAGGGTTAGTATCGCTCTCAAGCAACACAAAATGTGCCCACTGCCTCCCCAAAGCCTTGCGCCTCCTCCCGTCCCAATGGGAGACATTTCTAATGAGCGTTTTTAACCACGAGAAAGTGATCAAGGGGTCTAGGACACGCGCGTGCTGCACGGGAGCCCCTTTCTGCCCTGGGTCGTGCTAGGGTAGCGGTTAGCAGGCGACAGGTAATCAGGAATTAAATACTGAAATGTAATATGTTTAGGGGAAAATTTTGATAAAAGAATGTTAGAGTTGCTCGGACATGGGAAATGGACTAAATATAGGCAACCATTAAAAAAAAAGCATTGAGTTGATGACCACCATTAGCTCTCTGTTTTGTGTATCTCTTAAATAAGTAGATTTTAAGTGATAAAAATGTATTGGAATATTTTTGACATAAGCTTTTCCTGACAGAAAACCTCAATAAGGTATTTGAAAAAAACTCACCATCTATGTGTCGTATATGATATATGTCATATACCATCTATTATATGTTTGATTAGAGATTAAGACTTTTTAATGATAACTCTACCAAATCCAAAGTGCCTTTATATACTCAGGTAATGGATACTTGTAGTACAATCAGGGAAGTAGATGCTTGCTCTTATATTTTGACAAACGAGATTTTTTTTTAACGCATAGCACTTTCATTAACTTATAACTTATATAGCTGAGGAGAATTGCAAATGATACTGAAATGACTAATTGCTTAAAAATGGACTGAAATTACCCTCCTGAGTAATTTGGACTATACTGGAACTGTATTAAAAATATCCTGTGCTTTGGGGAATCTCAACAAAAACAGATATACCCTAACCTCTACATTTTGCATTTGAACTTTATACTTTTACTTTTCGTGTGTGAAATTCTCCTAACCACCGTGGGGAAAAAAAAGTATGTATTTCATAGGCAAGTTTCTGAGAAATACAAATTCACAGGGTCTAAAATGTCAGTGGAGCTCACAGGATTGACTAAAGAGGTTGGAGTTACAAGATGAACTTCAGCCTTTTGCTCAAAATGAACTCAATTTCAAATTTTAGAAAAGCTGAAATTTATATATATATATAAATATATATATATATACACACTAGGACAGGAAATGGGAAAGCTGAAATGCCATGATGAGAAGCTTTTTTTTTTTAATTCAGTGGAAGTAAATAGTGCCGTAACTTCCAAGCAAATATCCTGACTGCAGGCTTGTTTAGAAAGATAATTTAAGTTTAGACTAATAGCATTTCCATTACTGAAAACATTACTGTTCTGTGAAATACTGGAATTCTTCTCTACAGAGCCAAGAAATATGATAGACCTTTTCCATATACTTATGCGGAATAACATTTGGAAAGGACAGATACATGCTTTTAATCTTTCCACTCATTATATAGATAGGCAATGTTTAATTTTTATTTGTTGCTAATAATAAAATAGATTGAAAGTATTTAAAATTTAGAACTAACAATTTAATGTGTTTTATATTGCTCCTATTACAGGGTATTTATAGCTGCATTCACGGAGTACACATCGAAGAAAAGAAGAAGTCTCCTGACTTTACTTTGACCAATTCCCAAACCAACATGCTAAAACTACTACGAACAGCAAAAAATATGACCAATATTAATCCTTCAAGAATCAACTCCCCCAAAAGAACAGCTGATTTTATTCAAAGGGGTTCCTTGATTATGGACATGGTCATGGATAAAGGAAACTTGATATTTGCAGATAACAGGTCCTTTCAAACCAAGGACAACTTCTTTGGTGACACCATGAGTGAGCTGCACACGCTTCCTGGCAGTCGACACAAGGACAATCTTAACAACTATGTTTTCCAAGGGCAGCATCCTCTCACACTGAATGAGGCCAATCCAAACACAGTGGAAGTTGCGGTAACAGCAGAAGCAAAGGGGAACTCCAGACCCAGGCAGCTTTGGAGGAAATCTGTTGAATCTTTACGTCAAGAATCTGTACGTCAGGGCCAAGGTCCCCAGAGAGAAAATGGGTCGGAGGAAAACAGGCAGCTTTCACTGAAAAGCCAAAGATACCTCCCCGAAGAGATTGTCCATTCGGATGCGTCAGAGACATCAAGCCGAGCCACTTGCCATATGGAAGCTGAAAACAATAACAAGCACCACAAAACCAAGGACAACTTTAAAAAAAGGACGGTGGCATCAAAATACCCTAAAGACTGTAGCGAAGTGGAACTGACATATCTGAAAACCAAGCAAAGCTCTCCACGGGATAAAATCTACACCATTGACGGTGACAAAGAGCCAGGATTCCGCTTGGACGCGCCCCCATACATTGAAAACATTGTCCTTCCCGAAGCCATCGAGTTTCCTGACGTTTACCAAGATCACAATGACAACTACCGGAAAGCAGAGCACATGAACAGGACTCCCCTGCACAATGAAGACAGTCTTCCAAATAACGACCAGTACAAGCTTTATTCAAAGCACTACACCTTAAAAGATAAAAATGCTTCCCTGGTTGATATGAACGACAGGTACAGGCAGAACTCCACCCACTGCCGGAGCTGCCTTTCCAGTTTGCCCGCGTATGCGGGACACTACACGAGCAGATCTCCCTATAAATGTGACGCGTGCCTGCGGACCGGCAACCTCTATGACATTGATGAAGATCAAATGCTGCAGGACACAACGAACTTATCGCTTCCCGAAGAAATATATGAACACGGTTGGGCACAGAATAATGCTCTGCAGTATCATAAAAAAAATAAGCTGAGGATTAGCAGGCAGCACTCGTTCGATAATATCGTCGATAAGGCCAGGGAAGCGGATATGGGAAGACCTGCTCGTAGTATAAGCTTGAAAGACAAAGAGAAGTTTCTAGAAAGTAGTCCATATGCAAACATGTTTAGTGTTCCCTCAAGCAAACTGTTGAGCAGCAAGGCCCCGTTTTTAACCCATGCTCTTGAGGACAGTAAGCGGAGCAAGTCCCTGTATCCTGATCACGCCGCGGATAACCCTTTCCTGCACTCGTATCGTGACGACCAGCACTTATCCCTTAGGCGAAGTCCAGTCGATCTTTATAAACACTCATTGCCATCAAGAGGAAGAAACGATAATTATTTAAGGTCCTCTATAAAATCTACAGCATCATACTGTTCCAGAGATGGTCGGATACATAATGACATGTACATTTCAGAGCATGTTTTGCCTTACGTTGCAAATAAGAATAGCGTGTACTCCACTCCAAGGGTTTTAAATTCCTGTAGCAATAGACGTGTGTATAAGAAAATGCCTAGCATTGAATCAGATGTTTAAATTTTCCTTGAATACTTTATCTATAGGGAAAAATAGTTGCCAGCATTTTAGAGGGAGAATTTATCCTTTAACAGTATCCTGCTATGGTAAATGATATGTAAACCTCTCCCTTTCCCAGCGTACTTTTGTACATGAATAGGTAAACTAGTATGCTCCTAACCATCCTTTTAAAATATGTCTTGTTAAAAAGGAAAAAAAAAGCCATTTATGTATGCTTTATATATAAATGGCAAGCTATACTGAAATAGCCCCAATATATGTTGGCAACTATGTTGTTTTGTATCTAATTATTTTGCTATTTTGGTTATTCTCATTTATGTTGCTAAGTATCATTCAATGTATTTTTGTCCTTAGAAATGTTTAGTGGTTTTCTAATACCGGATAAGCAATATGGTATGCATGTAGTATGACACAGACAAAAAGAATTAGGAATGCATTTGCACAGATACAAAAGTAAGACTCTAACAGAGAGCAGAGATCTAGATTTTCCAAAAATATATTTTAGATTCATAACCATTTTCAAATATCAGAACAACTACAAAAATGCCCAACCCCCAGGACCCTAATAAATAAAAAACAATGTTTTAGCACAAAACCAGAATGCTCATTCTAGATTCCTGGAAAATAAATGGGAAGACCATAGACCCCCAAAAGCGAACTTTTGCATACCAAAAGGAAGCCCCCGGTTATTGGTTAGTGCTGATGTACAAATGCTTCCATTACCTTTCACGTGCACTTACCATGACAAATTAAGTTCATTGAAAAGTCTGCAGTCATCTTGTCTAAAATTTCACAGCTACCTAACCCAGAGTATATATTTTTAGCTATCAATATATGGCACTTAAATCTATGGAGCTGTGAATTCATTAGTAACATGAGGCCTGCTATATATATGTAAGCTTGCATTTGCCCCTTACAGGTGACTACTCAGGGCTGTATAGTATTTCTTTTATTCCTTCACTTCCAAAACCAAATCCCAACCTCCCACGGTCCTTTGTTCATAGTGCGTTAGTGGTGACATCTAATTAATTGTATGTTTAATAATATTGAAGTTGTTCATACAGTATCAAAGAGCAGCAGCCATATGTTCACTGTATTCACTAAGGAATGCGATGCCATTTATTTGCATACACAGTGAAGGATTAACACCTTTTGAGGGACTTCTTCCTTCTCAAATATCATGCAGATTTATGAACATCAGGCTATTTTTTTAAAACTCTCTAGTTAAATCTGTCATATAAATGGAATACATGCACACAGGTGAGGTACAGAGAAGCAATGTCTTTATCATCATTCATAAAACACTAGTGCACAAAGATGTCACGTAACAGGGATGCGTTTTTAAATGAGCTTTGTTTCTAATGAAGACCAATCAAGTGTTTTCACTAATAACATCTATGCTACAAATTCCCCCACTTAGCACCCTCTCATCTCCCCCCAACCCTCTGGCCCCCCTAGATTTTAAACGTAAGTTAGGGCGGAAGGGAAGAAAAAGTCTTTCATAAATCGAGTGTGCAGTTGTAATTTAATTTTAAAAAGCAAACAAAATTACTAATGTGTTTAAATAGCAAAAGCATTTGGCAGATTGTGCTGTCCCATTCTCCTGCTATTCTGAGAATTGCTCTAGTATTTTTTGTGAAGGGGAAGTTTTGATTTTTCAAGCCTTATTTCCGTACATTTCACTGAAGGGTTGAGGGTTTTAGCAGGAAAGCCACTACCACTGAGGTC
This sequence comes from Tinamus guttatus, assembly GCF_059628265.1. Lineage (NCBI taxonomy): Eukaryota > Metazoa > Chordata > Aves > Tinamiformes > Tinamidae > Tinamus > Tinamus guttatus. The sequence continues at coordinate 1,127,688 of NW_028288746.1, forward strand.
TGACAAGTGTAATTACCCTACCTTTTCTTAAACTAAAACTCTCTTGCATAAGATCATATTTATGTCAGCTGTAATCATAGCATCTGCATAAGGGAGGTACAGCGTGCACTTTCCTATGGTTTGGGTAGCATACTTCAGAGAAGAGCTGTGAATGGATGATAACATAGGCAATAGCGAGATACAAAACGTAGCTTCTTACATTTTTGTTTACAGTTCTTTTACGAACAGCTTTGAGCTGACTTTAAGCACTGGTCTGTCCATAATGAGTTCTTGCTATTTACAGATATATTTGTGCATTACAACCATAGCAGTGACACCTGCCTACCAGAAAACAGGTGACGTTTTCTATGAAATGTAAAGGAATTTGGTCCTCCTAGTCCCTTTTCAACTTCCAAAACTCTCATGACACTGCATTACAACCATGTGTGTAGAAAGCACATCCGTGGGCATCTACAGGCTGTCTGGAGCAGCTCTTGTTTGATGCTCCCTCATGCAGCCCTGGGCCTCTTTTTGGCCCTGCTTCTCACGTGTGCTTTCTGCGCCCGGGCTGGAGCTCATCGTATGGACAGCAGATCCCCCTGCCCCTGCCGAGATCCCCATCTCTGCAGGAGTTGCATGAGCTCAGCAGGAGGACGATGTTTGTGCTCATGTGCTTGTGGCCATTGCCAGCTTTTCCGCCGTGCTAGGCTGCCTCAGTTGCTTACTTTGTTTTCCCTTCAAAAAGGCAAAGCCTCTGTCCCAGAGACAGGGGTCATTACTTGTCTCAGGCTCCCAGGAAGGCAAATGTACTAAAGGCGTAAATTCTGTTGTAATGAGTTCAGTAAATATACCTGAGGCAAATTTCGTTTCCAATGCAGACCGCAATCTATATATCCAGGTGTTTGAGCAAGCTGGTGTGTTTCTGCAGATCTGGTATCTGCTTATGCCGTACCACATGCTGAAATGCAGGGTGCTGAGAACTTCACTACCACGCGAATCATGAAACTTCACCGTAGCTTTTGTCTTTCACGTGGTTTTAAAGCTCTCAAAACATTGTCTGGTCTTTTGTATCATCAATGCTATAAGCAACTTGGCCCACACGTGTTGCAGGTACCATATGCAAAATGTATTCCCCTATACCACATTTCCTAAGGAAACTGCTGAGGTCTAAATATTCTGAAACCAGGTGGATTTATCCTTCTGCGAACTAGACAAGCAAATTAGCTTATAAAGAAATATATTGCAGTGCTTGCTCTTTCTGATCTGAGCAAATTTCTGACTATAGAGATTCATCATTAGATGGAAATGTGCAATAAAAAAAAGACCACCTCAAAACAAATTAAAGAGACAGAGGGAAGACTCAGTGATATTGCACAGCATTTGTTTGCATGAGAATGAAAACTACTGCCTTAAAGGAAACAAACACAGAGACTGAAGGTAGAAGGAATAAGAATCTGCATGCGTTTGTGGTTTTGATCTTGGCATATGCCATGACTGAATAAATGGGGAAGAAAAGGCTAAGATGTAGGGTTGTAGATGATGTGGTGGCCGATACATGTAAAGAAGCAGCTGAGAAGTTGAAGGAAAATCTTCAACAGCAGAGCCGCAAGCCACAGCTTGCGATGCTCGGCCATAGCACGTGTGGAGTTCTGAGTGTTGCCTGAGCACTGTTGATGTATTTGCACTGATTTTCAATGAAACCGAGATCAAGACTTTCTGTATTTCCCTCTCTCTCACTCTAGCTGCTGCTATTCTTGAAGAGGAGAAAAGAATCTTCCTGCCTAAGTGGCCATCCTTTCTGTCCCTTTCTGGATGGTGCTGGGGACTTGTTACATTTTCCTGATCACAGCTCTAGCAGTTTGTTGGTCATTCCTATCACCAGGATTTCCCGTGACTCCAGCTGGAACTGGATCAGGCTGTAAATGATACGGGTCCGTGTTGCTAGCATGCCCCGCAGGGTTGCACTGCTCCCGGATGACACCTTTTGTGGAGGCAGGATGTTGAATGGCTGAGGAGTGGAATAGGTATGCGGAGGTAAACACGCCTGCGTAGATGTACCTGCCTCGTGCTTTTTTCCTCTTTTAAAGACATTGTAGTACTTCTTTGTGTTCTTTTTTTGTCCTTCCCTTTTGCCACAGCAAGTTTTCCCTTTTCCTTTCAAACAGATTTTGTGTTCTGCTTGTGTTTCTTAGAGCAGTGTAGCCACCCACTAACGCATGGAAATAAGATAGTTTAATATATAAGATAAAATTAAGGAAAATAATATTTTTTTTGTATTTCTGGAAAAAGATCATTTAATGTTTTGACAGCTTTTGCTCAGAATTCATTATTCTCCTGTTTGAGAAGCTTTGTAAGGAAAAAAAAAAAGTGTGCTTGGACATGCTGAAACCCAAATCACCTCCAGCTCAATGTGTTTTGGTATCATCTCATAAGTATGTGTCTCTATCTCTGTGATCTTTCTGGAAGACCTTTGAGGTGAAATAAGGCTCAGAGCACAACTAAGGGAAATAAGGAGTGCTGTTTCTTTCCTAGTTAAATGACTCTTTTAAAATAGTTTAAAGGTAGTAAATGCTAGAGCTGTGTAGCCTTGGGGTTTGGTGCTGGCAGATTGCCAGAGAGAGAGGGGTTGGGGGCCACCTCCTGCTGTCAGTGCAGAGCCCTGAAGGCTGGGAAGGAGCTTTAATTTCTCATGTGCCCTGCAAACGCTGGCCTCGTCTCTGATGTGGAGGTTGTAGAAAGCGTAGGCTGCTCCTAACCTGGACAACTCGGTGGGGTTGCCCCAGGATAGGACCGGTCCAAGCCGAGCCTGCCGGTGACGGCCCGCGGTGGTTCTGTCACCTATATAGCCCTGAAGGTCCTCGTGTTTGCCATCGTCTCGTTGTTCTCTGTGTCCCGTGTGACTGTGTCAGCTCCAGGCGTGAGTGCCTGTTTGTGCGAGCAGCCTCCTCCAGCTGCGCGGGGCCTGCAGGATTTGTGTTCCTGTTGGCCCCGAGCGGGGCTGTGAGGTGACCCAGGGGCATCAAGGAGGTGAATAAAGATTCACCTTGCTTTACGTACATGACGATTGAATGTGAAAGTTACAGAAAACAGAACTTGGTGGGGAAAAGCCCTCTGTGGGTTAATCCAGAAGAGTGAGCCGTGGCTCGAGCAGGCTGTGCTCAGTGTCGGTCATCGTGTGCTGCGTCCAGGCCGGGCGGCCCTGCTCCTCCTCCCTGTCCTAGCTCAGGTGTCTGCTGAAAGTCGGTGTCTTCCCGCACGGGGCAGGCTGCTTTGCAGTGTAAGAGCGGTGTCCTGGTGACCCACTGAGCCTGTGTGTGTCCATTAGCGGGGAGAAGGGCAGGCCGGCCTGCCACGGCCGCCGGGTCCCCGCATCGCTTCAGTCGTGCGACGCTTGCACATGAAGTCCCCACTGGTGCGTGGCTCCCGCCGTGCCGCTCGTCCCGTGCTTGCCCTCCACCTCCATCGCTGCCGGTGCTGCTCCGCACTGGCTGTGTGTAAAATCCGCGGATATTTCACCTCAAACAGCTTCTCCCGCTGCCGCCCTGTGCCAGGCGCTCTGGTAGTGCCGCCCCTGAGCATCTGCTGCCAATCTTGGGCCGATCTCGTCATATCTCTAATTTAAAACCAGAAATAATATAAGCAACATGAAGTTAGTTCACTGTTTACCAAGTTTTGGTTGCTGTTTTGCATCTGGATGACACTTTTTGCTCCTTTTGCTTAGTTCTTTACCTGTATTGGAAAGAAGGCTAAATTAATAGAAAATATAACCATGCTGTAACATTGTCATGCAATACCTTTACTCGTAGATAACCACACTAAGTATAGTATTACATATTTAAGAAGAGAGATGGTTTTGACTCTCCAATTCTTAAAAAAGTAGTGGTGATAAGCAAATATACTCCTAGATGTTTTGTCCTTTCCCTTTTGTATTAGTATTTGTTTTCACTAATATATTTCAGAAATTATATTTCTATGTGCACGTTATAAAACTGTGAAGATAAATACCAATAAATATTGTGATACTGATACAGTGCACTGTAAAGTTCCAGGTGAGGTTATACTTTCCTTGGGAATTGCTGAAGGTTTCCTTACTTCTCATAAATGGTCCTAAGCTTTAATGTGGGCAAATGATATTATTTACAGTGACATGAAATTTTAATGGGGAATGTCTTGCTTTGCACTTCTGGGACTATTAGCAGAAATTATATGTTTTTCTCAGCAAATGCATTATGAGAATACTTTTTTTTAACTTTACGTATTGTACATTGCAGTACCTAAGAGAAGCCTTTTTGAAGAGGTTTGTGTTACATCATCTCTTACCAGATTCTTTTCTTTGGTCATTTCTACTGAACCCATTTAAAAAATACTGTTTAATGGCAAAGCCAGTATGGAAATACACTTTGGTTGCTGTTTCTCAGACAAGTTGCAAAACCCGTACCTGGGATCGTATCCATGCCGGTGCCGGCGCTCCGTAGGGTCCGGGCCTTCCTGCCTTACCTGGGAAGGAGAGTTTTCCCGCTTGCTGCTGGGACAAAATTAGAGGAGTTTGAGGAAGTATTTTGTAGCATATAGCATTTGCAATGGAAAACAAACTTCAAAGGTGAAAAATGGAACAAACTTGGAGGTTCCCAGGTGTGCATATTGGCAGATGGTCTGTGACGCTTACTGAGGACTGTGGTTTCAGGACCACATGGTAGTAAACTGAGGTGATTTAACTTCTACCTGAGTTTGAAAATCACTGAAAAATGGGATTTTTTTTTTAAGCCAAAGTCTTTATATTGTCATACAAGGTTTCACCGGAAAATGGGCCAAAGAATATGATTAAATATGCAAAAGGTTCATCCTATGGAAAAGGATATCCTGTCATCTTGATATGCACAGGGTCACAGGAGCAATGTGTGTAATTTTCCTGTATATTGCTATGTAGGTTGCACTATTCTGAATGATACGAGCCTGATATTTTAATTACCAAATACCACAAGAAGCCGTTTATTAACACTTTGAACTTGTTAACTAAATATATATACAGTATACGCCTGCGTGCACGCTTCCAGCCGGGCCGTGTGGCCAGCAGGGCCGTGCTGTGAGCGGCTCCGTCCTCTCCCACAGCCCGAGTCCAGAGTCCGGCAGCTTTAGCGCTCGGAGTTGGGCTCTGCTGAGCGGGGACACATGGAGCACGTGAGCGGAGAGGCCCGTCCCTGTGGATAACAGCCCCGGGGAAGGGACATCTCCTCCTGCCGATGGAAATGCTCGCAGCCAGAGAGGGGCTCTTGGTCTCAGTATTCCCACTTCAACAGTCTGTGTCACCTTACATGGCCCCCAGCCTCATCATCGAACTGATGCTTAAGGTAGCTAAGGAATGATATTTAAAAACAAAAATTCTCCAGAAAATTTTCCGGTGTTGTCCGCGTTAGTGCAGGTGTATCTTGGAGTGGAACTTACCTCAGAGCTTTCTGCTTCCCGCTTCCAGGAAAGTTCTTGCTCCCAGGAACGTTTTTAGCTGGTTTTCACTTGGCGCCACCGGCTTCATCGGCCGGGATGGCGGGTGCCCGGCACGGGCTGTGGCGCGAAGCCAGGCCCCTGGGGCCGGCATGGAGAGGCAAATGTGCAGGTCGGAGGCAAAGCTGCTTCCACCAAAACGCGCGCGCTGCGTCGGCTCTCCTCCCCGCTGGGGCACGTGGCAGCGCAGGGCGCTGAGCAGCCATTCCCCTTTCAGAGGCGGCTTTTGGCTTGGGAAGAGCAGCTGGGGCTCTGGTGCCCTCCCAGCTCCGGGCAGGGCGTCCAAGGCAAATTCAGCTGTGTCTTAGGCAGGCTCCTACCTACTGTGCACCCAAAAACCTGCTTTTCTGCCCAATTTGCGTGCATACATTTCAGGTTCTGCCACAAGCACTTGACCCATGAGTTAACAACAGGAATTTTAATTCACCAAGTTCAAACCTACGGCCAACCTGAAGGGTATTTCATTCCTCCTTTCATCCTGTTTAAAGATTTTTGCTCACTTAGACGCACTAATGCACTAATATTTCTCTATGCTAAAAAAACAAATCTCTAATTGAAGTTTAAAAAAATATTTTTACCTGTTTACTTGAACGATGTAAATTTATTGTGTTGTCCTGGTTACTCTTTAGATGCATACATACATACATACATATATATTTAAAAATTTTATATATATGTTATATATATATATTTATATATATATATAAGGTTTTCTATGGGAATGAGAGGGAAGAGAAGAACTCAGAATTGTAACAAGAATTCTGTGAAACATTTTAACATTTTCAAGTAACATATTGTCATTTTGAGTCTGATTTTAATTTTTTTACAGTTTTATCCTGAAAAAAGGACATGTAACCAAGGATTAGTTTTGACTCTTCTGTTATTATTCTAAGACTTCTGTTTATTTTCGTTTATATCTCGAGAAAATCAGAATTCATAATATTAGCTGAGCATTTGCTCAGGAAGAAAACGAGCCATTAATACACTTGGGATGGTATTCTTACTACAATGGGAAAAGCCACCGGGTGAATTAATTTGTACTCATCGCACAAAGCACTAATCTACACTGCAGTAGGAAATATTTGCACTCAGTAAATACAGTTTTACCAGAAATTTTGAAACCATTTAATTCCACATACAGTAAATTATAAAGCCTCTCGATTCTGTTATTTACTAGTGCAATTTACTGTAACATTCTCTACAGTCTAATATTTTGAACCAAAGAGTAAGTCATAAATTTCCAGCTGCTAGCAAGGAATAGAAGAGGTTTTAAGACCCCTTAACGCCTGGGGAAATAAATCAGGATACTAGAGTAGAACCAAAAGTATGTTGGTGACACAGAATAAAGCCTAAATAATTCATTTATAAGAGAGATCCAAATTTCATGACAAAATTAATAGTCCACTGGGATTTTCGAAATAAAAGGTTTGGGGAAACAGGGACTCATCCAAAGCTAGTTTTAACACTCCAGTTACTGCCTCTTTTATGGGGGGAGGTTTAGCGAGCTGACGTGCGTTTGGCCCGCGAGCGTGTGCGCACGGGGCGTTTTGATGACAAAGATCCCCGGGACCCACCAGCGCCCGCCCGGTGCCCTGCGGGAGGTGGCAGCCTCTTCTTCCCTTTTATTCCCTGCGTTACGCATACCATTCCACTGCCCTTCGCCCCTCTACTTTAACCCAGTGCATGACTGAGTGCTAATACTGTATAAATATTTTGAGACATATCTAAATAAAATGTTTGCTTCTAACTTTTTATGATAGAATATAATTATTATGGTTGTCTTACAAATTGTATTGTGTTCTTCATTTTTTGTTAAATATGTAGAAAAACATTAAGGGAATGGGAGACTTGAATGTCTGTGTGTAACGAAGTGTATATAACTATTTGGAGAAAACACACGTGCCAAGTATAACGATGTAAAAAATGTAAATATATGAAAAAAATCATTTTTCTAATAAAGATTATTTCTGCCAATTGATATGAAAATGAATGATGGAATCATTCGTGCCTGTGTTCCTGCTTAAATGGCACAAGATGAAGTGTCCCCTCTGAATAGAGCTGCCCTTGGTTTCCCGTTAGTAGCTGATTTGATGGGAAAGGTGTTAACAGCCTCATGTTTTGAGTCAGCCCTTGCCGTTAGAAATCATCGAAGGTGCAGAAGCCTGAAGCTAATGCTGATGGTTTGTACTTGATGCTCCCAATTTAACGTAATGCATGAGAAGGACAAAGACAATTAACTTAGGAAAATACTGCTCCGTGTGAGCGGCGCAGCCTGCGCGAGGGTCTCCAGCGCGGGCAGTGCTGCGGCGGCCCCTGTGCGGGGCAGGGCCCCGCAATCCCGCGTGCGGCCTACGCGGAGCGGGGCCCCGCGGCCATGGGAAGGCGCTGGAGCCTGCAGGACGTGGAGCTCTCCCTCCTCCCCGCACTCCTGGCGGTCTCCAGGGGGGTGGTGGGAGGGCAAACCTGAGAAAAGGGGCGTTCTGGCTCTTCAAGAGTTAAATCGAAATAGAGGTTTTGGTGCAGCAATGGAGCAAGTGGCAGAGAAAAGGTACCAAGAGTGCACTAAGGACTCTCAAGGCTGCCTCAGTCCGGACAGCTGAAGATGGGAGATAGGCCTAAGCCTCAAGGGATGAGGGCAGAGATCAAGACAAAGGAACCCCAGTTTGAAATCTGGGGCACAAAAGCACCATGCGCTTAAAGAAACAACTGTGAGAAGATGAGAGGTGCTCGAGGGGTTGGTGGGTACGAGGCAGGATGCTGATGCAGGAGGAGAGCATTTACAGGCAAGGAGGGAGCGAGATTAGGTGGCAGCCAAACACCGGGGTTCGCTGGCGCTGCTGAGAGCAGCGGGAGGCTGGCGCGGGCTCACCGGGCAGCTCTGCGCTCCCGAGCGTCTCATCAGCTGCTGAACCTCTTCCCTCACCCCACGGCGCGGGCGGGAGCCGTGCCTTGGCGCGTGAGCGGCCATCTCCGTGGCAGTGGGACGGAACCATTATGTGAATTCGAAGCACGATGTTGATGCGTGTGCTTCATCCCGACCACAAACGCAGCAGGCAGGAGGGGCGGCTTGCCCACTGATACCACTGCACAACAGTCACATTTATTTGTTCTCAAGGTAAACATGACTGCCCAGATATTGCAAAATATATAAAACTGGAATTCTGTCCTTAATGAGGTTTTTAATGAGTAGAGACTGCTAGGTTTGCTCCCCTCTGCGCTGGAGCAGTTTAAAAGGGCCTCCTCCCTGTTTGCATCTCAATATTCCGCTTTCATGAGATCAGATGAAGCATGTCCAGGCTGCTGAATCTTCATCCAAGCGTCTTTGGGCCTGATGATCTTGAAGGTCTTTTCCCACCATAATGATTCTATCGTATCTCCTGCCCCATGGCCAAGTGGCCCTGTGTTTCTGCAGAAATCGGTCTGGTGATCTTTGGTTCCCCTGTGGCACTGCCAGCAAAGGCTCAGCCGAAACAACAGGCGTTTAAGCAGGAGCCTGAGGAGACAACCAAGGTGGTTCAGATGGGGAAAATCAGCGGTGACCGTGGGCAACCCGGGCTGGGTCCCTGTGCGGAGCGCGGCTGCCAGCGCCACCTCCCCGCTGCGCCGTTGGGAGTCACCCACACGATTCCGCTTTGATTCCACCTGGGATCTGCTTCAAATACACCCATTTTCCCCCATATCGGTCCTTTGAATCTGCTGATGTGTCTATGGCAACTGTCAGGTTTCTAAGACTTTGCTTGTTTAAAAATATATATTTTTAAGTGGCGACCAGGAAACTGAAGCAACTGAAGAAACTAAATCTGATCTACTGCACTGCCAGCAGCATGCACAGCAAACTGAGTTAACTTGGTAGGGACACAAGTGTCCTGCTCTAGTGTGGACACAAAACTACCTGCTTTAAGGTCATTTGACAACGTTTGCTTTTCTCTTTGCATAGAAATACCAACCACCCTATGCAGGACCCTGATTTTCTCCTATTGATCCCATGAGCCACTTGTCTCCGCTTCTTCCAAGTTGCTGGGATGGAATTAGCTCCTGTTTGCAGACTTGCTGTGGTGCCAAAACAAATCTTGGGGCCACGGATGTGTCAGATGGGCTCTGTGATTCAGCCCCCGTGGCAGCCCGTTTTCCTTCCCCAAGGAGAAAAGGAAACTTCTGGGCTGGGAATGCCTTGGAACATTTTCACATTCTTCCTTTCTAGGAAGTTCCCCCAGAAGTTGGATGTGGGAGTGATTCCCTGACCATTTAATTATTTTCCAGCATTTGGTTTGCAGAGGGCGAGCTTGGGGAAGCCGACTGCACGCTCCTCAAATCAGCATGCCAGAGCCTCACTTATTAGAAGTAATTAGTGCTTATAATGGAAGTGGTGATAGATCCTTTACTTCATTAATAACAATTACGCTGAACGGAAGTTTGTCGGCATTGTAGTAGGAAACAGGATGCTAATGTGGAAGGAAGTCACGCTTAATGTCATTTAAACAAGGTGAATTTAAGGTGAAAGACGTTTTCTAATATCAGGGGGTGGGGATGGTACTGAAGGTTTTTGTTAGGAAAAAAAACCTTGCAAGTAGGACTGGAGAGCACCCTGCAAAGGCAGGACGAGCAGCCTGCAAAACCTGGTGCAAATCTCCCTGCTGGAACATTGCTCTCAGCTGCCAGGACAGAGCCCAGACCGAACGTGGTAGTACATCTTAATTAACAGACAAAACAACTTATTAAATTTGCTAAAGAAAAATCCATTTTCAGATTATTAAACTGGTGTGTTTTTTACCCGAAATAGATATGCTGTCATGGGGTTTGCAGGATCCTCGCGCCCTGTTTTGCTCAGTATTAGCTCCACATCCAGGGATGCTCTATAGTGTTGGCAAATGGGAGCAGCCGAGGGGCCCGTACCTGCTGCCTCCCTCCTGTCTGAACTGAGCAGCCTTGTTCTCGTCCCTTCCCTTCCTCTTTCCTCTTCTCTCTCTGCTCCTGGTACTTTCCTCTGTTTCTGTCCCTGATTGAACGTGGGAGGGTTAAGCTGCTCCTGGAACTGGGCCTGCAGGTTGAGCACATTTCCACGTATTAGTTAAAAACCTGTAACTGTAAGAATTGTTCCTTTCTATTTCTGTCCCCATAAAACCTGACATTCTGTTTGATTCTGTGCTGCCGCTCCACAGTGAGCAGCTGATTTTAGCAGTCAGAGCATAATGACAGCCAGAACCTTTTCTACCCAGATGTTGTTTAGGTGCTCAAAACATTTGGATAGCTCAGATTATTTCTCCTTGTGTATATTTATTTTTCGGGCAGTTCTAAATACCAACATTTGTGTTTCTTAGTCCTGGAGCCAAAGAGGTTATTTCAGATCTCTTCCAAATTAACCTGGCTGGGAATAGCAAAGAGACCTTGGGTCACGCACAGGCGAGGGTGCTTGTTCCTGTGGGATAGATGGATGTGTGTTTGTGCCCGGAATGCTCCGTGCTTTGCTCCCTGCACATTCCGAGGACTTTCTGAGCTGAAGTTCAGCGTCAAAAGGACCTTGATTATGTAACATGACGTACCAGGCGAGAGCACTAAATGCTTTGAAGTAAGAGAATGAGAACTCCACAGTTTAGGTTATCAGGAAAGGTATTAAATATGGATGTCCTGAGGAAATGGCACATGCGCCTTGCTGCTTCCCCACTGGGGCTGAAAGCCCAGGCAGGTTTTGTCCAATACTCCTTTTCTTCTACCTTCAAGGCCATTGGGACAACTCTGCAGCATCTGCCCATACTCTGGAGACTTGACGCGGGAGAGGAGCCCCGAGAGAGCCACCAGCCGAGGAGATGCTGAGCGGGAATGAGCCTCCGGATGAGCCTCGTTCCACAGCAACCCGGGGAGCAGCCCTGGGAGCAGCCGCGGGGCCGGGACGGAGGGACGTGCGGCGTGCGGGGCTGTCGTGCTCGCCTCCCTGCAGCAGGACCAAGGCAGAGCCCTTAGGAGGGAACCACTTTGTTTCCCCTAAACAGCTTGAGCGCAAGAGCATGAGAAAAGGCATCATGCAAGGGGACTTAATGAGAGAATTCAAGTTAACTGTAACATGAAGAACCCCATTTTTTTTAATGAGATGGGCTATAAAAAGAAAAACCTTGTAATAATGGTTTCAGAGATTTAATTAAAAGAGTAGCTTCATATTCCAAAAATGATCTTTGTGTTTGAGTTACATCTTCATTAAGGGCTGCATTTTCATGGTCACCCAAGCAAACTAAAGCTCTCTTGATAGCAGCATGCTGGCATCAGTTCTATTTCAACATTGTGGTGTCTTCTAATTACCTTCGGTGCATTGCTAGGCCAAAAAGCAAACCAGGACAAAACCAAACCAAAACAACTGCATGTTTTTCACAGAGCCCCTACTTGAACAGGCAAGCGGGATGAAGGAGCATGAGGAAAGAGTATCACTAGGAAACTGAATAGCTTGACATAGACTCCTCACTTCTTGGCACGGAAAGTATTTAATCAAGAATTTAATGGATGTTTCTTAGTGAAAAGGAAAATCCCCAAAAGAATCTCTGAGCCGGGAATACTGGAGTAGGTCAGGAGCTGTATCTGCTGGTGTGACTTGTTTCCTAGTCCATAAAGAGGAATTTTGGGATCCTGGCAGTGCCAGGGATGGGATGGAATGGCCAAGTAGAGCTTGCTCAATGGGGATTTCTCCATGCAACTGCCTCAGTTCAACCAGTAACACTGTCACTGGTCAGCCTATACAGGCTGCAGAAAAAAAACATCCTTACCCTGGCAATTTTTTCAAACTGCAGAGTAAAAATAATGTCTTATGAGAAAGAGATGTTACACAACATGTTATATAAGAGCAATATTGATTTAGGGGCTGGTGGCCGTGGGGTGTTGTGCAGCAGGACGTGGCACATCCCAGGACGCACCATCTAAGTCAATAACGCTGCCAAGTGAAGTCTCCCGAGCGCTGCTGAGCCGGTTTTCTGTTCCCCTGGGTGTCAGTGGAAGTGTTACACTTCCCCTAAGTGAGATATTGCCCCCAAACACTTATAGGAATTATTTGAATTCTCGTATTTATTTACATTTTGATTGCTGAAGATGGAATAAATTCTCTGCTTTGAAGTTTTATTACATTAATGCAGCTTGCTTGGCACAGCCTAACTCATTTCAGAGCTTCTCCTCAAGCTTCCCAGCCTCATAAAAGGTAATTTCAAGCAAAATATAGTAAGGCCTGCAGTCAGTTGTTATTTTGACACATGTCCCTCTGCTCCACTTAGGTATATGGAAAAAGGAAGGGAAAGGCACATACGTCAGATTTCTTGATCAGTTCTCAGCAAAACTAAGTACTTTTCTACCGAGCAATGAAGCTTTTAGAAGAAAGAAAAACTGATTTCTCTCTTGGTTCTTTTTTTCTTCACTTTTTCCGGTACCCTTTCTCCAATGACATGTCACCTGCTCTTGGGAATGTGTGCTCTGATGCATGCGTAGTCAGGGAGTGCAGAGATGCGACAAGGAAAGCTAAGGCACGTCTGGAAGGCAAGCTGGCAAGGGACGTTAAAAATAACAAAAAAAATTTCTTCAAATACATTAACAGCAAAAGGAAGATCAGGGAAAACGCGGGTCCACTGGAGGACAGGATGGGCACCTTGGTTACAAATAACACAGAAAAAGCAGAGTTGCTCAATGCCTTCTTTGCTTCGGTGTTTACCAAGGGCAGCCCTTTAGAGCCCCAGGCCCTAGAGGCAAGAGAAGAAGCTGGTGGAGAGGAAGACTTGCCCTGGGTAGAGGAAGATTGGGTCAGAGAGCACCTAAGGAACCTCGATACCCACAAATCCATGGGCCCTGATGGGATGCACCCCAGAGTGCTGCGGGAGCTGGCAGATGCCATAGCTAAGCCGCTCTCCATCATCTTTGAAAGATCCTGGAGAACGGGGGAGGTGCCGGAAGACTGGAAGAAGGCCAATGTCACGCCAGTCTTCAAAAAAGGCAAGAAGGAGGACCCAGGCAACTACAGGCCAGTCAGCCTCACCTCCGTCCCCGGAAAAGTGATGGAACGACTCATACTGGCCGTTGTCTCCAGGCACATGGAGGACAAGAAGGTGCTCAAGAGTAGTCAGCATGGATTCACCAAGGGGAAATCTTGCCTGACTAACCTGACAGCCTTCTATGATGAAATGACCGGCTGGATAGACGAGGGGAGAGTGGTGGATGTCGTCTATCTCGACTTCACCAAGGCTTTTGACACCGTCCCTCACAACATCCTCCTGGGCAAGCTCCGGAAGTGTGGGATAGATGAGTGCACAGTGAGATGGATTAGGAACTGGCTGGATGGCAGGGCCCAGAGAGTGGTGATCAGCGGTGCAGAGTCTAGTTGGAGGCCTGTGGCTAGTGGGGTCCCCCAGGGGTCAGTCCTTGGTCCAGTCCTGTTCAATTTATTCATCAATGACCTGGATGAAGGCACAGAGTGCTCCCTCAGCAAGTTTGCTGATGACACGAAACTGGGAGGAGTAGCCGATACCCCAGAGGGCTGCGCTGCCATCCAGAGGGACCTGGACAGACTGGACAACTGGGCAGTGAAAAACCTCATGCAATTCAACAAGGCCAAGTGCAAGGTCCTACACCTGGGGAGGAATAACCCCAGACACCAGTACAGGCTGGGGACCGACCTTCTGGAGAGCAGCTCTGCAGAGAAAGACCTGGGTGTCATGGTGGATGATAAGTTGACCATGAGGCAGCAGTGTGCCCTCGTGGCCAAGAAGGCCAATGGAATCCTGGGCTGCATTAAGAAGAGCATCTCTAGCAGGTCGAGGGAGGTGATCCTGCCCCTCTACTCAGCCCTGGTGAGGCCACATTTGGAGTATTGTGTCCAGTTCTGGGCTGCACAGTACAAGAGGGATGTGGAGCTGCTGGAGAGAGTCCAGCGCAGGGCTACAAGGATGATCAGGGGCCTGGAACATCTGCCCTATGAGGAGAGGCTGAGGGAGCTGGGCCTGTTCAGCTGGAGAAGAGAAGGCTGAGAGGGGATCTAATCAGTGTATATAAATACCTCAAGGGAGGGAGTGCAGAGGACGGGGATGGTCTCTTTTCAGTGGTGGCCACTGATAGGACTAGAGGAAATGGCTGGAAACTGAAACATCAAAAATTCCATAGGAACTTAAGGAAAAATTTCTTGACAGTGAGGGTGACAGAGCACTGGAACAGGCTGCCCAGAGAGGTTGTGGAGTCTCCTTCTCTGGAGATCTTCAAAACCCGCTTGGATGCAGTCCTGCGCCACGTGCTCTAGGTGTCCCTGCGTATGCAGGGGGGTTGGACTAGATGATCTCTAGAGGTCCCTTCCAACCCTAAGCATTCTATGATTCTATGATTCTATGATTTGGGCGACCCGAGCCAGGAGAACTGCAAGTTATTAGGGGCCTTATAAATGCAGCTTTATGAATGCAGGATGTTTTGGGGTATGCGCTGTCAAGCGGACGGGCTTCACAGGCAGCTGTGGGGCAAGGCTGTTGGCGCCCTGGACAAAAAGAGCTTTGAAAACCTGTTTTTTCCCAGTGTGACCATCTTGTCTCTTGAGCACCCTGTGTTGTCAGTGCGTTTCCCCATGTGACGAGGCCTGAACACGGTGCAGCTGCAGGGGGATTTGCATTCTCTAATTTCCTGCCCGTTCCATGCAGCACCTCGGTGCTTGGCAAACGCAGCTTTTGTAACCTGTGAAGAATGTGCTCGTAACCTTGTGCTTTAACAGGAGCTGCTATTCTGGCCCTAGCCTGAAAGCCTCGATAAGAGACACACAGCCAGGCAAAGCTCTTGTGCGAGCATGGACTTGGTGTTGCAATAACTCTGATTCAGTGCCTTGAAAGGCTAAAATGAAATTGAACCTGATAACATCAGTTTTGCATAGCCCGTATTTTTCTACCTGCTTTTAATCATGTTCATAGCAACTTTCCATTAACAATCTGTCTTGCAAAAATACATTCCATCTTTGCTCTTTTTTCCCCCCTCTCTTTTCTAAATAATGCTTGTGTTCCCATTCATCTGTGCTCCCTGTTTCTTCATAAGGTAGATTTAATGGATATCTCATATTGAAAAATTGTCTGTTCAGTTATTTTAGACATCTTAAACTCATCCAATTGCAAGTTAATGGAAATTTCCTTTGGGACCACGTATTGATCATGCAGCTCCATGCATCACGTGCAGGCTCCACCATTGCAATGCCAGAAAATCTCTTGCCATGGTGTTTTGGTTGAGTTTCACTTTCTGCCTGTTCTGCTATGAGCACAGGTTTGCATAAATGCAGCATTGCTGCAAAACTTGGGAAAGGGTAAGAACAAGCATTTACAGAGAAAACTAAAATATTAACATAGGAAAACACCCAATAAGGTGAAATAAATACAATCCAGCCGCAACGACTTTTTATTTTTAAGCCGGGGCTTGGGGAGCAAAGGAGCTCCCAGCTATTATTTTTTATTATCTAAATAGTGATAACTGGGTTGGTGTCTTGCTAACACCCCCTTTCTCCTCTGTGATTTGAACCTGACTCACTGAAGCCAAAGACCTGAGTTATTGCATAAATGTATTGGGTACAAAAGTGCAGTGATGTGGGAGAAGCTCATTAAAATAAGAAGGAAAGCTGCAATCCAGGTGCAGGAGCCATTAGTATTCTTCTGCTCCACTTCCCTGAGCCTCTGCATTTATTAACCTTTAGCCAGATCAGAGACAATTTCTACTGTTCCTTACATAATGTTGGAATTATAATTGACAGCATTGATGAAAGCGAGAAGTCTCCCTGCAACTCAAACATTTCTTGCTTTCATGTAGAGGGTTTTAGGACAAGACTCTTATCAGCTGTGAATAATTGCATGTCATTAGCTGCAGGCTGGAGCTGTGTGTCTGTCAGCTGGAGCGGTGCCTGCCGGTGCCTGGGCGCGTCACGGCGCGTGCTGGGGAGACGCGGCGACGCGGTGCACGCGGGGTTGCTGTAAGCTGGGTTATTTTGCCAGCGGGGGCGCGAGGGGAGAGCTGCACATCCTGGGGCATGTGGGGAACTTTTTGCACACAGGTTTCAGAAAGAAACCATCCCTGCTCGCAGTCATTTTTTTTGGCATTTATCGGTGCCAGTGCAACAGTGATGTTAGTGGAAGCTTTTGGGCTCCCACTGAACACCAACCTAGTCCCTGAAAGTCTCTGAAATACTTCTTTTTTTTTTTTTTTTCTCTCCTGATACCTGAGTAGATTTTGCTTTTTCCAAGGAAAGTTCCTTTTGGGTCAGCCATGTAAGTCCCAATGGACAGTAGATGTTGGAGTCTCAAGCAGACAGAAAAAGCTGCCAAAAAGTCATCTGTATGAGAGTGCCTTAGGCCTTAAGTCCTTGCAAATGGTAGGAAAAACAGATCCTCTGCTTGGAGTCTTCTGCTAACACCCTTTACCTCAACATTGTTGCATAGAGTGGAGAAGAGCCTAAAATTTTTTAGCAAGATGTCTCTTTGCCTTCAGCCTGTGTGGTGCTTTGCTCAGAGCGTGTCCTGGTTCCTGCGGGAATTAAGCAGTTCCGAAGGACACGGATTTGCTTTGCCCAGCAGCACCACACACCTCTGTGATGGGCTCTGCCCACTAAATTAACCCGGCTGCAGAGCCTAATTAATAGTTTTCTGGCAGGTGGATATCTCATTATTGCTTGTAGCTCCGAGACGAATCAACTCACACATGCAAACACTGGTGTGAAGGAAACGCCAACTGCTCTAATTTCCAGCAAAACATTGATAAAATCGTCAAGCCGACGAAAACAAAAGCTCCCTTAATTTATTTGTTGTTAAACAGAAGAAACAAAAAGCCTGCTGTTTAGCTACATTTTCCATGTTTTGCTGACATTTAATGCTGGAAAAACTCCTCATGAAGGTGCTGGATGTCACTGTCATGCAGGGCCATGTGCTTCCTTTCCCAAAGAAAACCAACAGCTTCTGCTCACTCCTTTCTGCTGGTTTATTTTTACATAAAGCATAACAGCAAATTATGGGAATATTTTCTTCTTTTAAGCTACCTTATACATGCCTTCAAAGATGAAAAGAAAATAGCATCTCCCATTTTTTTCCCTTAGGATGACGTATATTTGCCACTTCACTTGTGACCCGCGCCATGGATTTTAGCGCCCTTGCTGCAAACAAATGGGAAAATGTTCAGCAATATATTCACTATCAGGTAGGGGAGACTTTTCATGAGGTTGTTGTAGTGGAGAATTGTTTAGCTTATTAAATTATTTTCCTAGCATATGCTCTTTTTCCATAGAAATAATTTAAGTATTACAGATCATGCTATAGAAGAAAAAAACATGGTATTTTCTAAGCTGTAGAATTATTTTCTCTTACATTTCTATGGAAAGTAATAATCAGGATTCATCAAATCTTCAAACCTGGAAGAAAATAGGTAAGCTTCTACTTTATTATGCTTTCAGATAGACATGCAGGGAATTGAACTAAACCCTTCCAATTATCAAAATATGCAACACACAGGGAGAAATTTTCTGGGGAGCACTGATTTACTGGTCAATCAACAAATTGTGGTACGGAAGATAATTATGTTGCCTTTGAGGCAAGGTGCAAGATGCAAAGTGAATTTCCTTTCCATCGAATTAGTTTGCTTAAAGCATGGATGGACGTTCAAGTACCAAACTTCCAAACTGTTCAGCCAATGCCCAAATCCAAGCTGGACATCATGCCAAGAGCTCCTACCAAGCTGATACAAAACTTGCTCTGGTTCAAGCCAAACAAGCTAAGAGAAGGCCAGACTCGATGATGCTTTTAGGGTAAGGCTAAAGTGATGAGATTTGTGCCTTTTTTTTCCCTAGCTGTCTAAACAGGTATGTTGTACCTGCTTCAATCCTCTTTAGTGCTGCCTATAATTATGCCTCTATTAAAACGACACTTTTAGGGACTATTTAATTGATAGAGTCTCAAGTATTCATTACCTTAATTAACCAGTATAAATTACTCAGGATACTGTATCCTTGTTTGGCTCAAAAATAATTACTTGTTATTATTCAGGTGCTAATTAGCCATTTTTGTGTGTGTGTGAATTTATTTTGCATTTTAAGAGGAAAAAAATAAAGGAGCGTCTTAAATATGTCTGTTCCTCAATTCGTTTAATAACAACGGTGCATGCTGCCTCTGGAGATCTCCTCCGAATCCCGTCGTATTCCAGAGCTGGAAAACAGTGTACTTGTGGCGCTCGGAAGGGACAGGAAGGATGTCCCCCCCTTTCCATGGGGTGATACCTGCCCCAATTCCCTCCTTTGAGACATAAAACTTGTTTGGGAACATTGCTCTGTCTCAGCAGCACTGGCCCAAAGCCCCATCCATAGCCCAAGCCAGGTTCCCAGCCGAGGAATCAGAGATTAGTGGAATTATTTATGAGTGTACTTGATTTATCTTGGTCTATCTACCCTCAGTCCTATCTTTTAGGAAGAGAGATTTTTTCAAAAAATCAGATTTAAGGTATTTTTGCCAGTGCTATTTGCAGCTGATGTGATTTTCATGGCAATTAGGGGAGCGGATAATTACACAATGGGATGTTGAGAGTGTGAAAAATTTAATATAACCTATTTTGTCCAGAATAATCAAAGTAATCCTGATCAAAAGGTGGTGTGAATTGTGTGTGAATTAATATGATCATGCAAATGTCGTTAAGTGTTCGTAGTCTCTTTGATGTGGACAAATAGAAAACCCTTAGGAATCAGTGAAGATTAGGAGAAAAGTGACTGTTTTTGATAACAAATGCTAACCCAGGTGTAGTAATACAGATGGATTGGCTGTGCTATAGGCTTTGCCAGGCTTTTCTCTGTTTTCTTTTCAAACTTGATTTTTTGATATTTGGCTATGTAGACCTTGGGTGAGCACGGTGAGAAAGAGTGTTGTCTTCAAGGGGAATATATATTTTATCATTATTATAGGTAAACAACACCTGATGTTGTACCCAAAGTATGAAATATTAAAGAATTTTTGAACTTTACAGTGTGAAGTAAAGGAAACATCTATAGTATTTGCTCACTTGGACTTCATGCCTATAAGTGTCTGGAACGATTGAGCTTGACATGCCCTGCGCCTCCAAGGAGACTTCTCCAAGGAGCCTATGTTTTTACTGAGAATATCTGTACAGTTATATGCCATATTTGTGCACTTCATAAGAAATAAACTCAAGGTGCCTCTGTTTGAACACGAAGATGTCAAGAGTTTGTCACTGAAAAAAAGAAAAACAGAACTGATTTCAAATGAAAAGTGAACTATGCCATGATAAAACGTTAGGCTCAGGTGCATGTCTTAGAAACAACCTAACCAGGTCTGCATGGCAGCCCAGCAAATGTTAATGTGCATAAATGCAACATGTGAAGATGGGCCCTGCTTTGAAATTCATTGTTTTCCAAATGTAGCAAGACAAATCTGAAAAATTAGTAAAAAAGGCAAATAACTGTTTGCCATGTTGGATGCACTTGCAAAAGCCTTTTAATGGTATTTGCAAATATATTCTATTTCACTAATGAACTCTGTTGATTCAATGAGCTGTATCTATTCATTTGGTTCCCCTATGAATCTGATGTGTGACACAGATCTGCATTTCAAAACGTGCCTTTTCTCTTTATTTGAAGCTTCTGATATTTACTCCATGAAAAAACGTTATAAGCGAAGTGAAGCAGAGCACCTGTTTTGAACACTGCAGTGTTAATTCCTCTGCAGTGGTTGGTCATTCAGAGATATTTGTCAGGATGTGCATTCAAAACTAGCACTGCTAGCACTTAAGTATGAATAACATTTCTATTTGCTTCTAACTAGCAAGCTCTTGGAAACTCTGATACCAGTAATTGCCAGGAAAAGAAGTAATTTCAAACTAGTTAAGTTAATTTTGAATTCACAGTGTGCCAAGCACTACTTATTGCCTGTCAGGGCTCCCGAATAAAAGTCTCAGTGATATAATAGGTACTGTTTAAAGTTTAAGCTTTGATTAAGATCCCAGATTGATATCTTGTTTATTCACTGTCTGGCAACTTTTTCTAATTTTTTTAATTCCTATATAAAACCCTGCAAAATGGAAATGCTTCTGATTACACCACGGTGCTTTGAACTATGATGGGAGATATGGATAGCAAGGTCTTGTAGGATTTGGCCTCCGCTCCTGCAATAAATTAACTTTATTCTAGGAAGAGAAACTTCTCATAAATAGTCCTTGTTTTGGGCAAATGAAATCAACCGAGTGAGCAGCGCTGGCGGCAGCCGAGGGCTGCAGGAAGCGCAGGAGGGTCCCAAGCGCGTCCGAGTGATGGATGATGCCCTGCAGCTGCGACACGCTGGGGTTTTAGGGCACATGCCCCCGTTGCAGCAAGGTCCAGGGAATAGACTGAGCTCTTGGGACCTGTATGGCTTCATCACTGCAAACGTCGGGCGCTGCGAAGGAGGCAGCTGCAGCCGCGATGCTTTGAGGTCTGGAGGTGAGAGCGTGAGCCAAGTGACCCAGCTCCCAACAATATTCTTACCCTTCGCTTAGGTTTTGGCTACGTAGCTTGCTTTGGTCACTTGTTCATCAGTGAGGCCTGTTATGTTTCTGTAAGCCTGAAAAAGGCTTTAGCATGAGTGGAGAAATTGGTGTTTGGTTGGTGTTGATGTTGTCTTGGGGTTATCCTGGTGATGACAGGAGAGCAAGAGGAAAAGTGGAAAGCTTTTGCTTGGGGTATAGGCACGATATGAAATGGCAGTATCAGGTCATGGCTTGTGTCTGCAGCAGGAGGAAGCAACGAGGAGCTGTCCATGTCTGCACAGTGCCTATGGATGTGTGCAAGCATACGTGCAGATATTGCATGGGGGCAGTATATGGCCTTGTTTCCATCCTTTTCTACTAGTGCAAAGACATTTTAATAAGAAAAGAGGTTTTGAGTTCTCATTTTATATATATACATATATATATATTTCAACATAAGAAGTAAAAACAATGATGTTATTTTTTCTGTTCTCAAAAGAGAGAAAAGAAAATGAACCTGGAAATTGCATGTGAATTGGTGTTCCAGCATTATCTGAGCCAGATGCAAAAAGGATATTTATGTGCCTAACATGCAGCTTGGGCAGGGTTTAGGCAGGATTGCTAAAGGCTGTGGAGACATGGCAGTGCAATGAGGCCAGACAGCAAGAGCTCAAAGTTAGAGAAAGAGAGAGAGAAAATGAGAAGGTGCTTCCCAAGGATGCCTCATCCCAGTATTTGGTAGCAGTTTTCAGAGTTGTCTCCTTATTTTGTGTGAACACATCATTGCCTAATGTGCAAGGTCACCAGTCCGTTACAGCTGTCCACATTTATCGTGTCTGAAGCACTATGAAATTCCCTTAGATGACCTATTCATGTCTTCTAAGTTTCATTCCTCTGGGGCATATTTCCACCGAGTTTTTAAGAGTTTTTATTATCCTTTTATGAATGTGCAACATTTGGGCCTCAAAGCTAGGTCCTAAATCCAGCTCTATTGAGGACAATCATTTTTCCTTTGTCCTTTAATTTTGTTATTAGAGCAGGGCAGAAAGTACTGCAGACAGTGCAGTAACTATAAATAGTTAATGTAAAAATCTTTTCCCAGCTGTGGC
The DNA here is from genome assembly GCF_059628265.1 of Tinamus guttatus. Lineage (NCBI taxonomy): Eukaryota > Metazoa > Chordata > Aves > Tinamiformes > Tinamidae > Tinamus > Tinamus guttatus. The sequence goes on from NW_028288746.1 coordinate 1,149,740, forward strand.
AGGATAATATCAAAATGTTCTGGATTGTTTATCTGTCTCCTAATGATAAACAAGGGGTAATAATAGATATTAAGAGATTCCTCAGTGCTAATGTGCTTGATGTTCATATCCTGAAAGTTTTTAATGTTTAATAAAATAGAAGCTAGCATTGTAGGATGATTTTAATGGTTTCACGTGTTTTTTCATTTAAAAAAAAAAAAAACAAATTTTCTTTGGATAATGATTACAAAAGCACTGCAGTTCAGGTCTGCTTATTTAGGAAGCTCATGTTCCTACCCGTGTGTATTTGGGAAATGTGCTTCTACCCAGGCAATGGGGTTCATCCTGTGTCTGCAGGCAGCAATCAGGAAAACATCTGTGCTTAGCTGGGGTTGATATCTGCAGATTGGCTGCAGAGATTGGCAGAGAGCTCAAAGAGCAGCCAAACAAGGGCTAATTGACTGTCAGCCCTGGAGTGAGACCATTAGTGGTGAGACAGAGGGCTTATTTCCAAGGCAAGTTGGGAGAAATGGGAATGGAAAGCAACAGGGTGAGGAGGGCACTGAAATGTTCACATCTCCTTTGGCAAAGTGAGCATGTAGGGAAATGCCTTCAACTACGGTACTTTTTTTTTTCTCCATTTAATAATATGTAAACATATCGTTATCTGCTAAGGGAGCTTTCTGCTGAAGGTTGTATTTTCTGCTGCATTTCAGGAGTCAGGATCATGCCAGGTTTACTGAAAAGGAGCTGTTAGGTGACTGAATTCTCAACTCCTGCAAGTGTGTGGCTGCCTTAAAGAGAGTTCAGCCTCTGCTTAAAAAAAAAAAAAAAGTAGTGTATATGTGGTGTGTATATATATATATATATATATGTATACTAGCATATATATGTATACTGGCTGCAACTGTAATTCCTGCTAGTTTAGAGTCTTGCTTTAGACTTTCTTATGACAGAAATAATGTGCCCTGCTTCATTTTCTTCATCATCCTTGATAGAAAACTGACTGAGTGTAGAACCAAATGCCTCACTGGGTGAGTTATGAGCACAAGCTCCTTTTCTTAATGGGCTTGAACTTGGTCATTTTGCAATTCTCTCTCTTTTTATGTGATATTCTTTAAGTTCTATAAGCTTCCCTAACAAAATAGGGGATAAGAAAGGGAGCTTTTTCTCCCCTGTTTAAGAGGAATTAAGTCCACTCAGACTGCAGGTTGGACTAGATGAGCTCCAAAGGTACCTTCCAGCCTCGATGACTTAGTTTTCGACAGACATACAAATACCTTCTTGTGCTGAATTTTCATCAGTACATGTTTTTTTGACCTATGGAGTCTTAATAAGATACATCCATTAGGCTTTTGTTTCTCTGCTGTTAGACGGTGGCAACCAGAGCTGGAGATGCTCTCTGAAGTGTATTTCTCCACAAACAAGAGGCAGTGAACTGCTGTGCCTTGCAAAAACAGTTCTCCTTTCACTTTGACAGAGCAATATCTGCACTAAACTGATATGTTAATTGAGTCTGTCAGCCTCCGTTTAATTGTGACTCACTGTGAATGATAGAGTTTGTCAGTGCTTCAGTTGCAGTTCTGCTTTTGTAGTGAGAATAAAAAAGGCAGCATACACAGTTTTACCCCTTTTTTTTTTTCCTGAAAAAGAAAATCCATAATTTTGAATGTTGAAAGGTTTGCATTTCCCTGGCTTTTCTGTCTGTTCCTTTTTTTTTTTCTTCTTCTTCTTCTTCTTCTGACCCCAATTGAGTTAGAATTTACCTATGGTTGTCATCTGCAACCAAATTCACCTGGGGGAGGAACTTGCAGAATGAGGAGGTTGAGTTGGAACAAGAGTACAAGAATTTCTTCAAAAAGTAAAGCAGTTACAGGCGTGGATCTGTCTCATACGAATGTGTCAATCCAATTCAAATCTCTAAAGGACCATTGGACAAAATAGAGGAATACTGCAGGAGCCTAAACTCATCTTCCCTGAATGGAGAGGGCAATCGTCATTGTTATCTTCTGATTTGTACTGTAAAGCTCAAGATGGGCTGAAATCTTAGTTGGATTGTATCCAACTTACTTCAATTGTACATGTAGAAGCTGTTAGTCCTATCGCACCAGGGGAATTCTCACCACCATGTAGCAACTCTTCTAATAGTTAGAACATAATATCCTGTGCTTTAAAGTTACCTCTCAAGCAGATGACATGGCTGAATTCTACCAAGGTGATATTTTTAAAGGATATAGGGTCTAACTTAAGTTTAACTTAACTTGGGAGAAACTGGCAAGCCAAATGTTGCTTCAAGGAAATGTGGTTTGGTGCAATCCTTGGTCTTTGGAAGGAAGGAGCTAGTATAGATATGTATATAAGTACACATATATACTTAAGCACGAAATGATCCAGGATTCAGAAAAACCCTAAAAAAAATCTCAAAGTAGCTTTAAAGCAATCCATCAATAATCAGTATTGAAGTAAGTGGCATTTTGCTTCAGTATTATATAATTAAAGTCCATTCACTACCAGACCCATAGCAGCAAGGCGCTGTGAATTATCTTCATTCAAGCCATCCCTGACTCCTTCACTAACATTTTTAAGACTCTTCTTAGATTTTTGATATCATGTTGAAAGGCTGAAACCTCTTTATTTATTTTCTTTCCTAGTGCAAGATATCATATCATTAACATGGCTTTATTTAAAAAGAATCTGCTTACATCTTAAATACTTCTGTGGGTTAATGCTGTAGTTATTCATGCCCTGCTAATGCCGGACAAACCACATCGATCCTCTCCTCACCGCCTGTTTTCATTCAGCTAATTCACCCCTTGCGCTACCTAAAAGCGTCTAGTTAATCATTGTGTTCCGAATCTTGGCTCTTACTGGGACTGCAATTAATGGAGTTTGCAGATCGTTGTGGCGGCCTCAGAGGGAGGCCGTTGTGTGCCCGGGGGGGCCCTGGGGAACCGTGTGCATCCCACGGTGCCAGATTTCTTTTTTTTTCATATATTTTTTTCCTTCCTTAATGTAATTTTGAAGGAGATTTATGGGAAGGAACTCTGTGCTTTATTAGAGGTCAAATACCATCTGAATCTAGTCCAAACCAATTTGATTTTGTGTTAAGTTGTTTTCTAGCTGTGGGGCAAACTGGAAAATCTCCGATTCGCCCACGTCTTCTTAACATACCTGTGTATGGAAGTCTTCAAAAAAAATGATCACTCAAACTTCAGTTCCTTCTCCCCCTCTTCCCCCTTAAGGCAAAAATATTTTGAATTAAAAAAACTGGGTTTAGGTACATTGTTGCTAGCTTTTGTAGACAATTTTGAAAGCATTACCAGTAGAAAATAAGCTTGCTTTTAAAACCCTAGTTATTGTAATACTTAAGAAGAGAGTGATGTCCCTACAGTTACATTTTTCAGAGTAATGTGCTATTACTGGAACTAAATTATTCATATAAAAAGGATGATTGATCAAACACCAGCCGCTATGATGTGAAGGCTAGAACAAGGTCAAACTTATTTTACAGGTATATGGAAACTAATAAAAGCACTGAATTGCATATGCAGATACAAATTTTCTTTCAGGAATATCGTTGTTTTCATTACTGTATTTTATAGCCTATTTCCCCACTTGAAACTCTAGGAGAAAGCAACCATAATGTGCTTTTGTTCACCTTGGCCTGAAAACATTTTACAAAGCATTTATTAATGATAATATTGAATCCAGGCCCTCATTTAGATATACATCCCTAGGTCATATGAAAAGTGGTGTAAACCTCTTGCAAAATTCGTACATGTCAAGTAAGCATTATGCCAGATCAGTGATCACTCTCCCAGGTACAAACAATCCCTTCTCAAAGGTTCATAATTTACCAAAAAAAAATGGAGCCAACAGAATAATAATCATGAATACTTTATCTGATGAATTTTCCAATCTGTCATGGTATAAATAATTTGCTGCATGTGTTACCATTCCAAGCAGTGATTACAGCTGAACCCCAAGCACGCGTGCAGGGGGGCAGGAGAGGTGCTCGGCACTGCCACCCTGGATGACGGGTTGGAGCAGTGGCGTGTTTGAGCTATGGGGGAGTTTCTCTTTACTGGTAAAAAGAAGGTCGTAGCACAAGGGACTTGTGCCCTGGGAGGTATGAGAGAGCCCTGATGATGGTGACTTCTGCTGAGACTTCAGACTGAGTTGTCCGTGTTGTAGCAGACTGTTCATCCATAAATGGTGACGTATAGACCCACGTATATCAGCACCCCATTGCTGTTACTGAATTGCAGGCCTTATTTTTATATCTGTTTTTTTAAGTGGTAATGAAGCAAATGGCAAATAAATGTGTGAACTAAGGTCCCCAAGGAGCTGAGGTACAAACACCCGTTCCTCGGGCCTTGCTTGCAGTGCACTTATACAGTCACTCAAAAATTGCTTAAAAGTAGTCTTCCAAATCTCTCTACCTGTCCTTAACAAGCAATAGGTTTATTTCATATTTATGTGATACTATTTCAGGCAATCTTTGGTCTAATTTTTTGTTTTAATCAGCAAATTACTCCCCTGGGCTGTTTTGCTGTTGGAAATGCTGCGTACTGCTTAGCCAGTGCCTGTTGTGTGTCCTGGCTTATGTCATTTATGGGTTGATTCCCTGCCTGGGAAAATCCCAGGGTCATTGTGGACCCGAAACCTAGAGCCAAGATATTTTCCAAGTTTGGAGAAGGAGGGAAAATGGCCAAATGACCTTTTCCATTTTGCTCTGCACAGACAGTACCATTTTTATCTGCTTTTCTCTGCTGTTGTCACAAGTAGACTACCCAATGTGTGACAAGTAGATTACCCAATTTCTCTTAACGTTACTCATCTGTTTCTCTCTGAGGTTTTCTGTGAGTTTCTCCTCCAAACAGGAGGCCAATACAGCATATCTTGGCTCTCCATCTCAAATCAAGCCTTGCTGTGGCTTCTACAACAAATCATTAATCACTTCTGTAGCATTTTCCAGGCACCTAACACTTGTTCTCCATGTGTTTGGGGTTACTCCTGGTATCTAAACTCTGAGGAAATTAATTTCAGAGAGACAAGGGCAGATCTGCTGACCCAAAAGGCAGTCTAGACTAACAAGTGAAGTTGAGTTTTTCAATTTTCTTGCAGTAAGGTTCTATGATTTCTTCCAGACTACTTACATGCCTGTTAGTTCTTTCTGTTCTGAGAACTGCTTGCACTGACTCTTCCAAAATTGTTGTTTTGTTGTTGTTTGTTTGTTTTTTCATTCGGGCAAATCCAAGTTCTAGAAATAGCAGGTGCAGCTCCGGGCTGGTCTTATCTGTACGCATACCTTGGTTTTGAACGTGCCTTGATTTAACACCTGGTAGCTCTACAGAAATTTAGCAGTTAGCATCCGAAGAAGGTGAATTAAAACTTGTTATTTAACCTTAATTTCAAAAGGACCATGTCTTCTGTAACTGGATGTTTATTTCTTGATTTCAGTATATTAATGAGGCTGCAGTATGTTGCTTTCATATGTTTTTTTTCACTTTCAAACCCTTTAAGAAACTTAATTACTTGTTTCAAATTGGCGCAAGATTTCTTTAATAATGATTTCTGTAATGACTGCTCTTAAGGCTGCCTATTGCCTCTTTCCTGAGAAGCAGTCAGTTCAGAGTTGCAATTATTTGATAGTAAGTTGTTCCCAGTGTCCTAGTCTATCTCCCTTTGTTTTATCTCCATAATTGGTCACCTAGGGTTGACAAGTTGCATCAATGTTTTAATTTTAATCTTTTAATTCCACGTTGTCTCCTTGAAGTGCTTATCTTTAGATCTTTTTGTCAATGTAAAAATGCCTGTTACAATTTTTGGTCATATCATTTTTGCTATAGCATAAAATATATGGATTTGTAAAACAAATGAAGTAGTTCATGAAATTATTATTAAACTAAACGAAGAGTAACAAATTAGTGGAGACCTATAAAACTGAATGATGTGCTCTGTGTTGGTAGTGAGAGACCAGGAATACTTGAAAATTAAATATTTAACCTAAGAAGTGTTTGTTGACTAGTCCCATGAAGTCTCATGGGGATGGTTAGCTTTTGGCAGTTTGCAGTACTTCTTGCTAGAGAAAGGACTGGTTATCATACCTTCTATTTAGGATGTGTGTCCTAGACTAATAGCAATTTTTTTTTATGTGTGTAACATATAATATCTAAATCTTCTGCAAGAAGGGAATATAACTGTTTATATTGTCCTGCCTGCATACAAGTAATAACATCTGAAATTGGGTGTACTTGGGCTCCAGGGAGCTTCAGGCAGCCAGTTTAAAAACATGCTATTTTTTCTCATCTTACTTGACATAGCACTTGGGTATTCTGAACACCTCTGCAAGAGCTGTAAGGACATGAAAATGATTTTGTTTGCACAATAACTTCTTTTCTTTCCTGTACAACTCTAGAAAAAAATTTAGTCTATACTGTTGTGTTGAAGCGGTTACTGACTGCTTATTCAATATGATGATTTGAGTCCAGACAATTATGCTGCATCACACAGTTTCACTGCACACATTTGTTAGGTATTTAAATAGAGCTGAACAGGATGTTTGAGTTGAGCATACCGCATCTAGAAATGCCAATTTGTCAAAACCAGAACTGTGTGGGAAAGGACTGATTCAATCAATTTTCTTGTGTGGAAAAAGTTTTAGGAAACATATTCAACTGCTGAGAACATCTCCTTTCAACACCTCCAACACGCAAGTGCCGGTTTCCTTTGCTTGGAAAAAATATTTTAGTATGTAACTTCATATGAGAAGAATAAAAGAAATGGAGAGTGTTTTCCACAGAATCGTTAAGGTTGGAAGGGCCCTCTAGAGGTCACCTAGTCCAACCCCCCTGCACACGCAGGGTCACCTAGAGCACGTGGCACAGGACTGCGTCCAAGCGGGTTTGGAAGATCTCCAGAGGAGGAGACTCCACAACCTCTCTGGGCAGCCTGTTCCAGGGCTCTGTCACTATTTTTACAAGAATGAAGTAATTCTAGGAAAGTAATCAAGAACTACTTTGAACTACAGTTAGGCTCTGTTTCTGCACCCACACTGTTTTCAGAACTCACATGTGCTCTTAGAGCTGGCTCGTATCTCAAGTTTGCATTAGATATTCTTGTCCTAATGCTATTTCCATTTGAATTGATAATAAAACTCCTTTTGGGTTAGGTCAGTGCTGAGCTCTTGAAAAGCTCCTCTTCGGCTTTTATGACAGCAAGTGCAATCCAGTAAATGGCCAGCAATTAAAGAGCCAGGCTGCAGCGTGCTCTCCTGTCCTGTAAGGGAAGGGAAAATAAAGCTGTTGCTTAAGAGGCATTTTCTCTGGGAAGATTTGAGTGTATTCCAATATCATTTTCTATAATCTTCTAGCGATGTTTGAAAAAAAGTGTTGATTACTGCACAATGAATGCATTTTTTTTTATGTGCATCGTTATTTGTGAGAGAGTTGGTGTGAAAAAAGGAGATAACTTTCCATGATGAAAAGCCGACTGGAACCATATTGCTAAGGATAAAACCAACAAGATCCAGTAGAAATCACCTTGAAATAAGTAAGTTATTAAGAATTACTTATCATTCTCTGTTAAATTACATTCTATTTCTGCATGTTTTTTGAAAACTATTGTAGATAGTTATTTGGCATTGTCTTTTTTCTTTAAATTAGAACAGTACTTTTAAACTTGAGTATATTCAGGAATGGTTATTGGTATCTTTCAGTTACAAGAGAGCTCAGGAAATATAGCACTGTACTTTTCCCAAGATGTATTTGAATGAAATTTTATTTTTGACCACTTAAGAACTGACAGTTACTATTGTTGTGTAAAATGATGGTTTTATTATACATACAAGAAGTCTTTAAAGGTCTATATGGACCTACAGAGAATATGACTACAAAGGCTTTATATTTTTCCATGCTTTTTCTGTTTCATTGATTGATCCTTCCCTTATTCCAGAGTGACTGTGAGAAGGAAAAAGCTATTAAATACAATCAATGTCCTTTTGGCATCAACTGGAATACACACTTTCTAATTATAAGGCAAATCTCAAAACTCTGAGTAACTGGGCTACAAAATGTAGATTGCATGTGCAGGAGACCAGTTAGAATGCATCAATTGTTATGTGGGTAAAGATGAGATATATTTTTGTTATTACTAAATAGTAAGAGGAGTCTTGAATTGTTGGTAATTCTCTGAAAGCGACTAGCCTGAGCTTCCTGGTTGTCAAAAAGTAAATACAGTGTTAGAAATTATTGGGAAAAGCCAAACACAAAACATATCATTCTGTCTATTTATGAATCTGCAGTGCATTTGCATGCCAAATATAGTACAGGGCTCATGAGACGGAAGTAGAAAAGAGGAAGAGGAGGGTATCTAGGATCAGAGAGATGGAGTATCATGTAAATACTGTGTATGTGTGTCTAAACATAGTGACCTGTAAAACCACGCATGGTGGCAACAACTTGAGTGCAAGAAGGCCAAAGGTGTAAAGCAAAGGAAGGGCTTTTTTTTTTTCTTTTTTCTTTGTGCAAAGAAAATTATAAATTGTGAAACAGCTCCTGGAAATTGCCATGAAGGCAAATGTATGTGGATTCACCGTGGATTAGACTAATTGATGGTGGGGGGTTGAGTGCATCAGTGACTACTGAATATAAGGAGAACTCTGGCTGAAAAGTCATAAAGCCGCAGGAAGCAGGGAGAGAATTATCCTTTGTTTGCTGGGAGGACAGAAACAGAAGCTGAGAGACAGGAAAACCCTTAAGATTAGATTAGGTGTAGTATTTGTGTATGTATGTGCACACGTATGTGTGCAGTATTAGGTTACGTGATGAGATTTTGTTTTTTCCTGTGCGTGTATGCCTGAGAGCTCTTGCCTAGCTATAGCTGGGGGCAAGCACATGCTTAATATCTTTGCTTTGTTGCTCACGTATTTCTGCCTGTTATTTTGCCGAGGATACAAGCTGTTTCATACCTGTCAGCTATTGTCACTGTGACTCTGAGGTGTCTTTTTGCTGAGTAGTTAGTGCAAGGTGCTCCTTTGCTGTGTGTTAGGCTGGGTTTTGTTAGAGTTTGGCTTTGAGCCGTGTGTGCTCTGAGGATGGGATCCTGCTGCTTAACTCTGATAGGAGGTGTGATTTGGAGGTAACATCTGTGCAGCTGTTGGGACACTTGCGCTGTCTCTGTGATTCCAAGCGCGGGTGTTAGGATTGCATTCCCACTGCTGGCTTCCTCCATCCCCATCTGAGAATGGAGCTCCCAGATACTCCCCTTAATAAAGATCTTTTCTTCTTTGATTTGGGCTCGGCTTGCAGCTTTCGGGGTTTATGAGCATTAGGAGCAGAGCGTGCCCTCGGGGAAAGGTTGTCTGCAAGGCTGCGTGTCCGTAATCCCGAGCATGCAGCGCTGCGGGCGCGGAGCCCTGCTCGCCATGCAGCCGGGGCCGGGGTTTGGAGCGGGGATGGATTGTAAAATCTCAACGGCCCTGGAGCTGGAGGGGGTTCACTGCTCCAAAACATGCTGAGGAACCTCCCCTTAGCTCTAGCGACAGGCTACACGTGCAGAGTTTGTGCTCCTGGTGCTCTTCATCCTATCTTGTGTTCAGTTGTATATTTCTGCTCTAAGTCAATAGTCGTGTAAGCTGCAGAAGGGTTTTCATATGTCTGCAAAGTAGCAAAATAAGGGAAGAGGACAAGCTTGCAATATTTTATGGATATGTTTCTTTTTTGGGGAGTGGGAGGAAAGCTGTTTCACACACAGCTGGGATTTCAACATTTGGAACATTCTCCCTGAGCAGTTCTTGGAAGGTAAGTGTGTGACAGATACCCCAATGCATACAAAACAAAAATGATGTTTTTGATATTTCAATAGAGTTCACCCTTGAACTACGTAGAAATGGAGAAACATCATCATTAGGTGAATTAAAACCATGTTTTAACTTAACCTGTTAGGAGGGAAACAGTATTTCCATGGCCTGCTCCAGAAAAGACGTTTTTGCAAAACGTGAGTGAAGGACGGGATGTGCTGCAGTTGCAAATTGCTGAGCCAGGCTGGCTTCACCCTTGATAACTCTGGATGGGGTGAGGAGGAGGACATGGGACAAAAAAAAAAAAAAAAAAAAACGGAGAGATTGTTAGTAAGAGCACAGGAGGGCACCAACCCAGGTATCTTTCAGCCCTGAGCTGGAGAGTTCACGCTGTGCTGTTCTGCTTGGGCTTGCCGCGCTCCTGGGATCATTGATACATGTTTTGCTGCAGACATACCCTTGACCAGAAGAGTTTAGGACTGCATAGAAAGAATCAGACTTGGTTTGCAGTCTGATCACAGATAGAAAGAAAATGAATGCTGGAAAAAGAAGCCCTTGGTCTGGTTGTGAATAGCAATTGTGATGCATTTAGCATAAAACAGTAGTTATGGAAAAAATAGGTTTTCTTTTTCATTTGCAGCATTGTGCTTCCCTGTGAGATTTAATTAATGGCTCTTGCTTATTCTTATTTCTTGCTATTATGTGAGTAGTGGGTATGAAAATATTTAATTAGGCTTCTGGGCAGGCATCAAGTTCATTTAATGTAGATTAGAAACATCTCTTTGGATTTTAGAGGGGAAAAATAAGTAGGGGCACTCGGGAAATGTTGTTAGTAGTGTTAGGAAACTTGAATGGCTTTAGCAATCAGTGAAATTTTTATGAAAACTGAAATTTGTACGTCTGCAAAACAACTCAGAGAATGTAGAATTATCTCTAGTAGCTTGTTTGATAAACAGAGCCTGGAAGCAATAGCCCACTCCTATATCCAGTAGGAGACAAAGTAATATATATGAGTCTCTAGAAACACATTTATGTTCTCTTTTGCTTTTTTTCAATTACTATAATATTCTTCTCAATAATGTGCTGAGGAATAAATTTCAGGTTAAGCAAATCTTCCTCCTGGATAAGACAGGCTTGTCACACCTTGCACTGTGATACCAAGATTGACAGAGTAGCCAATCTTCTAGGTTCTTCCCCCAAGCATACAAATCGGGCTGAGAACTGATGGAGGCATTGAGCAAATCAGCTAGAGGCCTCTATCATTTAAATTAATGGATTTTTTTGCCATCAACTTTCTATTAATTCAGGATTAAGCCTTCAAGCCTTCATTTATACCAAACTAGGTTGCAGATCCACCGGCAACAAAACCTGAACTCCAGTGCTGTAGCCTAAACTCATGTCTGCCTTTCTTACATGAAAAAGGCTGCTCCTTAAAAGCTGATTAACTTGCTTTGAGGAGCAGATTGCTCCCATGAGGGATGGAAGTGAAAGCAGCAGCTTATTGTTTCCCCCAGCAGTGGTTTACTTGTTTTGTGACTGTGTTTCCTAGGGCTTAGAAGAAAGGCCACAGGACCAAGAGGTTTTGCTTTCCTCTTGTGGCCATTAAGCCAACAAAATGGAGAATTAAAAGCAAAGGGGGAACTGTGAACATAAGAGGGATAAAAATAGCCCAAGACTAATTGCAAGGGGAGTCAACAGGTAACAGTGAACCCTGACTTAGCTTGGCAAGAGCAGTGGAAATAGGGATAGCAGTAATGCTCCTGCTTCCTGATGTCTCCATAGGAAATGAACAACCGGAGTCCTGCTCGAAGAAATTTACCATCATCCATCCTCATCCTGTGAAAATCAGCCAGTATGGAAGTGCAGGTACCTCTTTTTTTGATGACATGACTAATTTATTTGTTGAGCAGGATTCTGAGTGGGGAATAGAGATTTATCTCTTGGCTGCTCTAATTGCATCATTCATCAACTCTTTCTTTGCCTGTGGCAATAGACATATTCTCCTCTGGCATGGTACTACTTTTAGTTCATTTAGTTCTCAGTTTGTTTCTTTTTTTCTGTATTATTTGCTGCAACTTAAAGACCCAGCACTCTGGCTATATATGTAGGCCATAGTCTTTGGCTGCTTATTCCCTGTCACTCTACTTATTTATTATCGTCATATTGTTGAGTGCATTTCTTTAGAGCTGTGAAACCAAGCAGGACCAGCAAGAGTGGCTGTCCAAGGTGAGTGGCTGAAGCCTTTGCACTGTTCTGCAGACTGCTTCACTCTGCAACGCACTTTCCACCACCGATGCTTTGGACCAAGTGTCCTCTACTGATAAAGATGACTTAATTTTGACTCCTGAGTGGTGGTAACACTGTGCAGCTACAGCTTATTACAGTTTAAATGGGAAAAAAGGAAGTACAGTCACAGACGGAAAAATGAACAAGTTAACTGTTTGGGGAGTTTTATTTTTGTGAACTATCTAGCTTCACAAATGAAGTGTTTTAAAAAAGCAGCATTATGAGTTCCACGGCCTACCAGTGTGCCTATTTCTGACTACCTTATGAAAAAAAGCAATAAAAAATGTAAGTGAGAATAAACAGCCTTTTGCATAGATTTTCTGTTGAGCTGATGAGGCACCTTGCCTTGGAAAGCAGTTTGGGTAGAAGGCTGCAGATGTGCTTTATTCACAATGCTATCAAAGCTGCATTTGGAGAGGATTATTCAGGATCAGGGGAAGGTATTTTTTTTCATTCCCTGACACAGTTCTTAATTTTATTCTCTTTTGTTTGAGATATCAGAACTAGAACAGGTTTTTCCCCAAGAGAGAAAAACATGGGGCTGATATGATTTGCATTTTCATTCATTTGAAGTTTTAGTGTAAACATCTAATACAAAACCAAAGGTACACATGTTACTTGCTGAATTTCTCTACTGCGCATAAACCTCCACGCTTTTACTATAACTTCGCTATAGGGGTTGCTGTTGGCCATCTTCCTGTTTTTAATGTCACTGTCCTTTGGCAGTACATAGATCTTGGTGAAACAAGATTTTACTTTTATCCGCAAGTCGTAAGAATCATATATATACTTTTTTTTTTTTTTTTTTCAGTTTGCTGTGTGGCTTAGGTAGCCTGCGAGTGCTAGGGTAAATTCCCCAAATCATGTATGTTCTCTGCCAGAGGTGAAAGGCCACTTAAATATATCCTTCTATCCTCCTCTTTCCACATATAATTTCTCTGTTTTCTGTGTGCCTATGTGGCTTTCTTCACTGTGTTGTCAGAGTGCATTTGTTAGCTAATCATAAGGCATATTTTCTCCGAATACCTATTTCTAGTTAAAACTCTGCTTTAATTTGCATTTGGGTTTAAATTTGCAGAAAGTTTTATTAAAATTGGTTTCCTAATGTGCAAAGTGCAATGCCTTTTCCACCAGATTAACATCTGTTTTGGAGGCAGTAAGATATTTTGAAATGTTCTTTATCCTGCACAGAGCTCAGGCACTCAAAGCAACCCTAATGGTTAGAAGGGCAAGTAGAGAGCTCTGTTTTGGTCTGGGTATTCCTTATGAGTGATGGGAAAAAATGGGAGGTTAGATTAGAAACAATTTTGCACTGAACATGTGCAGTCTCAAACTCTATGGGATCAAGTGTCATAAGGGAATTTCCAATCATCAGCCCATCGTTTCTGACCATCTGTCCCATAAAACCCAGTGGTGCCGGGTTTGTCCTTAGAGACTTTACCAAGCTGGAGAATTACAAGTGCCTAGAGAGTGAAATGTTACTTAAGATTTTCTTTTATTGCAAACAAAGCTGGCTGAATTTCCTTTGGGGAATGTGAATCTAATTTTGAAGTTATTCTCTAAACTTTTTTTGTTGAGATCAAGTTGTGAAGAGAACATTTTAACCTTTCTTGATGCATATGCAGTCAATCAAATTAATGATGTTCCTGTTATTTTGGTAAGTAGTCAGAATGTGTGTGACACAGAGCCATGTCTTTCCCTCACAGTAGGTCCTCAGACACTGAAAGAGCTGATGACATTTTTATAAAACAGTTATGTAAAGCTTTGCTTGAGGCAAGATTATGAAGCCAAATCTTTATCATTTCCAAGGCAGAAAAATAATTCTAATGTGTTTATCTAGTCTGAATTGTCATCAAAACTAGTTTAGCCTTATTAGTTACACTTAAAAGGACTCCAGTTAATCTGCTTCTAAAGGTATTTCTTAATTAGTGGAACACAGACTCCAAAATTATTCCTAGTATTTAAAGTTGGCTATAGTCATTCATAGATTACTGAACTAATTAGAATCTCTAGACAATGTCTTATTTTTATCTAAAAGAGTAATGTTTCATATCCCATCACTGATTTAATTCTTTTAAAGAGAACTAAATTTAGGCAGGAGCTCTGCACAGGGACAGTCTATGCATGGCTTTCAAAGGAATTGTTCATGAATCATTCCACAATAGATTTAGATGACTAATGTGTTTTTGTAATGATCAGTATATATGTCTTTGTCAAACTTCAGGTTTAATTGGGAGTACACTCAACTCTCTTCAGTGACATGCATAATACAGTTTTGGGGTTCTGTGCAATTAAAATGAGAATTTTAGATGTCACTGACATTACACTGATGATACTGTTATGAGCTGGAAAAATGACATGTGTAGGCAAAGAAAGAAAATAATTCTTGCAGTGATTGTCTTGGTATGCTAAACTTCTGTACCTTGCTTCGTTCCAATTAATAGTTGGAAAAGTAGATATAGTGTCTAGTTGAGCTTGTTTAATAAGGGATAGAAATGACTTTTATTTTCACTAGTCTTAGAAAACAATTCAAATGTTTTCTGTTTCTAAAGCTTCCATTGGTGCTTCCAAGGGTAGTTGCTACTGGATGTTACCCCATTCCCCATCCCTGCTCCTCTTCTCTCTCTGGTCATTGCTGCACTGTTCTGGGAAGTCATTTCATTGATTGCTTACAAATGAGGAATTACAGCCTGCTGAACAGCCAGGCGGTGCGATTTAAGCTTTCCAGGTTTCAAGCTAGGTGCATCACCAGTCATGACCAAGAGAAATTGGACCCAGCCTTTGGCAGATGGTCAGCACCAGGCACAAGAGTTGCTTTTGCTAATGAAAACTTTAGCACTGTAAGCTCAAGCATGGTAAAGCTAATTGAATGTCATGCTTCACAGTATACACTGGTTGTCTGTGTATGGTTTATCACCTTCACTCTACAGCCTGGGGCTTTTATCCTTTCTCTGAAACATATGGTGCTGGCCAGTGGGGGAAATTGAATCCTATCCTAGATGGCCCTATCTGGCACAGCACATCAGCTGAACTGTACCTCCTCCTATACCCAGTAGTTTGTTCCAAGTATGTATAAAGCTTGTTCAGGTTTATATGAGCATGCTGCAGTGCTGAGAGAAGCAAAGATACGTTTGATTTTAGCCCATAGTTATAACCAATGGAAAAAAATCACAGTAATATTAATAAACCAGAAAAGTCTACTGCGAGATATTTTATTTGTAGGCTTTTGCTCTAGGTTTGCTTAGAATGAGGAGACGGAAGTGGATGGTCGTATTTGAAAGCTCCCACAGCTACAGAAGCAATAGGTCATTTATGCAGTACTAAAAACGCACCTATGACTAAGAAAACCTCTCAGCAGAGAGAAGCAGTCGCATGCAATGCAGAACCCCACTTTACATGTGACTGTGTGTAAGCTGCTGTGTGTGTTCTGTAAAGGTGTCCAAAGAATGTTTTGACTACAACAAAATCTTCTGAAAACATGCTTTTAATGCGGCAAAAGTTTCTGAAAGTGTCTGAAACTAGTTCTTAATTCTGCTGAAAAGTCCCAGCAGTGTCGCATGCACCCCAAAATGTTCAGTAGCAATAGAAGTATCATGCTGGTCACAACTGGCAGTTTTCAAAGCAGGAAGCCTTATTTCTTTACACCTTGATATTCCAGAGGTGTAAATAACCAGAGTCCACAGGTGGTGTTGGCAGTGAGTATGTGGTGGTTGTTATTGCTTTTATTCTTTTTAAAATAAATACAGATTCTCCATGGGACACTGCAGCATGACTGGTTTTATTCCCTTGCTTTGACATCTGATAAACTGGGTTTGCATTGATCCTATCGTTGGCGGTGTCCTATGTACCTCCAGGTGTGTAAATACTGTGTGAAACCCACAGGAGATTCGTGCTTGGTAGCTATTGCAGCAGTTAATGGGTGAAAAAGACAGAGCAGAGAAGAAATTACGAACCAAGCAAATGGATTATGACAGGCCATCTTTGGGTAAATTACTGTACATAACTGCACAGCATTTCCTGCAAATTGTGCTTTACAAGTTGAAGATCTAATTAATGAAGTCATGTAACGGATTAGCATTTGAGACATTTTTCTTTTTACTAAACCCCAGTGCCTGGTATGATGATTTTATTACCTTATCTGTTTTTGGAGATTTGTTTATAGGAGTTTTGGCCATAGGCTAGCAGAATTATTTCTTAATGCTTCAGTCCAAAGCTATACATAATTATTGATTGGGCTTGCTATGAAGCAATCATTTCTAGAACATTTTAGTACTTCTAAGATTTCTAGGCTTGAAGTGACATTTGTGCATGCAGTCATAGAGAGGGGCCTTTTCTTTCCAGTAAAAAGACCCTAGAAAGACAAACTAGGAAATGGCCAATGAAATGTTACGTAAGTACAAGTGTTTCATGCCAGTACAGCAAACTCATATCTGGATGTA
Organism: Tinamus guttatus; assembly: GCF_059628265.1. Lineage (NCBI taxonomy): Eukaryota > Metazoa > Chordata > Aves > Tinamiformes > Tinamidae > Tinamus > Tinamus guttatus. Next base: position 1,166,246 of record NW_028288746.1, read on the forward strand.
GGGGCCAGAACCAGGTTAATGATGTGGCATACGGGAAACTTTTGTCATGCATTTGGCTGCCAGTAGTTATGAGCTTGTTTAAGGAGCAGCAAAGAGTCTGATGCTCTACAGGGTGTGGGTACTTGTTTGCATGATTGTGTATGAAGACAGTCTTTGGCTAAGTATAGCTTGAGATCAAATCTAGCGTATGTATTTCATAAACAAGAGAGACTGAGAGGGTCCTGAGGTCACCCACTACCATAGTACTGCATACTTCATTTTCCTCTAGTGTTCAAGGACCTTAGGACCTCCTAAAAATAAATAAATAAAAAGTGAAGTTTTGGTCACCTGAAACCATGTCCTGATTTAAATACCCTTCTAGCACTCCTGACATGGAGCAATCTGCTGCAGCCTGAGTTTGCTGCTGGATCTCTCAAACACAGCACACACCCTGGGGTGCAGTAGCAGTACTGCAGCAGGGTATACATTGATCGTAACAAGATTTAGTGATTCATTGCATCGGATATAACAGCATGGTGCAGATATAGCAGCATAGTACAAGGTAGCATGCTATGATTAGATTTAAGCAACATAACTCAATGTGATGGCTGAAATATCAAGGTGGGAAGGCATCTATTTTTCTGGTCAGCCAATATTAATTCTCCAACCTGATGTCCAGCATATGTGTGTGTGTGTGTTTTTTTTTTTTTTTTTTTTTCCTCGAAAGAATCAGAACAAGGGAGAAAGCTTACAAGGACAGATTTATGTAGCTCTTCTGAACATGCCACATCATGGACAGAATGATTTTTAATAGGTGGATAGCGATCTAACTGTTTATCTAGTTGTTTTAGCTAGGAAATATGGCGTCAAAGAAAGGTGCTGCTGTTGTGTAGCTGAATAAAATAGTTCTTTATCCTACACTTTAGGAATCCTCACAGCAGGAGCTCTTCGAGAGTTTCTTCAGGAAGGGAGCTCAGTGATGAAGACAACGGGTTGGCTTGAGGAATTAGCCGGGGGTTGTGCAAATCTCTGAAGGGCTATTCAGAGGCGTCTCATGACGTTTATCTCAGTTTCATTTTCTGCCATTGAGACTGTTGTGACATCCTGTGAGTGTGTGCAAAGACATCTTTAATGAGGAAGAGAGCATAATCACTGGGGTAGCAGTCAAACTCCGGTCTCATTTTTTTAAGGTCACCAGAATTTAATATGCATGTAAGGTATAATTAATAATAGGTGGTCAGTCGTGCAGAACAGGATTTTCGCAGCTAGCTACTGCCACATACCTGTTCTTAGCAAAACCTTTATTTTTACTTCTGCTGAGAAAAATAAGTTTTTTCCATAGAAAGAACAAAACTCCTTCTGGAAAGAGGTAATAAGATTGCACGTGGCCGTTAACACAGGGGAGTGAGGTGTTCATCATGCTCAGTGACCCTTCTATGCATTTTCTGTGATTTCTTTTGATAAATTGAGCTTGTGAAAATTTCCCACACCTTGCAGAAATGACTGAATGTGGGTTATTTGTCTGTGTCACTGAAATTGTATTACCAGGAGTGGATTAGTGTGTCAGAGTGCATCATACATAAATTATTTTTAGATGAGCACCCTTCATCCAGAGTGTGTGGAATAGCAGACTGAGGAGTACCTAAACCACCATTTGGTGGTCACAGGAGATCCAGAGCTTGGGTATGGAATTCAGGCACAGAAGCTCATCAGATGTATAGCTGGGCATCTTCTACTTTGTGTACAAGAAATGTGCTGCTTATCCTAAAGAACTTATCTGGTAACTCCCTTTTCACCCAGAACTCAGAAGTTCACCAGAGCTTAGTTTGGCTTATTGTTTTGTGGTTTGTGTAATGATGTAGCTGCTTACTCTATACGCTCAAAACATCCCTATGTTCAAGACTTGCTGGTGTTGCAGGTACTGTTTCCATCATCCCTAGCTGCTGGCTGGTGGGATGCTGAAAGAGGAGGTTATAACTCGTATTTATTGGGCACATCTGCTTTGTCATGTAGACTGGATCAACTCCTTAGCAATGGCAACAAGCACTCAAGCTTAATTCTACAAAACTTAGTCTTTACCTTGCATTGCATCAACATGGCCTTAAACCTCCTGCCCCAGGAAGGGGCCTGTAGAAAACTGTGTGTGTCACTCCAGCCCTTTCTTCCTTTTCTGTTCATGTCTGGTTCTCAGCCAGCACTGTTTTTAACTTCCCACTCCCTTTAAAGAAAAAAAAAAAAAAAAAGAGAGAGAGAGAAGAAGAAAAAAAAGAAAAAAGTCTAATTCATAATACTAACAAGCAGGGAATGTTTCATGGAGCTATACAACCTCTGATAGCCAGGGAAAAGCAGAAGCATCAGATGGTAATTGGCTACTGTTTGTTGGACAAAACTCCAATTTATTTCTAAAACTTTGACTACAAGGGAAATTTGCCCCATGTTTTAGAACAGCTACTGCAGATAATTCTTGTGACAAATCTCAGTAGCTGTTTAATTTCTACCGCTACCAGGATGAAACACAGTTTCTGGAGGGGAGGCTGGGGTACTGTATTTGCCATAGAAAACCTTTAGAGACCTGATCTGTCTGATAAACTTTGGCATATTTTTTTAATCATACTGATTTGATGGCAAACCAATTTCACTTCATAGATTCCGCAAGTATTATTTGCTAAACCACTCTTATCTCAATGTTTTCTGATCAGATTGTGTGAATGGGTGCCAGGATCAACTGAAAATAATTACTGCCTCTTCAGTTAGTGTTTAAATAAAGCAAAGGTTTGAATAAGGCCATGCATCTGCAGCAGCTTTCTGGTGGCAAGTGGTATTGTTTAAAGTTGTGATATTGTGTCATCCTGCCAGCAGAAGTCCCTAAGAAGGACCCAATTAAAGAGGCAAAAAAGGACTTTTACAGCTAGGTTCTTCTATTTGTGTGTGCTTTGCTTACACATGAAACTAAATCAGATAACACAAATTTGTATCAATATTTCACTGTTACATGTGTCACAGAACGAGTCGGGGTGCGTGACACAATGCACTTCACTCGTGGGTAAGAAATAAGAATAGGTTTTATTGGTAATGGCAATGGTTTCACGAGATTCTATGGCAAAGTCACTCATTAGTTACTGCATGAAGGTTCAAGATACACACAGAGTTACCAAGGACACCCTCCCGTTGGGTCACGAGGTTCAGACTGGACCCCCTTGCTTTCCAAACTCCTTCTGAGAGGAGTCTGGGTGCGGCTGGATCCAGTCCTAGTCCCAGACCTGGTCAATGGTTTATGTCTGAGGGATTTGTGCACAGTGACAAAGTAAAGTTTACAAATTCAGAAAGAGAAAGGCGTGCTATAGTCACTTACCACAAATCTGTAGTGGGAAGGATCTCTTAACCTCGAGGAGTATCCTTGAGAGCTGTCCCTGCTCAAGCGGAGATCCCGGCGTGCAGCCCGCTGCCACGCAAGGAGAGCTCCATGGGCTCTCGGGCTGTCCCCATATTTATGGGATAAGATAATTGACTGATAGTCATTCTTTCAATTCAGAAATGGCCGTTGGCTGGTGTACTCAGCCTTATCTCCCCATCAGGATAGGACCATCAGGACTGTTATTGATGGTTAATGTCTGGGTGGGAGAAGAAACCAGGGAGGCAACTACCAAGATCAGATAATGTGGTAGTTAACACCTGAACAGGGCTATGTGTGAGAAGTCAGGATGAGCTGGAGGAAGGAGTATATCCATCACAACAGGAAATAATTTTGTTTTCCTTTTTGTTTTTGTTTTTGTTTTAAACCTTGCAATGGTTAAATCCTTTTGAATCAATTCATAACTCTTGTTTTTGATTTTTGTAAGCTTTCTTATGGCAACAGTATGCTCTCAGCAAAGTATCAGAATACTCTTATCTAAAAAAAGAAAAGTAATGATAATAAAAAATTGTGCAAACTGATTCATGAGTAAAGTGAAAGATTATTCTGACTTCCATGGAAACAAACAAAAAGTTTGTCTGCAAGTGAGTGTTCAGAGCTTGTTGTTCGGGGGCGAATCTGAACAAAAAAAGAAGAATGCTAAGAGGGCTTCTAAAATACCTATTTTGTTTTGATCATTTCCTTTTTAGTTAGGATAACTGTTCATAAATTTTAGCGGGAAAGTGTGTTATTTAGCTTTTGCATCACATAGGCCAATATAGAGGGTAAGTGTAAAACCTTAGGGAAGTTCCTGACAAAAGACATTCATCGGCTTGGCAGGGAGGAATGGCCTTCATGTGTCAACTCAAAACATTTCTCTACTCCAGTTGCAGATACTCCACTGGAATAGCAGATCTGAAAAAGCAATAAAACTGTTCTTCCGTACACAAATTCTGATGTATGGATCTTCTATTGACCTGCCTTGCTGAGATAAAGCAACTGTAAAACATGGCACTGTGTATGCAAATTCTTGCATTGATTTTGACGGGGCTCTCCCTGTCATCCGAAATGGACTCAGGCTTTTTTATTTGGCAGAAAGGAACATAGTATTAAAAGAAAAACTTCACTCAGTGTGAGTATGTTTTCAGTTATCTACCAGTGCTGGGATATTGAACCAGTATGATCAAGACAGTGCATTTTTTTTTCCAGATGATCAAACGAAATCACTGCAAAAACTCTCAGTGGGAATGAGTGTCATCATTTTGATGATCATGTTTTGGAGATGGAGATGAGAACTGCAGCAGATAGCAAACAAATATTAGAAGCGAGATTTTAAATAAATGTTGTTGTTGATGTTTCTTCTCAGTAGCACAGAATAGTCTTATGTTTTGATGACATAGTTAGAAACATATTTGAATAAAATTAATAACATATCTTCAGTGAGTTTAAGTGCCAACCTCTGCTCTTAATTTCAATTTCCTGAAAAAGAAATTGGTCTCCTGGTGCGAACAGTCTGGTGACATACGAAAGACCTGTGTTCTGTTTGTCGGGGTAAATTAGGGAGAAGTATGCAGTATTTCACAGGAATGGATGCACACTCCCACATCCCCCAGAGTTTAGTAAAAAATATGTGTTATCTTTGAGTGCCAAGCTGTTGATTTGCTGAGTCCTGCATTCATCTTCTGCATTAACTACCTCTGACCACCACATCCCTGTTGCAGTAGCCATAGGAATGACTTGGAATGAGTTCTTCAGGAATGTAAGTTCAGGTCCGGGCCATTCCTCATTGCCAGGGTGCTATTAATCTTCACACAGAAGCCTATCCAGGTATTCTGCAAAACAGAAGGAAACCAATCATTATGGTAGACGGAAGCAACAGGGGGGATGTGGATAACTTAGCTCAACATGTGAGAAAACACCGTGTGGTTTCTCCCTCTCCGAAAACGGCATTGGAAGTGTTCCCTCAGCTGTGCTACCTGCAGTTGTTAGGTTGTAAACATTTTAGGGTTTTTCAGTATGTTTAAGCTTAGTGTATCTGCTAAATACAGGGAAGTCTGGCTTTCATCTGAGATGCTGAAATGCACCTAGCGTAGGCTTATTTTTTGTTATTTTTACTTCAGCAAAGTCTCCTTGCACTCCTGGGCTGTCCTCCCAGGAAGAGATGAGCTATCCTGTTGTGCTAGGTGCTATGCAAACACAGAATAAAAAGGCTGGCTGTGCCTCCAGGAGGCTGTCGTCTCCGAAGAACTGGAGCGAGAAGAGAGAGGGAAAGAGACGAGGTAGCACTGCTCAGCCCGGGAGGGAACGGTCTTGGCCCCTGGTGAACTCTCACGTTAAGCTGCATGATGAGCCTCTGCTTATAATGAACAAATGTTTTGCGAATGAGAGGGGGATCATTAATGCTATCTGGCCTTTGTTTTTCCTTATCTCTGTGGAAGTGCTTTCAGAAGCATTTTAATAAGCAGAGGAACCCACTGGAGCGGATTGCTGCAGATGGTATTGCTGAAATAGCTTCATTTGTCTAATGATCATGAGTACTATTAAGTTGCCTTTTAGCTACCTTTTGAGCTGGGACTCTACCCATAACAGTATTGAGATATGTTGTGGTTAATAATGATTTTATTAATATCGATAGCATGAATTATTAGCTTTCAATGCAATGATCTCAGCCAAGGTCTATACTGAAGTTGTGCATCAGGGGCCTTGCCTCTGGATCCTGGTCTTAAGTGTCCAGCGTGGTCTCAGACCAAGTGTCCTTCCAGCGCTGGAGGCAGGCTCCAAGCAGGAGCAGTAGCAGTTACTTGCTTGTAAAAAGCACATCCCATTCCCAGCTTCCAGCAGACAGTGGTTTGGGAATTCCTGAGCAGGTTTGCACTATGCTGACTACAACTGTTTAACAGCGAACTGCTCTGTGGAGGTCCCTTTTTATCTCAGTTATACTCTTCTGCATCAGTCTAGGAGTTTCAAAATGTAATTATGCTATGTATTTAATTACTACAGAAATATTATTTCTGTCAATATAAAACAAAGTGTTTCTACATAATGGAAAATTTGGGACTGGAATTAAGTAAGACTTTGGAATTCGACTGGGAATTACAGAGCTGTGTACTTAGGTCAGCGTGGTTATTTTTAATTTCACTTGCCTAATCAAGATTGTTTTTCATACATGGTCAAATACAGGGTAAGAGCTCCGTGATTGCTGCTAACAGCCAAACACTCTAGAAAATCTTTTCATATTTAACAGGGAAGGGAAATCACCATTGAGGTGATACATTTAATGCTGGAAGTGAGTTTTTTTATCCCATGCTGCATGTAAATTAGGACTATAAGGTGACTAAAAGGAGAATTACAGTTTTTTTTTTTTTTTTTTGCAAAGATTGTTGGTTGAAGTTTTATAATCTGTTCTGTGTAAGAGGTGAGACTAGGTGATGAAACTGGTCTTCTCTGGGGTTAAAATTGATTGCTATAGGTATGTAAAGGAGTGAAAAAATTTAAAAATTTGGCTTCAAATGTGCGTTCTTGCTAAGAGCCTTTGAAAGAATCTAGTGCTGTGTGACTCTCTCGATTCGCCCTCAGTTGCTAACTTTACTTGTATAAATTAGCTCTCTACCCAAAACAGGCGGAAGGGCAGCATTTGTGTTATAAACTAGGTGGGGTAAGCATTAGAGTATTCTCTGGCTATAGTCTGACTTTAAATGGACTGGGGAAATCATACTCCAAGAATTTTCTGCTCCGTGTATCAGTATATCACTTATTAATAAAGAAGTGGATACTTTTTTCTGAAAAGTAATTGCCTTTGCAGAGTAATAGTGGCCCCAGTTCCCTGTTATGACTGATACAACACTGTATCCTTCTGAAATTAAATGTAATTTGAAATATTTTTGAGTCCATTGTACTTGATCTATAGAAGCCCACACGAAGAACAAGGTGTTTCTCAAAGAGTTTGCATGGATGTGACTGAAATATCAACCCCATTTATAAGTGGGTAAATGAGGCAAGGTGCCATCAGATCACTTGCTTATGTCACGCACAGGAGGTTTATGGCAGAACTAGGAACTGAACCAGATTCTAAGGCCAAACCTTTTCTTGAGCACAAAAAGATTATCATTTCTTACTCTTGTTGCTATAAGTAATCATCTTGAAAAAGGAAAATAGCACTTGAAATTTTATGTTTTAGACCTATGTCCCCCTTTCATTCCTGTAGACATAATGGTGTAAAAAAAGAATCTCAGCTTTAATCGGCTTTAATCATTTGCTTGGTTGCTGCTTTGTTTTCTTGGTTACCTGCCTCATTCACGGCGTCTCTGCTGACATGGTGCCAGTATCTGGTGTGTCTCTGGATCCAGATCACACTCTTGGAGAGGATTTGAAGCGGGAGAGGCGCCCGTGGGGTAGAAAAAAAAAAGGTAATTTCCTGACCTAGGACAAAGAGAAAGACGTTGTGGAGGTTGTGCATCACAGCTGACAGGACCATGAACTATTTTAACAACTGCTTGGACATGAAAAGCCCCAGAGAAAGGAGAGAGACCAGCTGAGCTCATATCTGCCTTATTTCCATCTTTCATCCTTTTCAGTTCCTGTCTCTCTGGCTGCAGACAGTATGTTACGTTTGCCTGTATTAAAATTCTGAATAGGTTTTGTCATCTGTTTACTTGGCATAAAGCTGGAAAAATTAAATACAGCACACTAAGCAAAAAGCACATTCTCTTTACTCCTCCAAGCCTTGGGAAATGTTCCTTTGGAGGTCGGGGAGCTGAAGATACGGCATCAGGTTTTGGGCTTATACTAACTCCTAGATAAATATAAGGACAGGCTAGGAAATGTGAGACCCATCTTTGGCCTTCTGTGCTATCATTTTCTGGGTTTGTTGGACTTATATCATCTAGCCGGTTTTGGTGATATGAGGAGACTTTGCTTTGCGGTGGATGAAGTGAGCTGTCTGGCAACCCTGTTGTATATAGTATTTCTAAGAAGCGATACAACAGTGATAATAAATTCACAATTACATCAGAATATGGCTGATGAAAAAGTTGAGGTTTCAGTTAAAACGGTGCAACTTGAATTGACTCCAAGTTACTGATTCCTCCCTAAAATGCCATTTTAGGTTATAGAAATCTGTGGGAATTCAGAGAAAATTTAAGACAGAGAAGCTAATAAGTAACTTGTCTCCTTAGGCAGACTGATTTTTTTAAAAGTTGACTTATTTGAAGCAAAGAGACACTACAAATTTCTGAAGGAAATAGTCTCTTCACTATTCTGAGCATATTTATATAACAAAGGGCAAACAGAAAAGCCTTTCCAGGCAAGCCATGACCCTCATAGGCAGAATGATAAATTCTTCCTGCCTGCTGGTCTACTGGAAATGTGTGGTATAGAGCCAGTGGCTGTTACTGGAAGCAGAAACTGAATGGCTGCACTTTTGTCGTGCTAGCCTTGGGGCCCAATATTTCTGATGTTGCAATGATTTTTCTCACTGCAGGAGAAAAAAATGGGGTGAATCTGAGAATGCAGCTAATTTGAGTTCCGTTCACAGCCTGGGGACATTATCACATGTAAAAAGCTGGTATCTTTCTGTGAATTAGTCCTACATTAAAGCATGCAAATAGTAAGTGCTGGGATCTGCTTGGTTATGGACACGTGCATTAAGTAATATAATCGCAGCTGCTGGCTGATATTGCTGTGTGCAGTAACAGCCTGCTAAAAACATGAAAGAGCATTTGGGCGATAAAATTCCTTGAGTCACCCTCCCTGGTAGAAACGCTCAGAGCCTCCTGAGCAGAACAGTCTGTAGGTGTTCCAGCAGATACGATGTGCCTCTGTGTCTGCCTCCCCTACCGCTCTCTGGAAAGTCCTGAAGTTTCACTTGAACATCAAAGGATTACTTAACAGTGCTTCCAAAGCCTAGGTCTCTGTATCGAGTGCTCTCTTCATGATCCCTGTTCTTGGCTATTTTCCAGGGGCTGTAGCCCTATGGGAACCATGCGATTGGGCTGCTCTTCCTGGCCTCTCCATTTGTCCGCTCGCAGGTTCATTAGGGTGAGACTTTGTGTAACGGAGGAGCCATTCAAAGGGCCATTAGAGAGTCCATCTTGTCTCTGGATGTGCTGAATGTCTTCCTGGGATTGGATGTGTAGTTACTTCTCTGCTGGATGATCACTGACCTTTCACAGGAAGTGTGTGGAGTCCAGAACGGGGAGGGCAGAGCATGCTCGTATGCCAGCAACCGCCACGCAAGAAAGAAAGGGGGCTAAACAGTGAGACTTCCATTTCTATCTGCAGCATCTTGTGAGTTTAAGCCTAAAAATACCACATTATGGGGAAGTTATTTTTGGAAAACATTTTAGAAGTTCTTTGACTTTTTCTTTCTTTCCAAGATGTTCTTACCTTGTTCTTAACTATATATTGCATGCATATAGTTCATTAACAGTTGTCCTACAGAATTCAAGTAGACAGCCCTGGCTCTGAGAATGGTTTGGTGTAAGCAGTATATCTGTGATGCTTTGGCTCCTTCACTGGCAGTTATGGGACCAGGAGCGCTACCAGTTAGGTGCGCTCGGATTCTGCAAGTGCTGAAAATTTGAAGCAAATAAGTCTTCATTTTCTACTGCAAAATGCTGTGAGATCAACATCAAAAGTTGAAAAAGCAGTAAAGCTAAATACTCATTTCTGTCTTTCCCATCTCACTTCGACTGCATATAACTCACTGTGATCAAAATAGATGTATTTGGGATTGCTGAAGATTGTTTGGAGGTGCTAACTGGAGAATACTGGTTAACGCCAGTCACTTTATTTGCTTCAGTTTTTCAGCACTGGTCTCAGCTTTGCAAAGCAATTCTTTATGCGAATATTATGAACTACTGAAAAAGAGCTTGCTATATTGCTATGTTCTAGCATAGAGAACATATATGCTCTATATGTCCTATATACACATATATAGAACATATCGAGTTCTATATGTTGGAACTCAGTGGCATATCGAGTGCATGTTCCTGGAACAGATTTGTGGCTTAGATGATGTGCTCAAACTAGCAAAGTGCTCCACTGCAGCCAGTAGAGCACTCCTTGACAGCCAGGTGATTCCTTTTCTGTAAAGAAAAATACAGTATCTTCAGAGTCAGTGTGACACAGTAACAACAGAAGTGTGCATGGCTCGGTCTTGCCTGTGTTGTGAAGGTAGGAGAGAACAGCTCCGGACCAAATGACCTTTAATTCATGAAGTGCAAGGAGGAATCGCACACTACTGAAATCAGTAATTTTTCAAAACAAAAACCATGTTTCAAATTTGAAAAAAAATGTAGTTTCTCAAATTAAATTACTCATGTTTAAGATTGGTGGTGTTGAGGTTTCTTTTCCTAATCTGTCTTCAGATTCTGACCAATTTCTCACACAAGGAATGACAAACACTTTGAAAAGAGACAGTGCAACTGCAGATTATACCATTATAGACATTTTTGAGGAGCTACATGTCCTATATCATGTTGAGTGGATGTCAGTGGGGGATGGAGCCACTAGCTTTTAAGGCAAATAGTGTTGCTATTCATTTGTATTCAAGAAATAAGGAACAGAAAAGGATCCTTGCCCAGTGGATAATTGGTTTGAAACATGCTCTCTTATCTTGCACACTGCAACATCAATCAAGTGAAAAATAAAAACCACTTTTCCCTTGAGCACTGAACAAGCGCCGTGAAGATGAATGGACAGATAGATTTGAATGCACAACAGACATGGAAAGTTTCAGAGGGAAGAGCGTCATGGGTCAGAGGACTGGTAACGCCTGTGGCAGCATATATTCAGGGATAAGACAGACATATTCTGCTTTTAAAGAGAAAAATCCATTGGGAGAACAAGCAATGGCTAAATACTGGAAAGCTCTCCATGGCTGCCAGAAGAGCAGCTAAAATCTGCATTTGAGTATGTAAAGGCTGCTGTGAGAAAATGACAGCAAGAGTGGGCTGAGTTGTGGTAGGCAGAGCTGGCTGATTTATTAGCAATTAGAAACTTCTATTCATGAAAGAGCTGGAAAAAAAGAAATGCTCTGTTTTGTTGAGTTACCAACCTGTAGTATATGTGAGATGGCACCCTGATCTTGCTGCATGTCAGCAGCATGCAAATGGTAGGTATTAATGTACCAAAGTAATCGATGACAGAGGACACTGCAGCAAAGGCAGAGCAATTATTGCATCTCAGGGTTGCCAGAATACACTTTCATAGTTTGTGGATGAAGTGTGGTATCCAAGATCAAATAATTCAGGTGATCAAGTGGAACAAGAAAATGCTTAAGTGGGAAATGAGCCAGACCGTTGATAAGCAAGAAGGCATTATGCTTATCAGCATATGATACCAAACAGTGCTACTGCTTTTTTTTCCCTTTCTTTCTCTTTCTTGTGTGAAACCTCAAAAAAGTGCTACAGAGAACGTTTGATGACTTTACTTGTTCTGCCTAATGAGTATTTATTAGTCTAAGTGAGAGAGCTATTTGGCATATACCACAGGTATGTAAAACCTTTAACTGGACTTTCCAATAATCATGGGAAAAACAGAAGATACATGTTTATATAAGTGCTGTTGTGATGTATTGTTTACAAGTGCATGCATGTAGTTGGTGACACAGAATGCAAAACTTGTAGCTACCCTCTCTAGTATAACCTAAAGAGGCATTTACTATGTCTGGTACTACTTGAGCCATGTTATGAACTAAGATTGATATTAAAAACAACACTGTGTTTTCACATCCAATAAATGAGCATTTGTAGGATATCTAGCACTGTGGGAATGGTAGTGCATTTTCAGAAGAGTATTGTTTTCCCATTTATCCTCGTTGCTTCGTTATTTTGTAAGACTAAGGCAACAGATGGATCCTCTTGAAAGAAGTGTTTCTGACTGAGTGGAAAAGGGATAAATCATGTTCATGCAGTTCTAGGCTGACAGTTCCCTCCCTGTTGGACTCAGCAGAGATTTGCAGCAATTTTTATGGGTTTGAACCATTGTGTATATCCCTTGAGAGGTTCTGAGCCTTCCCTTGTAATCCGTTATCAGCAATTATCAAATATATTCCCCCAAATAACATTTTAATGTAAACATTCCTATAATGAACATGAAAAATACTAATTTATGTTTCATAATAACTGGACTTAATTTCACTAAATAAGAGAGAATAATTTGGTATCTGTGGAAATAGTGTTGGTCTGTCCTATTCTAGATGTGATCAGTTATCACTTGCAGGCAGATTCTTGTGATTCAATTTAACTGAATGCATGTGCTTACTTAAAGCACTTTCACAAGAGAGAGAGAAAAAAAAAAAAAAAAAAAGGGGGAACGCTAACCAAAGTGGCCAAGGCTTTCTTAGTGTTTAGAGAGACTTGCCACAGCAACCCGGGGAATGTCGGAAGCGTGTGGCAGCGGGATTTTGAGCTCAGGAGAGAGGGTGACAGGTGAAGCTTTTCTCACAGTTGTATTTTGGAGCCTAGGTTGCTTATAGGAGTTGTCTTGAGAGCAGGGGATTGGCTCATTCTCTTCAGATTTTTTTCTTATTACAGACTCTGTGGAAGAAAACCTGGTGTAGCTTATCTAGATTACCACATCTAATGTTTGAGTTATAATTTTACAGCTAATGTTTCTGAAAGACTGTAAAACTTGGTTTGGCTTCAGGTTTGGAACTTCTGGGCTTTTTATGATATATATATTATATATATATATATATATATTTTTTTTCTTTTAATAGTGCTAAGCACTTGAAGGTCTTTCTGGAAATGGTTGGTTGGTATAAGAACATTTCAGCTACTAGAGTATTTCTGGATATGCTCCATACACACCTTAGAGTAATTGAGAGAGACTGACTATAAACCTTAAAGTTAAGTGAAGGGAAAGGGCTGATCAGAAATTTCACGTTCCATTCAGAAGCAGGTACACAGCTAATCTATATCTAGTCATTATCACAACACTTTAGCTAGTCACAGTTTTAAGACAGTGACTTTATGATTAATGAAGTTTTTTTTTGCTTAAGCATATGAGGAATTGAACCACAGAGCAGCCAAGCCCTATGTTTTTTCTTCTTCCTTCATGTTTTTTTTGTTTCATGATTTTCCACACAGTTTTCACATGGTTGCTTTCAGTACAACAGCTTTTTGTTTTTGTTTTTTGTTTGTTTTCTGGACATTTTGCTTAAATCGAGCATGTAGTTCTCTCCTGTGTTTGTAAATGGACACATCATAAATAAATCATGCTGTGATGCAAGTGCAAATAAGATTTAAGTTGGGTATAGAATCAATCTCATTGCAGATAATGAGGAAAATGATTCCACTTTCATCACATTCTGAATATGGATTCTTAAAGCATTGGTTAGTGTTAATAAATAAATCAAAGACAACTTCTATTATATACCAATGTTGCTGATATATACACTCATATTACTAAAATATTTATGGCCTAAAATAGAAAAATATATTTTCAACTCCTATTTTACCAAGAAGAACATATAAACAAAAGAAAACATATAAAGAAAGGCAGAAAACACAAAAATAAAGTTATGAGAGGTAGTAATTTTTTTTTTCCAGCTAGACAGTTTATCAGGCAGACTGAGTAGGCTTTTGTCCCAGGGTACTCTACTGGATAGTTCAAAATATTTCTATTAAGTGGGAGAGAGCCTTCTAGCGTGTGCTTGATGGGCTCATTTGGTGCATATCACCACAGGGTCAGAGCAGAACAGAGACCCTTAAAAAAGCTGTGGTGCCATGAGAGGAGGATGATGCTGTGTGAAGCCTGGGCTGTGTCCTTGGGCCCGGCAGTGCTGCCGTCCGGGCATGATGTGCAGCCTCGCGGGCCCTCGCGTGGGTAATGCGATGGGCAGAGACCATACAGAACGGGCAGTGTGGCGTCTTCTGCGTGGCCAGGCCTACAAAGAGGGAATCTGTGTTTTCCAGGGACAAAAGAGAGCACTCTTGAGGAGAGCTGGCACCTTGTGGGAGCGGGTTGTTTCTGTGTGTCAGAAATGGGTCTGAAAGGCTTCTCCGCCTCCCTGTAGGGCCTCCATTGCCGTGAAGCTTGTGCAATTCAAGCAGCATTTGATCTGGGATGAGAGTCAACCTTGAGTCACTGCTGAGCATGCCTGGGAGAGCTGCTGCCTGGAGGCCGGGTGAGGAGGACGCTGACGGGCTTAGCCCGAGGCCTCCCTCCTCCCTTTGGGCAGGCAGTGCTGAGAAACAAGCGCCAGGCACTTCTGTTGCCTGTAGTACAATGTAGACCTGGGAAGAGACGAAGCAGTGCCTGCCATTTAGGAAGCCAGGTGGAGTTCTGAGGTAAAGACAGTCATTCTCCTGATTTTTAGTTCATCAATTACTACTAAAAAGCATTACCACCAAAAAGGGTAATCATAGAACAGCCGATGTGTGTAATGGTAATCAGAAACGAGGACTTCTTGTATTACACATAGAAATGCTTAGAAAGTCTGTTTAAGTTAGCGTGTTGATTCATGTTTTCTCCTTTGCTCAGCTTTCCCTTAGGTCTAAAGTGGACATTCAGCTCCAAGGTTCTTGGAGACTTCTCATGCTTGGACTCTGACATAAAAAATGCCCATACTGAATGTGTCTTCTGCCATACCTATGTGCGACAGGGACACGTCCCAGAGTCTGGGTCTCCTAGCCAGGTGAGCACAGGCCCTGGCTCTGGGGAAGGGGATGTGCAAAAAGCCACATTCAAACACAGAAGTTCAATCCCAAAAGATGTCTAAGTATAGCAAGACTCCTCCATGCAGAAACCATCAGACTCAGGATCCGCTATCCCAACAGACTGCATCTATGATAAAACATCACAGAGAAAGGCAGCAAGCTCCAATTTGAGGTCTTTTACTGATTAAAAGAAGAATTTTTCATCTATCTATATTTTTCATCTGGGTCTTGTTGGTACCTGTTACCTGTTACTCGGTAGATTGTGGAGGGACTGTTTAATTTCTTGTCGTTTTGTTCTCTTCATAGAAGTTATTGGTTATAAGTAGAGATGGAGATTCTAATAGCATCCACCGCATTGTCTCCATGGCAATGAGACACATCTTAGTTCAACTTGGCAGTCTTTCTTTGCTTATCACTATGAATTTCTTTGCGGTAGAGGGCAAGTGAATTTACCTGTAGAGTTAACAAGAAAATTATACCTAAATTTTAATATGATTTACTAGAAGTGTTATTTGAGTTGTATCTCAAAATACTTCATTATGACATCTTAAAGCAATTTCATAATTGACAATATGGTTCAAAGACCCTTGATGTTCGACTCGGGCAGGAGAGGAAAAGCTAGAGCATAGTTTGTAGACATCACTTCTGAGATTCCGACCGCAGTCAGACTTTGCATTCCCAGAAGCTTCAGGCAGAGAAAAGGTTTCTGCTTGGTGTACTCTATTATATTTCTGTGATTTTGCCGTAGGTAAGGTACAAACATTCTACTTGTTCTGTTTTCTTATCTGTCCTCTGGAGAAGGGCTTAGTGAGAAAAAAAGGTCACTTAGCAGGAGAGAAGAAAAAAAAGGAGGAGGAGGGGAAGAAAGGATAAATAGTAAGATATGAAGCAATTCAAGCAAATATCACTGTGCTGAAAGTAGCCAGATTTAAGATCAGAATTGGAGAGAGTAAGGACGAGAGGAGTCTCCTGTGTTTGACAAAATCCTTGACTCCACCAAGGTGTTTGAATAGAGATGAGTGCAGGGGCTGAGAGGTGGCTTCATGTCTGATGAGTGAAGTTGTCTTCAGGATGCAGCTACTTTGTTACAAATCAGAGAGACTGATTAACACCACCATGAGTCACAGGTCTGAATGGCAGAATCACCACTATGATCATCCCACACAACCTGCATCCCCATGCTCTTAAATTCTTCCTCTTGCCAAAATTAATGTCTCTTCAAGAAAGGTATTCAGTCTTGAGTGCAGTAATTTCAAGAAATGGGTCATATTCCATATTAGTCACTAAATAGACCTAATAGTATGTCTCCCAGCTTGAATCTTTTCCCTAGTTTTGATTTCTAAACACTGAATCTTGTTTTGTGTTGGTTATTAGTTTTATACTGGTTATATTCTCCATGATCTGTAATATTGCTTTCCCTCTTTTTGTCTTCCCTGACACTTTTAGGCAGTTGTCCTGTCAGATTTTTACCTGTGTTATTGCTGGAACTAATGATGCAAAGAGATAGCAATGTAACGGGCACGGTCAGTGCAACACAGCATTATCCTGGTTTGTTTCAAGAACAGCAGTGCTGGTTCTCTGCATCTCCACTGGTGGAAGTTCTCCTAGAGTCCATTCCGTAGAACTGTTTTTTCCTTTCCTTCCCTTTTCTTCCTTTTCTCAGCAATGATGATTCCAGTTATTTCCATAGGGAGTGGGGAAAAAATAAAGAATTTAATGACCCCATCACTTGAAAATATTGAAATAGTAAATTTGGCATTGCTAGAGAGCAGCAAGTAACTCTGTATGCTCATATTAATATAAGTTTGCCATTTTGCTCTCCTGCACTTAAACTCACCTCTACAAAAGAAGGAACTGAACAGGGCTACTACCTCTTCATCTCTTTATTATAAACTTTGATTAGACTATTAATTATGAGCTCTTCAATTACAACAGGCTTGCTATTCATATACCCCAGTTATTTCAGGACAGGCAATATATATTCTCTTATAAGCACCATGTAGTTTCTCATTTTTTATTTTATTTTTTTTTTATTTATATTAGCATGCTGAATACAGAGCTGATTTGGAAAATACACTTCAGCATGTTTAAAATGGGTCACGACAGTATACAAATTAGAATTTCAAATACTATTGATGAAGTCATTTGGATGTGAACAATGACATTTTGTCTGGCTTTCCGGACCTGGCAACTACTTTAAGTGAAGCTTTGTGCTTTCAGGGCAGTTGCCCACAGCATCAGCTTACCCCTTCACCATCCCTGTTGCAGACATGTGCTGACACAGGTTAGGCAAAGCAAAGGCTACAGGTTGCGCTCTGCTTGCAAATGAACTCTGCAGTCTAGAGAAGCTCCCTGATGAGGCCTGTCTGCTGTCAACCACTGTAGATATTGGTGATGAATTCGATGTTCTTGAAGGTAACAGCAATTAAAAAGCAATCGAAGCCTGGCTTGAGACATAAGATTTGACAATGTGCCCATCATAACCAGTAGTCGTTGGCCATCACCAGTCTCTGATACTTTTGGAAGTCAATGAGCCCCATCCTCAGGGAGCAAATATCTAACGTTGTGAACAAGGTGGAAAGCATTCTCTAGTATTTCTGGACTTTAATCCTCTTTCCTATCTGTTCAAAAAGCAACCCGGTTGAGACAGAGGCATTCTCTAGAAAATATTCCTGCTTCTAATTTCTAACAAGAAGTTTTATTCAGCTAATAGTGACCATTTAAAACTTTCAGTGTCCCAAGATCCTGAACCAGTTGACAGGAAAATGAAATCAGCAAAAATTATTCTGATTCAGCATTAAGAACTGAGTGAAACATGAATTTTTAATGTGTTTGTGTGTGTGTGTATACATATATATTTAAAACCAAACTCCCAAGTCAGACTAGCAGGTACCCAGGATCTGTTCTCTTAACAAGCTCTTCACAATTTCCACAGGAAAAGGTATCTTCTCTGAGAGGAGCAGGCGAGGGTCACCTTTCAAGACAAGTTATCCCTGAGACAGGGAGGAGAGAGCCTGTCAATTAGTTCTTGACTGAATTACAAGGGGATTCCACTGACATCTGCCTGTACCGACAGCTGAGGTGAGTAAGAAAATCAAAATTTCAGCCTCTCATATTTGAAGAGTTCAGTCTTTGCTCTCATTCTAAACCAGAGCTTAAAAAGCAGAATATCTATTATTTTCGTCTCATAAAATGATAACACAAAGAAATTTAACCTAAAAATGGTGAAATATTCTTTTTGAAGTCAGTTGAGCATTAACTGTGGTGTTAAGTGCGTCATGTAAGCTCTGTGCTGGAGATGGCGCTGCCCTTTTCTTCCTCTGCTGCTCTCTTGGCACTCGTGGTTGTGCCATGCCATGTCATGACTTTGCTCAGGCTGAGGCGCACGTGGTAAGTGTAATTCTGTGAACACGTCGAATCTTGGAGATGAAGGACTGAGCGGTGGAGCATGATAACACAGTTCAATTCAATCGACCTACAGTGCAATATTGTATTTAGGAATCTGTTAGTAAAAACAAAATCCAGAAAAGACTTTTCATGAAAAATTCCTTTGTTTAAAACTTTTTCTCCCAAAATCATCCAGATTTGAACTGGTGTCTTAAGACCCATGACGTGCACTTCTGAGACAGCAAAGCATAGCAGTGGGGCACAGCCAGCAGAACCAAACTGCTTCTAGGAGAACCTGCAAGTCACACAAAGAACCAACGAAAATAGTACTTGATGTGGACACGGAAAATGCAGTCTTCTTAGTGTCAAGAAGTAGTGATCATCTTTATGAGGGATAATCTTTTTAAAAAAACTACTATATGATATTTAATAAAATTCATCACTAACTCTCCAGTGAAAGCTGAATAATAACTTTCATTGGGTGGATAATGAAGATCTGAAAAAAGAAGAGTTAATGCATATTATACAATTTTTAGTAGGTTAAAGGCTGCATAAGAACCTTTTCACTATTAGAAATAATCTAGGCAAACAACACCTCCTCCTCCCCTTTTTCTAGCACTGCTCGAGTGCCTACACAGTCCTATCCTTTTCTCGCCATTATGGACGTATTAGGTAAAGGTATGCTTCAGAAATAGGCAGCTATATTTAAGGAATCATGTCTCATTTCCTAGCTCTCTGTACATCTTCAAAGCGAGTGTTGCTTATATTTAGTAGCAGTTCTGCAACGAGAAAGAAATGCTTCCTTCAAGTGATGCTGCCTTTTCAAAACGTTTTTCAAAATTATTTTGAATCTCAGTGTAATGTTCCTCAATGCTAAGAAACAATAGTAGTAAGGAATGTTGCAAGAAGGGCATGTTGGCTGGAAGATGCTGAAGGCTATGGGCATTACAGAGAGTTCATTCAAATTTGCTTTTGTGTTTTGCGCCTAAGCGGCCTGATTGAAGTGAGGGGCCAATTCGTTTGCCAGTATAAACTTGCTTACTTTGCTCTAAGAGGCCGTCTGCATCCATGTGCGTGCTGGATGCTTGGTTTGCCTGCGGGAGCCCCTCTGGGAAGGCAGCTCAAATGGTACCTAAGATGCCGCTTATCTCCGGTCTGAAGCAGGAGGCAATGTAATCGCTGGCCTATGAGTTGAATCATGTATGACACTAGCATGAACTTAGCAAGAGGTTCCTCTCGTTCATGCAGCTGTGAAACCCTGGCTGCCTTGGAGCAAAGCCCCAAGAAGATGAAGGAAGCAACTGGGCTGCTGGGGGATTGGATATGGGCTTGAGTATGGAATGGGCTGAGGGCCAGATGTGAAGCAGAAAGAAAATCAAGTGGAAGTGCTAAAGGCTCCGTGTAGCTGGTTGAGACAAAGATACAGGCCCATTGCTGCTTGTTTTTTGGCATTATATACAAACAGCACAGTGAAGCAAATCTTCAGGCAGATCCGCATTTAAGAAGGACATAGAAATAATTTTTATAGCCCTTATTTAGGCTTTGTTTTGTCACCAAATCTGTGCATCTCTTAACCTCAACAACCCACCAATGATCATTTTACAAACTTTATTTTAAGAAGTTCTTTTGGAGAAGAGCCTATTGCAGTATTTTGTTTCTTGGAAAGAATGAGAGGGAAAACGACTTGGGGCACTTTGAACTCCTTCGCAGTATAATCAGTAGTGAGTATGTGCACTGCAATAGATATATACACACACACACCCCAATATGCACAACACAGCTGGACTGCAAAGTATTATGAAGCCTATATAGAAACTGTACTTAAGATCTTGTTTCTTATTTTATGATAAAATATTGAAAGGCTAGAGACTTCTAAAGGTTCCTCCAAATTTATTTTTTTCTGTGATTCTGATTGGTATTGCAATTATTGATACACAGTATACACATTGATATTGTAATTATTGAAGTTATTTTGTATGAAGCAGTTGATGAATATCTAATTGAATATATGCCTAATGGTAAATCTAATCACACAAATCACTGTTCTGTGTCTCTATTTTGAGGTTTCTGATGGCAAGCTTAAATTAAGCAGAGAAGTGCTGTTAGAGGCTTTGTTAGCAAAGGCAATATCAGGGAAGATTAGGTAGAAAAGCAGGTTTCTAATATAAATGAAGATTGACAATTTGTTTTCATAAAATCTAATATTTCTTCATTTTCTTTTTTCACCTTAGTTCAGTTAAATATATTAGAATTATTTTGTCTGTGTTGATGATATGATATTTTGACAACTAGACTTGATTTATTTTTCTGATTGTAAATCTTTTAAACAACACTTCTCCTTGTGTTGTTTAAATACAAGAAAAGAAGACCAGGTTTTGAGGAAAGCAAGCCATCCTGATAACTATATTTAAAAACAAAACAAAACAAAAACAGAAAAAAAAAACATAGGGGGTTTCATATATTCCAGCCATGAAAGTCATGAAATTAAGGGAGAGCATCATATCTAGGACATGTAATTCCTTCTTCAGGCTGTCAGTGGAGTGACCTATGTGTCCTTGTTCTGAGGTAGAGGCAGTATCCACTTTTCTTAGGATAGTCAATGCCTAATGGAGAGGAATATGTAAATCTTGAGTGTGGATTGTGAGAGAAAGGGACGATGCTGGTATTCAGGAGAATTATCTGAAGTGGGTTTTTGTTATGTGCTGATATTATTGTTACAGTATTTAATCATTTATAATATGTGATTTCTGAGACCATTGGTTTCTTTTAGCTATGAAATATAATCATGTCCCAAAGAAGGGATTTATTTCTCCGTCTTGTCCTCTTTATTCATCAAGAGCAACTATGATGTGATTTCTGATGATTCCTTCCAGGAGATAGATTATTTTAAAGTCTAAATAGAGAAAGAATTTTAATTTCATTAGGAGAACAAGCAGGATGAATTAGTTGGGAGAGGATAAGCTCAAAAGAAGACTTTTTCCAAGGATAATTATCTCTGGGAATACCCAGGATAAGCAAACAATTTTTGAGTGAGCACACTACTGCTGTTTTTGTTTCTTTTTGTTCCCCCTCTGAGCGCATTTTTCAGCTTTGGATGTCTGTGAACTACTTTGAGGTGACACCTGCTCCTGTTAATCCAGGCTGGCAACTCCAGCTGCCTCTCACTGTGGCCTCGCGTTGCTCTGGAGCCGTTCTGGCTCCTCAGGACGGAGGCAGTGCGGCAGGCGCACGCTGAGGTGGCACAGGCCAGCCCGCTGGTGGTAGCAGCAGTGCTGTTAGGCAAGGCCTTGTTTTCTGTTCTAATCTGCTCTTCTGAGGTTCTTGTTAATGCACGTTTTGAGACTAGCGGTCTCTGAAGTCCAAACATCCTTGTCCTGCTCCCTCGCCGAGGGAACGTGTGAGCGGATAGCCAGGAGCTAGCGTTAGCAGGTCAGCTTCTAGCAGCTGGCCGCACTCGGAGGGCCAATCTCAACAAGTGTAGAGCAGCTTTTGCCTGAGGCAGAATCCTCTGGCTCGCCAGGACCTGAGAACGCGCTGCAAAATCTTAATGTAGCAGAAAAGCAACAGAGACTTCCTTACATAACAGCGTGGACAACTGCTTGGGCACCACAGTAACTACTGTGGCAGGGGACAGCTTTGCCTTCTTTGTCTTTACCACCGCCAAACCAGGAATGCAGAGAATTTCTAAGGGAAAAATATTATTTTAGTATTTTGTGGTTGTTTTACAACTTCCATTTGCTTTTTGTGTGGGAACAGACCTACACAGCTCCTCCTAAGAGGGTTGCAGCCGCACAGTGCTGCCTGGATGGGTAGGATTGACTTTTGACTACTCATGTTCTTAAGTATTTTGTTAGCTTGTCAAGGGAAGATTCCTGGTTCAGACAGTTGCAACCATTGTATTCCCACACTTAGGCTGAGAGGGACATCTCAGGATGAATCCAGGACACACATCAATAGGCTGAGAGGGACATCTCAGGATGAATCCAGGACACACATCAATGTGACAAGTACCTTGCATGTTCCCTGAAAGAGAAGATGGGGTTTTTGCTTCAAGTCAGCATTCCTATGATTGTGTGGAGAAATCTGGTAGATGAACTCTGGTTCATCTACCCTGGTAGAAAAAAGCTCCCATAAAGAGTATGTGGTTGCTGTTGTGACTCTTTGAACTGCTTGTTGCCTCATTTTCCAGGGGATTTGGATGAATCCAGGCAGGGCTGTCGGAGAGGTCCTCCCGGCTCTCCACTGAGCTGCAGCAGGTGATGGTCTAGCTTGAGCCCTTCGGCTGCCGAGCTGGTGTGCACTCACTGCGTCAAGATGGTGTGTGTGTGGGGGGGACAGATCAACTAGTGAAACATCGGGGATATTATTCTTTCAAAGGCTTCTTGAAATTTTCACAACACGCAGAAAATTTTTAACCCAATATCCCGAGCTAATTTTGCAAGGAAAGTTCTGCCTTTCTAGATTTCCTCCCACAGTTCATTTAAATAAGTTTTTCTTCACCTTTTGTTCCAGACTGCTGTGCTGTTAAATGCTACTTCAGAAATGACTGTCTTTTACTGATGGGTGAAATAATCTCTGTGCAAAGTCTGGAAATTATTTTCAGTCAGGGAGGTATTTTAAGCTTCTTTGAAGTGAGAAGTGCAGGATAAGGGGGTTAGGCAGTGCGTGGGACTCTGAAGTAGGTATTATGTGTTCTTTATTGGCTTCTCATATTTGGTGCTTTATGGGGTTTTCAGCACGTCATTTAATTTCTCATTACCTTTTTTTTTTTTTCTTTGAGAAAGATGTCACATTATTTTGTCACTACTCCACTAGTTGGAGGATTTCGAATGGAATAAACATGGCCATAGAACCACAGTCCTAATTTTATTACCTTAGTGTGACAAGGGAGGCTCACTGTGCAATTTTCCTTTGAGCACACATCTTCTCACAGATAAATTTATCAGGGAAAATTGGAGTATTGGGAATGCTAAATTAATAACCCTCTCAAACATCAAGATATCTTTCCGTAGCGTGAATGTTGCACTTTTACTTTGGTCCCTTCACCAGACAGCCACGTAGAAATGAAAATCATGTCGCTATTAATTATGATAAAAGTTATGCAGCTTTAAAAAGGTTTTAGTGCTGCAAACTTCTAATTCACCAAATTATGATTGTGTTTCCATTTCCCATATTGATCAACTGAACGCTGTGCCTTAATTTAATTAATGATTTATTTTTATTTGCTTATCTGCCTGTCTTGCAGGTGGCCGTGCCAGAGATGTAGGTGCTCATGAACAGAAGAGCATTTGCTGTCCCACTGATCAGTTATATTCTGACACCTGCATCTTTCTTTTCATGCTGGGGATGGGGATTGCCATCTGTTTCTCTGTCATTTAAAAGACTGGGTACTTTCAGGACTTACATTAGGAGTGACAGGAACACGAATTTCTTGGCACTGTTCATTTCTACCATGTCTGTTTTGTGAAAAACCTGACTTAAGGACTGCTCACAGGGGAAGAGGAGAAGGGAGGGTTACAACATATGTGAAATAACTGGGTTCTCAGTGGGTCTCGCTTGGTGGTGGCACATATTTGTATGTTGTTGTGGTCAGTAATTGCTAGCTGACCTATCATGACTGCATCAGACAGATCATGGATTTCAGAGGTTTATAATTCAGGGATTTATACATCTACATTCATGAAAAGTAATTTTGCACTGTACTTTGTTTGCAGCTGTTGTGATTCTTAACTCTAATGCTGAGTGAAATACAAAGGTTTTGGAAAAATACATTTCAGATGTTCCCACAAAGGCTGTGTTGTATTTGCTCTGATTATTATATTTGTCCCCTTATTTGGACCAGACATATGCTAAAAGAAATGAACAAAAATTGATGTTCATTTGGAAAAGCTGGTGTTCTCACAGTTTTACTAAAATTAAAGACCCAGTAATCTCAATATCTCCCTAATGTCCCTGTAATTTCTATGCCTTTAATCATCTGTACTGTTTACTGATAGTTTGGTTATCAGGTATAATGAGTGAGCCTAATGCTTTAATGTTTGTTACTGGCCTACTTTCAAAATTCCTTACAGATGCAAGTTGTATATAATTTGAATAAGAAATGCTGCATGCAGTCATCATCACAGTGTTATCTACAGCAAGGGAATGCTCCTTTATTTAACCTACCAACATGTATCCCCCTGGATACATTTCTCAATGCTCCAGGGTGTGGATTTCTATTGCTCATTAGCTTGGCAGGGATATGGCCTTGCTGCGCTCTGTGGGCTCACCCAAAGTAGTCCTACATCTAGTGTGACCTCAGTGGTGTTTGGTGGAGGAGCACAGACAGAGTAAATGGACATTAAAAGGCAAGTGAACATCTTGAGTGGGTTCTGAACAGCACACACATCCATACTCAGATATTTGAAGAATTAACAAATCAAAAGAATTAATATTTCAACAGTTTTCATCAAGAGAATTCAAGATAGTCGACTGTCTTCCACAGCAGAGTGGTACTTCTCTAGTCCATAATACATATCTTGAGATTTGTCACCACACTTGCGCTTGAATGCTGGAAAATTAGAAAGCTTTGCCAATTATGCTTTTCTCTGAATCATGTGTCCGTGGCACTTCTGCAATAAAATGAATTTGGAAAACAGCCAGACATTTATTTTCATGTTTCTTTCAGTATTGTCTCATATTTGTTTTGGAGCAGGGACACCTTCTAGCACAGTGCAGCATCTCCTTCTGTTTGATCCTCCTACAAATATCTTGCATCTTTTCTTTACTCTCCACTTCTATCCTCTCTGTGCCTGTATAGTTTTGACGCTTGATTCTGTGTTTTAATGCTTGACAACTTAAAGAGCAGAGCTTGTTATAATTGCCTCTAGAAGAAACCTCCTTGATTCATGTGTATCAAGACCCGTGACTAAACCCGCACTGTATATTTTGCTGGTGTCTGGTATTAAACTTCTTTATATGTTAGTCACACATTAAAGAATGATGTATTTATTTTATAACCCAATTTAGCATCCCAGCACTACACTTTGTAGCAGGAAAGATAACGAAGGAAAGCAATCCTTCCATGGACTTGCTGTGATCTGCTAGTCAAAGTTATCTGGAGCTTTTTGTTTAGAAAAAGAATGGTTTGAGGGAGAGAGAGGATTGCTAAAAGCAAAAAAAAAAAAAAAAAAAAAAAAAAATCCAGCTACTCACTAGTTATTTCTGATCTTTGCCCTCTCTGTTATATAGCTCAGAGAGACACAGCTCTTGCTCTCTCAGTCTATTAAGTCGATTTTCGCATGCACATAATTTTCTTACGCTAGTTGCAAGGATATTTCCTAATGGAATTTCAGAGCTTTGCAGTTTATTTTGACAGGATTGCAGATGGGTACCTTTGTCCCTGTTTTTTATTTTTTCTTAGCTTTTATTATTTTAATTTCCTACTCTATCACCATAATTTTCAGTTTAGTTTCTCAGCACAGTCATTGCTCCTGCAGGCATGTAGTGAAAATATAATTACTGCTAAAACTAGTCCATCTATTCTATCTCTATCTAATACTCTTGGAAACATGCTTTGGAAGCGCTGAGCACAGTGCTTTCCCTGATTTGCAGTCAGCATTTCAGTATTAGCTACTGACATGTTGATTAATATCCGTTAGCAAAGCTTGCAATTACAGTTTTGGATACAATGTGCAATTTACCTGGAAGGAGCTCTGGGAACCTCTGAATCAACATGGAAAGCTGAAGTGACAGGACAGTGCCCTTGGCTCTGTCCTGTTTCATAGGTTTTCTGGACACTTTCTAGCACTTCCTCATTGCATTTAGAGCTCCCATTTAGTGTTTGCTCAGTCCTGAGTCCCAGCAGAAGCTGTGGAGAGGAGAGGGCTCCTCTTGGCAGCTAAACTCAATTCTTTGGCTGCGGAGGTGCACAGGTATGCAGTAGGCAGATGAACTGAAGTTTAGTTATGTCTCTGGTCATAGAAAAGAGCAAACATCCTCAAGGCATTGACCACAGGAGAGAGAGACAGGCAAAAACCAGGGCTGTCATTACCACAGTGAAGCAGTTGGGTCAGCTGAGGCTGAGGTGGACTTCAATTGCCTTCTCTCTTATTGGTAGTGTGTTGTCTTTTGATATTTGTCACTCTTGGACCAAATCCTTTCTCTTCCTTTCAAGGTGATATCTGCTCAGGGAGTGGTTTTGTCCTCCCTAATTTCTGACAGCTCTTTTCTGTTTGGACTTCTGTAATTGGGTTGGATGATGTCTTCAGCTGCTGTTTGCTCGCTGCGGAATGGCAAGCAGCTTGTGCAATATAACCTCCTGTCTGGGCCCTTGTAGCAGATGGAAAACTGGACAGTTTGGGCTATTATTATCTCCCATTCCATGATTCATAATTCATTTTACAGTCTACTCGTTGGTATTTGACAATTTTTAGATATGTCAAATTTTTCTTGACAGTGTGTCTCAGAAGGAAAATGCTAGTCCTTTTAGTAGGAAAATGCCCATCACAGCACCTGTCCCAAAGCAATCTGACCCAAACTTGCAGCTTCTCACCAGACCTTCACACTGTGACTTCAGCCGGAGAAAACCTCTGTCCCCTGAAGCACATCTGGTAACTCAGGAGTGTCACTGTTTCTGGATTGGATGCAATCGCTTCTGTAGAGCTGGGTACTAGTGATGGGCACACAAAAAATGACAGCATGCAAGTTAGTGACATGTGCCACCATGGAGCTGAGAACAAACCTGGCAGGGATGTGTTCTGCAGAACTGTCTCCTCGGTAGATTCACTTAAATGAAAACTTTTCATGGAAATGTATTGGCTGATGGGAAGCTGATCTTGGAACAGCCGCTATCTTAGCACGCAGGACTGAGATATGGGGGAGCTAGATTGAAATCCCTGCTGAGTGTTGTCTCCAGATCCTGCTCTGTCTGTCTACGTTTCTTCCTTTCAAGCAGAAAATTTTCAAGGTTTTTAAAGCCTTGGCTTTTATTTATTTACTTATTTATTTTTGTAGAGTTCATGTTTCCCAGGCCAGCTTCTTGTGAATATTGGTGAAAATACTCATAATCAGTAGCCCTGTTCTTACAGCGAGGGTCTGGTCCTCAAATGTAAATGAGTAATGATTAGGAGGGAGAAAAGAAATGCCCTCTTACAAAATACAGATTCTGATAAATCACGTCCATGAAATAGAATGGAAAACCTTTTAATCTGTTTAATTCCTAATCATATTTCTTTTTAAAAAGCAGTGTGATGATATTTAGCATGGTTAATTCCATAGACCTAATCCTGTCCTGCGCTGTGCAGAACCCTTCTGAGATGAGTAGACTGAGGGAGCCAGAACCCTGATGGATGTTAGCCCCGTAGTACCTGTTCTACCCTGTTCCTCCTCTTGCTCCTGCCTGGACACAGACTCTGAATAAGGCAACCTCTGGCATCCTGAAGTGGCAAGACCATTTAAAACACAAATCACAGGTAGTCTAATGCATTGACTCCCTTATAAAAAGGGACATAACAGACACCACTCCCGATTAAAAACATAGAACGACCCTGCTGAGCTGCATGACCTTTGGAGGGTGACAGGAGGTATTTTCTTTACCAGCCCTTTTAGGGCTCTACACTGAATGTCAGGTAAGGGAAATGCTAATTTAATTAGGTCTCCAACTGTTTGGAATGTAAGAAGATAATCGTTCTTCATGATGGATTAAAGGGCACAGTAATACCGTCTTCTCTCTGATTCTTTCCATGGAAAATTATCAACAGTCATTCAGTAGTTTTGCCTTTCAGTGGGCATTTCTTAGGTAGAGGAAAGCTCTGCCATGTCACATCACTTTACTGAGCCTCCAGGGATGGTGAGCAAGGTCCTATGTGGTGCTGTGAGCATTGGCAGGATGTGGTTGAGAGGGGGCCCTGCTGAACAGGAAAATTGCCACAAGCCACCAACCCATCTCTACCCTGGCCTGGTCCATCAGCAGAAAAGATTCTTCTTGGCAGTCCTCAGTCTTTGTCATGTGTACAGCACAAAATCCTGATAGAGTTAAATGCAGCCAAACACGTTATTTCCCCCCAAGTGGGCCAAGACCTGGCTAGCCCTGCTACTCTCCTGGCCAGGCACGTCAATCCAGGTGCCTCCTGGCACCAGTTCTACCAGGAGGTTTCCGATGGAAAAGGGAAAGACACTCTTTCCCCATCTCTTTTAAAGGTTCATTCCAGGACTGGTTTCTGCTGAGCTAGCCCGGCTTTGTCTGGATGTTAATTTAGTTTCTGTGACTCGTGTTACTATGGCTGGTAACTGTTCTGGCCAGGGTGACTGAAGACTGGAAACGTGCCCACATGGAGGCTTTCCAGCATCATTTCACTCAAAGGCAGAATATGTGAAGTTGTACTGGACATACACATCACCATATCCATGTTGTTTCTGGAAATTAGTGTGAAACCTGAGAATAAAGGAAGCTGGAAACGCAGAGCTGAGATGAAAGAAAGCAGAGAGGTGGAAGGAGGAAGAGAGTTGTCTCTCATCTCTCAAGGACTGAGGAGAAGATGCTAAAGCAATAACATTTCCATTCTTTATGGCAGTGAGCTGAAATGAACTGATTTATTTTTTATTTTTTATTTTTTCAGAAGCTTTCAAACTCAACTCAAGCTATTGAAATGTCAAAGGAAGACAAGGGAATCTGCTTACACCCAAGAGGAAAGCTTTGAAACGTAGTAGAAAGCTTTTGCTCTCCCCTGTCCCCAGCCAGGAACTAGCTGAGCAGCACTGATGGGAAGGACACAGCAGAAGCTCATGTAGAAATCTGGGGGTAAAAACACTTACAGAGCTGAAGGAGCCTCCAGCCAACGAGGGCTCTGAGCACCCTCCTGTCAATTCCTTTTATAGCTTCTCAGAGCGATGGGCTGCAGAAGGAGCCCTGTCCTTTCACAGCGCCCCGGGAAGACACAATCCTTTTTCTGACCGAGAAGAAAGAAATCATCCATGGCAGCTGATAACTTGCATTTAATCTGGGATCTAATAGCAGTGAGAGAACAGTGCTAGATAGAGGCCCCTCTGGGATGACAAGTGGCATTTCTGTGTCCTTTCAGAAAGGTGATATCTTCGTGAAAAAAGCAACAGATCAACTGCCAGGGGAGCAAGTGAAATGAACCTTAAGGCCAAGGCAAAAGAACCTAAACACAGCCATTATATTCTTTAGCCTCAACTGCTTTTTGAGTACACTGGACAAAGCGGAGAGATATTAACTGAAAATTGAATCTCCCGAGAAAATTTCTTCAATTTGTTCAGCTACATTACCGCAATGTTGGGCTTGTTCTGTATTCTGATAGTGAGAAGAGAGGGTTTTATTCCAAAATGAGTTGGATAAACCCTTATTGATGATGAGAAAAATTACTATTTGTAGTGTTTTGGACTAAATACTGTTATTTGTGAATTCATCAGGTGAATGAAAACGTGGAATCACCTAGCAGGTAAAATTTTTGCAATCAAAGGGAAGGGAGCTCTGAAGTTGCACCATCTACGTTGGCATACCATTTTTAATCGCTCCCCACAGAAACCTTCCTCTTTCCCTCTGGAAAAGACTAGGGAAGCTTGTTCCTTACCGTTAGCGCTTACTGGTACGTGCGTTAAATTAAGCAGTGTAACTCCGCCCCGCAATGTTTACCACTCGCCTGACTTACTTTCTGCAGTGCAGGAAGTGGGATTTCACTGGGCAGGATTGATGACAATTTTACTTTTCTTCTAGGAACATTTTAAAACATGCATGTCTCCTCTCACCAGATTTCCTATTTCCCCGTTTCTGAGACACATGACTCAACCAACAGTCTGTTTGTGTGGTAATTATTGATTTAGTTATCTGCTTTTTACCTTTTATACTCATCCTCTTTTTCAAAACCCACAGAAAATCTGGCCTAAAGATCTCACTTCACTTCCCTGGCGTTCCCATGTGAGGAGGAGAAGAAGAACCTCCTCGGGAGGGGAGCGTTGCCCAAGAGCGGAGCTGAGCCCCCCCAGGACTGCAGCGTGTGTCTTTGACTGGCCTTGCTTTGCTGCTCACACAGCAGTGTCTCTCTGTTTGTGTCCATGTGCAACCAAAGAAACAACCAAACAAACACCGGACCGAACAACCCCAGCCCCTGGACCACTCTGTTACACACGTTATTTTAAATCTGGAGAAAGATTGCAGCAGGCACTGGGGATTTGATTAGCTGCTTGTCCTGCTGGAAAGTGCTGAACTGGGGTTATAGGATCTTCTCATTTCCATGGTAATAAAAGTATGCTAGAAAAATTGCTTTATATCGTATAGTTGGAAAGGACCTTTTACTTCAAATTTCCTGGAAAAGTTTCAAGCAGCAGATTGTTTTTGGCACTTGCTTTTGTTGCTGTCTACATTACCATATCAAAGAGCCACTCGCCATGCTGAGCACAAGAAAACAGCAGACGGTTTTGTTACATGGTCATATAGAGCTTATATTAATTGCTTGAAATGGCTAGTATTCAAACTTAATTTCGAGGCCGTTTTTCCTTTGAATAACACATTTCTGAAGAAGTGTTGAATAATTTACAACATCCACATCTAATTAAAGTGAGAAAACACCAGGAATCTAAGCCCATGGTACTAGCTATTCATTTGTGTTGCATATTAGTCTGACAACCACTTAGAGTTTATTCTTTAAAACTCTCTGCTGTTTAATATTAAAAAAATCTAAGCAATGTTGCTTAACTTGAAGTGCCTTTTTCCATTAGAGAAAAGACTTTGGTCTCTATTATGGAAAATGCAAGCTAGCATTA
Source organism: Tinamus guttatus (assembly GCF_059628265.1). Lineage (NCBI taxonomy): Eukaryota > Metazoa > Chordata > Aves > Tinamiformes > Tinamidae > Tinamus > Tinamus guttatus. The sequence goes on from NW_028288746.1 coordinate 1,197,428, forward strand.
ACTGAAGGTCAATTTTCTCAAAGTTTTTGCTTTGTCAGTGTTTTGCACAGCTCAAATTATGAATGATATTGCTAGTTGCATCAATGTAAGCTTAGAAATATACTCAGCTATACAGTTAATTTTCATGCAAAGTGATTTCAGGAGCTAACGCTAACTCTTGTGGTGTGCTCAGGATTTTCTGATTCTCCATTCCTAATGTTACTTGTTTAGGAAAAGGCTTCCTGGGCTCAATGTGTACAAATGTCCTTTTGGCATTTAAATTACATCAGAGGTCACTTTCCTCTGTAAAGTTTCCTTTATGTGACCTTAGATTAATTATTCAATCTCCTGAGTATGCCAGCTCCTCATTTGCACAATTGCTATATGATTTATCTTCAATGCTCTTTTTTCAGGCAACAATTGTCAATCACTGTTTCATATTTCTAAAAAGCTGAACCCCCATGTAAATCCAGTCTTTTTGCTTGTCTTCTAACACTTGATATCAAGCCCCTTTTTCATGCATCTCTGATACACTTGAAATACTACTCCAATTCAAGAAGACACCTTATTTAGTCAAGAAATTTGGTGTACATCTAGCTTGTGGTTAACTGATTGAGACTGTGACACAGGTCGTCTTGGTGACAGTGGAAGTGCTCTTGCCTTGCCCCCTCCTCACTGCAATAGGAGCTCATCTTTGTCCTTATTATTAGCCTGTAGTTGGACTGAGGGGTAACCAAGAAACAACCTCCTCCTTTTCTTAAAACAAACCCAAATCCCATGCCCTTATTTACTATTTTTATTTTCAGTTGGGTCAATGTCCACATCCTATTCACACAAGAAGCTGAGCAAGCATCATTAAGGGAGCAGAAATAAGCACAACGCAAGAAGAAATCTGGCGGTGTCTTAAGCTAAGGTAGATGCAAGAAGCTGCATGCTGCTTCCAAGACCACAGCCTCGGCTGTACTAAACTAAAAGACAGACAGAGCAACAAATCACAGCTTCCTGCTGACTCCTAGGACTGCTGGAGTGCTGGTATGTGGATGGCTTCTTCATTAATTAATTGCTTATTGAATTTGTCTGAAGTTTGTCTTTGAAAAGCACACTTTGAGCAATGAGAATGTTTTTCATCTTCTTATTTGTTTTTCAGTTTTACTAGTCTTGATCCAAAAATTCATGACATCACTATGAGTCATTACTCCTGTTTTAATCATTTGGCAATAAATAATTAAGATGTGATAATACACAGCAACTATTGTACATTTCTTTGGCTTTTTTCACAGATTACTTTTTCGAATGATTTTTAATGCATAACATTTAAACTTGTGCAAGAGGCCTTGAACCACTAAAGATGAGCTTGTACTTACCACATTCAATGAATAAACTAATAAGTTTGCTGACAGCTGGTTGAAAACCTCTTGCAATCTTTTGTGAACTAGGAGGATTAGTAATAACATCCTATTAGGTTCACATAATGTTAAAGTGTTTCATCATGATATTTTTGATATATTGTAACTTTTTATTTATAATATATGTAATTTTTTTTCAGAGCAAACAAATGCAGTGAGTAAAAGTCAGAATGAGGCATTCTTATTTTACTGCATAGATTTTTGGAATATTTGGATATTTAGAAAATAAAATGTTCAATAAGAAATTATGGTCTTTTTTTTAATAAAGAAAACAGATGTCTAAATAATTACATTTAATTTGCAGCATTAGCTCCCTTCTGTAAAGCTCAGCTGAGAGCAGGGGTAGGGGACTGCGCTCTGCTCAGCTCTGCCAGCGCAGGTGAGTCCCCTTGGTTGCTCCATACTTAGGGGCTCTCTCATAGCCCTTGAGGAAGTGCTTTTTCCTCTGTGTTTCCATAGAATTTACCAACCTGATTCAAAGCTGGAGGGTCCAGGTGCTAAAGGAGGTGGATTGTAAAGGAGCAGCGAATTGAAATGACAAGTGGCAGTGCGCTCAGGTGTCACTCACAGAGTGCTGGAGAGAGTTCAAAGAGAATATTGCTGCTATGGAAGTAACTGGTGCTGTAAATCCATTCAGAGCAGCTGTCGTCCCATGAAGTAGTAGTTCAAGGAGTGAGGAATTCACTTTGTGTCTGTCCTGCACCAAGGTCCTTGCAGCAGCCAGCAAGGCAAACAGAACAGCTTGGGCTTGTGTGCCTGCATGTGGATCCTGCAGGAGCTCTGGAATCGCTGCGAGCACAAAGGTTTTTCCTCTAAATGACAAATAATCTAATACTGTGCAGCTGAAGTACAGTAAAGGCTCTGAGATGTTGCCTGGCAGGAAAAAAACAAAGGAAATCTCTGCAGCAGAGCTGTGATCTCCCTGTAGATCCCTGGTCTCAGAAACTCTGTTAGAGAGTGGATGATCAATGGGGCAGGACAGATATGTTGCACTGTGCACAGCTGTACACCCAGCGTGACTGGGCTAAATAACTCCTCCTTTGAGAGCTGCCTTTAAAGGTCTACAAGCATATTCTGCCTTAAAGATGCATCATTTAGAGCTGAAAAATGACAGATTTTTTTCTTTTTCCCTATAAGTTGCAGGTGTGATTCCAACTCTGTTCCAAATTAAAGTGTCATCCTTGACTCCAGAGGGCTGAAAGCTCTTGAAATCCTCCATGCACTACATCCATGACACAAAACACCCAAGGTCAGGCGATTCGAATAAGATGGTCCTGGGAAGAGTGAGGGCTGAATTTTCCAAGATAAATGTGTGGTAGAAAACCAGGCCATAGAAAAACAGACAAATGGGGGCTCTACTTGCTGAAATTACCCAAATTTTACCCCTTTCAACTTCAATTGTGATATTTCAGCTCAATTAGATTAAAAGAAAATAATTTCCTTTTAACACAAAATACTACAACTTTTAGAATAGCGCAATAAATAAATAAGCAAGCCCAACCAGGAAGCACAGATGCTCTTTAATGTGGCAGCATATTAAAGTTTGCAGTTACTTCTTTTAGCCCCTTCCCTGGGGTGCCGCGTGTGAGTCTCCCGGGGAAGAACTGCAAATTCTGATTCACTGACGCATTAGACAACATCTGTACTTGCTGCCTTGGATTAGAGATCCTGAATCAAAGAGTTTTATCTGCCTTCCCCCTGCCAAGCTGGCACGGGGTTATAGAGCTTCCCCTTGGCTCTGCTCTGATGGCGCTGGGTGTTAGGAGTCAGCACGGGCTGGATTTTTGGTTTCTGCACTCCTGCTTTGCTGGGCGGGTATGTGCTGATTCTTGAGATACCTGGTGATATAAGTCCCTGTGGGTATTTTCTTCCCAGCTGAAATTTTATGCCGTGCAGGTGCCACTCTCAGTCCAGCCTTGATGCCCATCATGATGTGGTGCCCCCGGGCACAGGAGCTGCCCTCGAGCTGTGAATGGGCAGAACCAGTCCAAAAGGCCCAGGCTGGTGTCTTTTTCTGTGGGTAAAATGGGCTTGTTAGATTAACTAGTACTGCAGAAGTACTGGGGAGAGTTGCTTACTGTGGGTTAATTTCATACTGTTGCTTGCTACATAACTAAACACTCCTCTACATGTATTTTTTTTCCAGTAATTCTGCATAATGTGCTCTGGTACCCAGCTTCCTAAATATGCAGATCCATATTCCTGGATCCCTGAAGTGTTTAGCCTCTGTTTGTACTTTCTGACAGGTACTTGTAGGAAATTTAAAATTATTTCAAAATTTCCTTTCATCTTATTTTGATGAAAAAACCTACTGGATTTCCTAGGCTAAGAAAGATATTACAAAAGAAGAGCATTGTCTGTGTCACTTTGGAAAATTAGCTTCTAAATGACATTGCCTTCAACTCCGAAATCACTTAAAATCCCATCCAGAAAGAGTATATTCAGTCCCTAGTCATCATAAACAATGAAAGGATATCCACTTTAATCAAACTCTTCAGTTTTCATTACTTTTCTCTTAATTTTTTGAAAGGTTTCCCCCCCAGCACCTCAGTATAATTCTTTCTACCATCAAAACATTGGGAAACAAAGAATATTGGCCTTACTCCAAAGAGCACAATGCAGCCTGTGGTGGAGACTGGACGAAGGCAAAATGCAAATGTAAGCCAAGGTTTTCTTGCATTGCTTCATTTTGATTCATCACCTTCATAATTGATGGGTCATGGCAAAACTTTGGCTTGCAATATAATAAGTATAGGAGGTTACCATTATCATATAAACAAGGTAACAAATTGCAAGAAGAACAACTATTTTTTTTCTTTTTACTAGAGTGCTTTAATGGGGAAAAGAGCTTTATCTCCAAGTTACACTGTGTTGCTTTTCCTTCACTCCCAAAATTATAGACAGAAGCTTCCCACATTTGCTGGGCCTCGGGAGAAGACTTTAAGAACCAGCTGTAACAGTAACCTCTGCTTTCTCTGGTCTCACTTTCTTTTCTGGAAATTTGACAGTAAATTTAGCCCATTATTATGTATTCTGAGATCCACTTACTGGATTATTAAGATAAACGCTTAAATTAAGAAAATACCTTAAGATAACTTGCATTAAACCCAACACACAAAGCTGATTTCCTGAAGAGGTTGTCTCAGGCTGGCTACCATGGTGCTCTCTGTCTGTTCCAGTGCAGCAGCTCTGTGCCTGCTTCCCAATCCAGAAAGCTGCTTGTAAGCTACTTTGATGATCATCCAAAATCTGGTATTTCTGCTTCCAAAACATGTTATCAACATTTGAAATTAATTTCTAAACTCTAACCGATGTTTTTGCAAATTGGAGACAGGAGAAACCAGCTGCCAGAGATCAATATTTTTGGCCGAGCCTGTTCAAATGCCTTGGTATCTATCATAACACAGGCTGGTGCCAGTCTTGACAGGTACGTGCTCTTCCCCTGACAGGAACAAGTGTCATGTTGGGGGTCACAGCCGAAGCACAGTTGGTTCAGAAGCACACAGAGGCTAGTGCTCCACTTGCTCCACAGCTACCAATGCACTTCCCAATCTAGGCCGAGCATATCTCGGAATTCCAGGGAAAGGCACACACACACAATTTTGCTGGTTCCAGAGTTTTGGCGGGGACCAGACTGAGGAATTTATTGACAGGAGATGAGGCAAGAAATGTAGAATGCAGCTCACATTCATCTACAAAAGAATAATGATTAAAAAAAAAGGGGGGGGCGGGTATTAGCAGACCTTAAGGTTATTCATGTGTGTTCTCTGGTCATTGGAGTCTACCAGCCTCATGGGAGGTTTCTTTCTTTCTTTTTCTCTTCCTTTCTAAAGATTAAAAAAACAAAAGGAAATAAGGAAATGCAGAAGCCTCTAAGTTGGACCCTTTGGGGTGTCACAGCCTGTCCTTGGAGCACAGTTCTGCTCTTGCCAACTTTGTGGGATGCTGACTGGATGACAGAAGAATTGTAATAATACTAATTTCATAATAATACAGGCAGACATAGCTACAGTGACAATTAAAAAAAATCATACCAGCCTCCCACAAAAGTATCCCACAGGTATTTTGAGACAGTGACACTCTCTTTGTTTTTTGGCAAAAAGATCAGATGCAAACCACACGTGTTAGCTCCTTGACAGCATCAGCCAATCAGGCACGGCACATTCAAGTATAGTTTTCACCTGTGTGTAATTGTGTCCAAATTTCTGCTTGCAAAAGATCATGGGCACCAAAACAATATGAGATTTTCTTAAAGGAAATGTTCCAGAAGAGGGAAAATGGAGTAAAGCTCCCTGGAACTGCTCCCTGGAACTGTGCTCCTCCCTATTTCCTAGTTGCTCATATGGAGCTTCTGGTTCTTCATGGCTGTCTCTAGAGCTCTGGACTTGCCAGAAAACAGAAATCTCTGCAGACGGAGCTAAGGCAGCAACTCCTACAGCTGGGAACTTCCTGACATGTGAGGTGAATTTTTGGAGGCTTTTAAACTAAAAGCAATTGAAATTCCAAAAGATAACTCTAGAACTAGTGCAAATATTTATTTAAATGGCTTAAACAGGAGGTTTAGGGGCTTTGTGTATTTTTTTCAATTTTTTCATCCTGGGCATCATGCACAGAAATGTCTGTGCGTCTCGGGAGCAGAGGCTGTGACAGAGCCCTGCATCACCCTTTGCTGTCATTGCCTCTCCTTTCTCCTCTTTGCTTCTCCAGAAGTTTTGGTTCTAAATGTCTAAAGCAGCTGGCATCTCTTATGCAGAGGACCTGCCTGCTCGATTGCAGATGACAGAAGCATCATCAGCTTTTGGTTCTGCTAATTTTTTCCTGCAGAAAACAAACAAAAACATGGCTTAGAGAACTTTTTCATTGCACTGGTAAATGTGCTTTATAAAAAGAAAACTTTCATAAGCCTTTACCATAGCCATGTCATAAGTCTTCACACCAAGAAAAAACAAACGAACAAAAGCATTCTCCTGTTTTCCTGTGGTAATTCCCTGTGGTGGCATGATCCGTGATGGGAAGTCAGTTTGGTGGCTCTGTTCAAAAGTCTCCAGTAACTTGGAAATGCAGAAGCTCTTTCTCAGAGCCAATGCTGATTTTTGAGTGTTACAAAATTGCACAGGAGAATATTTTGGGAAGCTGTCTGGTGTTCTCCTAGCATGGAATTATTATTTTTTTTTACATACATATATAGATATATGTATTTGCAAAATATATCATAGAATCATAGAATGCTTAGGGTTGGAAGGGACCTCTAGAGATCATCTAGTCCAACTCCCCTGCATACGCAGGGACACCTAGAGCACGTGGCACAGGACTGCATCCAAGCGGGTTTTGAAGATCTCCAGAGAAGGAGACTCTACAACCTCTCTGGGCAGCCTGTTCCAGTGCTCTGTCACCCTCACTGTTAAGAAATTTTTCCTTAAGTTCCTATGGAATTTTTGATGTTTCAGTTTCCGGCCATTTCCTCTAGTCCTATCAGTGGCCACCACTGAAAAGAGACCATCCCCGTCCTCTGCACTCCCTCCCTTGAGGTATTTATATACACTGATTAGATCCCCTCTCAGCCTTCTCTTCTCCAGGCTGAACAGGCCCAGCTCCCTCAGCCTCTCCTCATAGGGCAGATGTTCCAGGCCCCTGATCATCCTTGTAGCCCTGCGCTGGACTTTCTCCAGCAGCTCCACATCCCTCTCATACTGTGGAGCCCAGAACTGGACACAATACTCCAGATGCGGCCTCACCAGGGCTGAGTAGAGGGGCAGGATCACCTCCCTCGACCTGCTGGAGATGCTCTTCTTAATGCAGCCCAGGATTCCATTGGCCTTCTTGGCCACGAGGGCACACTGCTGCCTCATGGTCCACTTATCATCCACCATGACACCCAGGTCTTTCTCTGCAGAGCTGCTCTCCACAAGGTCGGTCCCCAGCCTGTACTGGTGTCTGGGGTTATTCCTCCCCAGGTGCAGGACCTTGCACTTGGCCTTGTTGAATTGCATGAGGTTTTTTCACCGCCCGGTTGTCCAGTCTGTCCAGGTCCCTCTGGATGGCAGCGCAGCCCTCTGGGGTATCGGCTACTCCTCCCAGTTTCGTGTCATCAGCAAACTTGCTGAGGGAGCACTCTGTGCCTTCATCCAGGTCATTGATGAATAAATTGAACAGGACTGGACCAAGGACTGACCCCTGGGGGACCCCACTAGCCACAGGCCTCCAACTAGACTCTGCACCGCTGATCACCACTCTCTGGGCCCTGCCATCCAGCCAGTTCCTAATCCATCTCACTGTCCACTCATCTATCCCACACTTCCGGAGCTTGCCCAGGAGGATGTTGTGAGGGACGGTGTCAAAAGCCTTGGTGAAGTCGAGATAGACGACATCCACCGCTCTCCCCTCGTCTATCCAGCCGGTCATTTCATCATAGAAGGCTATCAGGTTAGTCAGGCAAGATTTCCCCTTGGTGAATCCATGCTGACTACTCTTGAGCACCTTCTTATCCTCCATGTGCCTGGAGACAACGGCCAGTATGAGCCGTTCCATCACTTTTCCGGGGACGGAGGTGAGGCTGACTGGCCTGTAGTTGCCTGGGTCCTCCTTCTTGCCTTTTTTGAAGACTGGCGTGACATTGGCCTTCTTCCAGTCTTCCGGCACCTCCCCCGTTCTCCAGGATCTTTCAAAGATGATGGAGAGCGGCTTAGCTATGGCATCTGCCAGCTCCCGCAGCACTCTGGGGTGCAACCCATCAGGGCCCATGGATTTGTGGGTATCGAGGTTCCTTAGGTGCTCTCTGACCCAATCTTCCTCTACCCAGGGCAAGTCTTCCTCTCCACCAGCTTCTTCTCTTGCCTCTAGGGCCTGGGACTCTAAAGGGCTGCCCTTGGTAAACACCGAAGCAAAGAAGGCATTGAGCAACTCTGCTTTTTCTGTGTTATTTGTAACCAAGGTGCCCATCCCGTCCTCCAGCGGACCCACGTTTTCCCTGATCTTCCTTTTGCTGTTAATGTATTTGAAGAAATTTTTTTTGTTATTTTTAACGTCCCTTGCCAGCTTGCCTTCCAGACGTGCCTTAGCTTTCCTTGTCGCATCTCTGCACTCCCTGACTACGTTCCTGTATTTCTCCCAGGGGACCTGTCCTTTTTTCCACCTTTTGTATACTGCTGCCTTCTGCTTGAGCATTGCCACAAGCTCCCGGCTCATCCATGCAGGTCGCCTGCCCCCTCTGCCTGCCTTCCTACACACAGGGATGCACTGTTGCTGGACGTGGAGGAAGTGCCGCTTGAAAACTAACCAGCTCTCTTGGGCCCCCCTTCCTTCTAGAGCACTAGCCCATGGGATTCTACCGAGGAGGTCTCTGAAGAGGCTAAAGTTGGCCCTCCTGAAGTCCATCGTCGCAAGGCTACTTACAGCCCTGCCTCCTCCTCGTTGAATCCTGAACTCCACCAACTCATGGTCACTGCAGCCAAGGCTACCCCCCACCTTAACATCTCCTACTAGGCCCTCCCTATTTGATAGCACGAGGTCCAGTAGCCCACCTCTCCTCGTCGGCTCCTCCACAACCTGCGTCAAAAAGTTATCGTTGACGCTCTGCAGGAACCTCCAGGACTGCTTATGCCTGGCTGTGTTGTCCTCCCAGTTGATGTCGGGGTAGTTGAAGTCCCCCATGAGAACCAGGACCGTGAGGCAACATCCAGCTGCCTATAGAAGGCCTCATCAACCTCCTCGTCTTGGTCAGGTGGCCTGTAGCAGACACCCACCACAGTGTCTCCCACATTAGCCTGCCCTCTAATCCTTACCCACAAGCTCTCAACTCGCTCATCCTCGACTCCCAGGTTGAGCTCCATGCATTCCAGTTGCTCTCTCACATAAAGAGCAACTCCACCACCTCGCCTTCCCAGCCACCTCGCCTTGCATATAAACACCTTGCATCTATTACAGCATTTTCTGTTCCAGAACTCAGTTGCTGTTCTTAGAATTTGAAAGTTTGAAGTTTTGGGCTTGAATCCTGGTCTTGAAATACGAGTCAATCGCTCTGAAGGTTACTAATAGATTTCAGTCGGTGTGAGCAGGAACAAGAGAGTGTCACCCAGCCACCAAATCCGTGTTATAGCGGAATAAAGGATCCAAATCCTCACTCCTTTGCATCAATATAAATCAGAAGTGACTTAATTTAAGTGAAGAGAATTGTGTCTGTGTAAATGGCTGCTAGAGGAGAATTAGATCTGCTTTATTTACTCTGGGAGCAATTGAGTATTTGAAATGGCCATTTTGGCTATATATGCTTTAATAGGATTTTAAGTTGTCAGAATGAGTTAAAATTACTACTTTTTTATGCATACAATGCTTTTAATGGTGTGTTTATTTTCTTAGTGCCATATGTTCCTCCTTATAGCAAAGAACCAAAACAAAACTTTAGACTCTTGAAACCAGTTGCTACAAAAAAGTGCCTACTCCTTATATTTATTTATATAAAATAAATGTAATGAAACATATATATAATGAAATATATATGAAATAGAATGAAATAACATATATATAATGAAAAATATATATTATGATAATAATTAGAAACATTTGTAATAAGCTGAGCATAAAGGTGGTTGTTAATATACTACAAAGATTACCTGTCATGAAATGGAAAGATAAATATTACAAAATCTTTATAAAATGAATCAAAGAACTAAAAAGTAATTCTGAGCTTTTGCAAATTCTCAGCTGTTGTCGGCAGAGGCTTCATTTCACTCTTTCTCACCCAACGTTCCCCAGGTTTGCTTCTCTTTGACATCTCTTTATACCACGAGAGGTGGTTGGTGAATTAAATACTGAGGAAGAGGCTGGATTGACAGGGGCTTTTACTTGTGTACAGAAATGCAATTTTTACTCAATGCTTTTGTAATGGGCTGAATCTTACCCCTCCTGACATCTGTCAAAGGCCCTTTTAGCCTGGACAAGTGATGTACCGGGGTGTTAGACTTGGGTATTCTGATGCGCCAGTGCAACCTGGCTTCCAAAAAACTCTCCGCCAGCCTTGGAAGTGCCTCAAAGGCACTATCCACTTTTGGAAACCCCTCTGCCTAATCCTAAATTGTTGTTCACTTCCTTTTCCCCCCTTAATTCCATTCTCAAAGCCAGATGCCACTGATACAGAGGGAAAACCTAAGATGAAGGCACAGCTAAGCTCTTGGGGCATGGGAGAAGACACCTGCAGAATGCTGCACAGTAACATGCTGAAAGATTGGTATTAATTTTAGATGTTGGCTAGTTATTGATTAGTTAGTTTGAGAGGGGATGTATTTTATTCATAATGTATAATGGAACTAAAGAGTTCCCATGCAGATAAGAGGATGAAGCATTTTGGAATCTGCTTTGTTTCCTATCTGTTTTCCAAGCCTGTGGAAAATTTTTTCACATTCCATAGTTTTTCAGCTATAACCAGCACATTTCACTTGGTCAGAGCAGGATCTGTGCTGGAAAATGAAAAGGAATGCTGAATACCAAGGGATGAATACTTGTTTTCCTCAGAAATTCTAGCTGTGATCCTTTAGAAACACAGCATGCCACCTGGACATGTATGGTATGGATCTAAGGTGCTAAGTGATAATTATATATAAAAATCTGAGTAGCCAGATGGTGTTCACAGTGCATCTATGAGCAAAGATTATTTTCATTCATCTCAAGTTGCTGAAATAAAAAAAAATCCTGAACAACAAATTAAGCAGTTTGAAGGACAGATTGGCTCTCTGCCCATCGCTCGAGCAGTTGTTCCATATTTGTTTCTCAGGCTTCTCCAAAGATAGACTCTTGTTTCAGTAGTAATTGATTTGGCTTCTGTCAGTCTACGCCAGAAATTATTTAAAGACGCTGATTTAAGGGGGAAAATGTCCAACAAGCCATATATACACATATGGCCTTGAAACCTGTCTTTTAATTGTCTTCAGTCATCATGAGTTAATCTTCTTTATATACAAGTTATGATCCACTTTAATTTTTAAGTCAACCTCATTTTCCCGCTTCTGCTTGTCATGCCATGGGTTGGTTTAGCAAGCACCAGGCCAGCTCAGGAGAATACCTGACTTCTGGCAGGCAGGGTGTTAAGGGAATGGTATAACATGGTAGAGACAGGGGTGCTACTACAGGCTCCTTTCGAAAGAAGTGTATCGCAGAGAAAAGGCAAGAGCTGTAATTTGAATTTCTCATTATTAAGCTCTTCCAGGGTTTTGTCAATGCTGCACCAGAAAACAAGTGAGCCCAGCACCAGTAAGCATTTATTTTGCTATCTTTAGTGTACCTGAAGATGCTGGTTTAGCAGGAAAAAAAATCATGTTTATTTTCAATGTTTTGAGATCCAGGGCTCTGAAGATGACAGATAACATTTTTTTTTCTTATTTTACTCTGCTGGTTTTATTCAATATTGCTTTTAAAAATAATATTGACATTTAGTGCCTATGGGAAGGCCTATCAATATGCAGAAGATTAAATAAAGCAATATAAAGAGTGCATAGTGTAAGTAAATATAGCAAGCTGCAACCAAAACAGCATCTAGATGTTCCAGTAAATAAAACTGGAGCAGTATTTCCAGCTGTGGGTTAATTCCTCAGCAGTCTGACCTTGATATTGGATATGGCAGATGTAGGTTATCCTATGTGTTATCCATCTTTCTCATATGCACATAGGAAAGCTTCCTTGGAAAAGAGAGGCAATCTTTCTTTTTCTTTGCAGTTTAAGTTATCCAGTGTGGTACCTGTAGGGATATGGCTCATGAGGGCGGAGCAAATCAAACTGAGTGACTGGATGTTGAAATAGCAGTTGAAATTCAATGCAAGCAAATGTGAAGTATTGCATATGGGAAGGAGATGTTTAAACTTTAACTTACTCTGTGTTGGCCCCTGAGCTGATTATTAGTGCTCAGAAATATGGTTATAATGGAAAACACATCTCAGTGCTCCTCAGTAGTGAAAAACAGAAAATAAAATGTTAGAAATTATTTAGAAAGGGAATAGAGACTAAAATGAAAAGCCTATAATGTCACTATAAAACCTTAATGTATCTTTACGTTAAGTTCTCTGTGCAGTTCTGAATTCTCCATCTAAAAAAAAAGAAAAAATTAAACTGAAAAAGTTGGAGAAAAGAAGGGCAGAAAGGATCAAAACTATGAAATTGCTTCTCTGAAAGGCATCATTGAGCACACCAAGATGCTTTGACCTAAAAAAAGAGGTGATGGAAGAGAGAGCTGATGCAAGTTTACCAAATGAGAAGTGCCAAGTGAAGAAATGGCAATGCTCTTCTCTTCCTTTATAAAAAGGAATAGAAGGAATATTAAAAGGTAAAAGCATCTTACCCATGCAGTTGTTATGACCTACTGATCGTATTGTTGTCGTCCTTATAGTTTAGGCCCATATAGTTTAGTTTTAGTGAGAATTTAGCCTCAGAACCCAGAGCTTCACAGCACGGACACCTCCTGGTCCACCTGAACTTTTAGGATGCTCCATACAAGGATCTGCTCACAGGTCCCACAAGGGCTGTGCTTCACCTCACCATGGCGAGCCAGCTGGGAAGAGCCGGCTCAGGGATGCCCTGGATTCTGTCATGGAGCACTTGAGAGCGGCACACGATGTGCCACCATGGTGGACATGGCTCAGGTGTCGGCACTGGTCCAAAATTCCAACGCCAATTGGAATGCCAATATCTGCTGTTGATTAAGAGGAATTTGCATATTCATAGCAAACTGGAAGTAGAGGCTTTTAGGCTGACTTTGCAAAATAATTCTAATGGAGAGAAGAAAACATGTTTTAGCTGTTAAACATCTGAGGGGACACAACTAGTCAGTTGAGTCTCCTACCTGCAGATATCACACAGCTGCTGAACTACGACTAATGATTCATAAAACTAAGCCTTAAAAAAAGAGCAGTGGTTACTAGGTGCAGTTTAATGCAAGAATTTTCTAATCTTACTGTATTTACAGAGAAAAAAACACAGATTCCAGGGGAAAAAAAGCATTGGCATTATAGGCAATTCAATGTATGCCCCAGTGTGTTTTTACAAATCTCTGTACAGCACTAACCCATTTTTCTTTTCCTGTCCCTCAGTAACTGCTTTGAGTTTCATCAGCAGATTAGAGCACAATATTCTTGATATCTGTCTTTGTATTTAAGTGAAATACATATATGTGTATATAAGTGTATATTTTTAAAATATATATATTTATAAATACATATATATATATATATGTAGAAAGAAAGTCGTAGTCTCTAATATTTGAAGTGCGGACTGAAGGAGTGTGGCCAGCATGTTCCATGAGAAAATGTCCTCAGGTTGCCAAAGAGCAGAAATATGAAGCTGCAGTGGCTGGCTGGGCTCCTTGCTGCAGGCCAGGTCCCAGGCTATTCTGCCTTTCTCTGGTTCCCAAGTAGCTCCGTGCTGCTCTGAGCAAGAAAACCTACTCTGAATGAGATATTTTCTGTATGTGGAAGTTTCAACAAGAACTTAGGGCAGACTGTGGTTGCTCAGGATAACGGGAGTTGTATCTCTGCCAAGCACATACAGCAATTCGTGCAAAAAAAAAAAACCCCGTTGCAAGGATATTTTTGAAACATATGAAAAATATATATGCAATATGTCACCTTTCTAGGCATGGTGCCAGTGTACCGAGTTCTTCTGGGCTTTTGTCTTCTGTGGAACATCATAAATTAAAAAAGCAAAGACAAAACCAGGCAAAAAAGAAAAGAGGGAGGCCAAGGAAGGGGAGAAAAGCTCTTCCATCTTAATCTTATATATGCCTCTGTCCATAAAGTTAGGGATCCAACTTTCCTTTTCTCCAGGCTGCCCTCATGTACAGCATTCACCCGGGCGCTTTGCTGAGGATTCGGCTCTGAGCTGAGCTCTCCTTCAGGCTGGTTTTAGCCCAGTGGCGCTGCTGGAGCATGTGAACCACAGCCTGTGCCATGGGCTGGCCGGCTGGGCACGGCGCTCCGCTGCTCCGCGCTCGCAGACGAGGCTTTTCCTGCTCTTCTGCAGTAGCAGGCGAGGGTTGGCAAGGGATCCAGAGACTCACCCAAGAAATTTTGCAAGGGAGTTAATAGCCAGGAATATGTCCTGCTGATAATACTTTCCTTGCCCTTTCCTATAGAGGAGATTCCTTAAAATACTAAAAAATGATGTCTAATGTCACTGATGTTTATAGAAGGTGTTTGATGTTTAGCTGGCAGCTTGGGCTTGCAGAAAAGTCATAGTTTTCCTCCTGAGTTCCACTTAACTGGGTTATAAGCCCTTAGAAGCTGCTGGTTGTCTTCTGCTTCTTGTATTCCCCAAGAAAATTATGGTATCGAGCCTAATTAATATCTGAATACGGAATACTCTGAAGAGCTAAAACTCAATTCTGTTGAAGCAGCAGCAGTACCACTGAGCGCTGTATAGGGAATAGCGGGCAGAGCCAGGGCAGCAATTCCTGGCATAGGGATCATCCCGTCCCAATGCTTCCTACCCTGGTGCCTCTCCTGGCAGTGCAACATGTGCTGCAGGGATGGTGGAGCTCAAGGAAAGAGGGGAGGAAATACTCTTGCAATTGTATTATCAGCTCTCTGACTAATTTCCCAATTTGAAAAATCACAGTGTTATAAATTAAAAGTAAATAAATTGATCATCACGCTCTCAGAAGTGAGAAACTACCAGATTTATGGTTCCCCACTGAACCTTAATTCTTCCCCCTCTGTTTTTTACTCCATCTGTGACTCCTCAGCGATACCCTGTGATCACAGTGCTTCATTCCCTGCAGATGTTGCACACAGACAGACAGGAGGGAGATTGCTCAGGCCCTTCTAATCCTGCCATGTGCAAACTTTCAAGCTGATGACTTTGCTATGTCCTTTAATATAGCTATTTTTGTGAGTGCCTATGTGTGTGTATAAATTAAAAATAGCTCTATAGAAATAACTTTAAAACCCTAGAGTACTTAATAGCAAGCAATTTTGCTCTATAAAACATTTATAACAACACATAAAATCTAATCAACAGAGAATTATGCCTCTGCTTTTGAATTCGTTAGGTAGTATTAAAAAAAATGCTTTCAGGATTGGAAATGGCATAAATATATACTTTTTTTTTCACTGAACACCTACAGAACTAAATGTTTCCTCCAACTGTATTAAACAAAGAGAACCTACCACTGTTGCTTATGCTCGAGCTGTGTGGTAGCACCTTTGCTTGATGGGATAATTGCCTCAGTGCATATATAAACATAATTTAGTTTGCAGAGATTTAAAGATTAGACACCAAGCTTTTTGAAAATGAAGTCCTAATGATGCACTGTTTCACTCCTCCTACATTCAAAGGTGTTCATCTCATGTTGGTTTATTAGAAATGTCAAGAACTATGGTTTTATCTCACTCATTTTATGTTACATTATTTTCAACAAGCTGCTAACATGCTCTATTAGGAGGACCAATTTAGAGAAGCTGTGAAGAAGCATTAAAAAAGAACTTTTAAAAAAATATATAACTTGTAAAGGCAAAATAAATCTCCAAATATGATTGAAAATACTGTTTAGGTAACAGACAAAATAAGACCAGCTAAAGTTTGATATAAGAATTTACACAAACTCTGGAAATGGTAGAGTGTGAGCTATTTGGAATTTTTAGGGGAATTAAAATATTTTTTTACCAACTGTTTCCTATTTTCCTAGGAAAATTGTGGATGAGGTTTTTGAGATATCAGAAGGTAAAGGAAACAATCCAGTTTAAATTTATACATAAGAAAGCCTAAAAGTGGTGACCAGGATAAAAGGTAAAAAAAAAATGTAGTCCTCAAAACTACTTGGAAGGGAAAAAAAGGCTGCAATAGCTCTATATGCATTGGCTCCTGTCGCAGAAGTATCCTCGTTGTCCAAGAGAGGAGTTGGGTAGCTGCATCCTGGCATTTTACTCCTGGCTCTTTTGGGGAGCCACGGGGTGAATCTGTAACCATGTAAGCGATTCCGCTGCAGTGATGCCTGCTTACATATTGTGCTGCAAAAATGGTATTAGCACTATGCTTAGACAAGCTAGCAACATAAACTATAATTTGAAGTCAACTGTAGATTCCTAATATGAATAGGTTTCCATAATAATTTCTATTTCCCTTTTTGCACAGAACTTCCTTGCTCTCATAACACGCACCTCTGTAAACAATGAATTTTAATGAAGGAATGCTAATTCCTGAAGATCAAAACAAGCTTCTGGAAGTTTGGAACTGTGTTGAGGCAGAGCTTGTTGGTGTTGATAGCGAGGCCTATTTTGGTTAGCATTGCTGGTGCTGCTGAGCTCTGCAGGTTACGCCACGGTCGTGCCGTCTGCTGCCCCTGTCATTAATCGTGTTGGTCCTGGAGGGTTCCTGGGCTTCGGCATTGCTGCTGCACAGACCCGAGAGACAGAGGGTAGAGAAACACGCTCAGGACCGTGGCCTGTGCGAGGGCTGAGGAAATACCAGGAATGCCATCTCCTGTTATACTGTCATACGCAGCCCTGAGGACACTAGTCCTTGCCCCCGTGCCCCCAGAAGTGTGTGTGTCCCCTCAACAGGATGAGGTTTGCTGTTCTCTTCCTTTCCCTGTGGTTTGCATGTTGGTGACAAAACTGTTTCTATTTCCCCTTCGGGCAGCTTGGTGTCCTGCCACCAGTATTAGCAGCATCAAGATCATGCCACAGCTGTCCTTGGCCCTAGTTTCAAGCCAAAAATAACATCAGCAAAATTCAGTGTAGCCAAGATTTTAGCAAGCTGTAAGGACATATGTTATGTTTGGAAATTGATGCTGTGCCTCAGAATTGGGATGATTATAATATTTTCCGGATGGCCCTGGTGGAGGTTGCAGAATGGAGCAGTGTTCTTCTGTGTCCTTCAGGACTCCCCGGGTACATAACTGGCTTGTCACTGTTGGGATGTTGGTTTGCATTTAGGAACCTGCTTATCAAATGCAAAACTGGTCTCAGTGTTTGTAAATACAATCTAGGGCAGTTCCCAATGGACATCATCACAAAACCAAATCACAGTGGCAGAGCTGGTGTGGATAATAGCCTTGGCTCAGAACAGGGTTTGCATGAATGATGGGGGAGACTGAAAAACACTCCTGTTAGTTATTAAGTAATATATTCCTTAAAAAGCCGTTGCAAGTCTTCTACTGCTTGGGGAAGTCAGAAGCAGAGGTAATACATTCCACAGGCTGTGTTTGACTTAAGTCAACAGCCTTCTGGCTGCTAACTTGTGTCTAAAGGAATATTGTGCGTGTGGGCTGCTCTGCCACGCGTTGTTCAAGGTTCATTCCGTGCAATTGTTCAGTGTGGAAATGCAGGGTTTCTGTTTTGACTTGAAACAAACCTTCCTGAGCTTTTGTTTCTACTCTACAGCTCTTGGAATTAATTTGCTTTTGTTTTATATATATGTGTGTGTATATACCTATAGGTATACATGCACACACACGTATATGCACGACTGTATTATATCTCAAAAATGTTCTGGTGCAGGCAGAAAGGCCTCTTGCCGTCTCAGCACAGTGAAGGTTGGTCACCAAGCCAGGCAAGTGCTGGCGTCCCTGCTGCCTACCTGCTCCCCAGGCTCGGTCTGCGAGCTCTCCACGTGCCTCATCACTGCACTTAGCAGTGTTGCCACTTCCCATGCCCCTTCAAAACCCTCCTGTTCATAGCGAATCCCCCCCTAATAGCACCCTGCAGCTCACAGGTTGCTCAGAAATGAGCCAACTAGGTGAAGCAAAACACAGTGAAGGGAGGAGGGATAGCTGCACCAAAGCTACTTCAATACCCAGTGCAACAGCAAGTCCAAATCATTCCTGATAGAAAGAGTCGGTGAACTGATATCTAAATAAGCTTAAACCATGTCTTCCTTCACTCTCCTTTCTTCAGCTCTAACTAGCTTAAGAGTCTATTATAAGGCCATTGAAAAAAGAGAGAATGATTTTTCTTCTAGCCAGCTATTAAAAATACCAGCACAGCTGCATATATTTTACAATTAACAATCTTTCCAAGGAGTTGAGTGGAATGCTCAAGTTTCTGTGTTCATCAATAAGGGGGTTTCTCCACAGCTTGGCTGAAGAGGCAGGACAAAGGGAGGGGAGACTGAGTGGAGCCATGAGGGAGTGGGACAAAAAGAGCCATCTGCAAGGAAATGGGGGCCTTTACAAAGGAGGGAAATAGGGCAATTCCCCCACATTCTTCAGCAAGGGGGACAAAGGAGTTGCTGAGCTCAGGTGAGAGCAGATGGCAGAAGGCCAGAGTTCAGTGTAGGCAGGCCGGGAAGGCTGTAACTTCTGAGTACCTTGGCCAATGCGGAAAAGAAGAGGGCGTCCCTCGGTGGGGAAATTAGGATAAAAGGGGGGCTGCGTCCCCCAGCAATTTGAGAGACCCCACAGGGATATGCCTGGTGGACTCTCCCTCTATTTGAATAAAGTTTTAGGACTCCTCTGTCTCCTTTTTGGACATTCAGTTCTTGACAGCGAGATTTTCCGCACAGGGTTTTGAAAAAAACACTTTAAAAAAAGTCTTCTGAATTGCTTCTCTTCAAGTGGTAATTAGTTAGAACAGGTTCCTCCTCTGCTGAGCTTTAGCAGGAGTATTGGGAGCAGAGGAAGGGAGTTGGGTAAAACAAGTCATCTAGATTCCTGCTGGGTTTCACCCCTTACCTCTATTCAGCACTGCAGGAAATTCCTAACCTAGGAGACAGGGGTAACTTGGAGATAAATAGTAAGTCCCCCTGCAGAGAGCCCTGCTTTCAGCCCTCTAACCCAATATAACTGTTAAAATTGTACTCATTTATGTCACCTGAGCATGTGTTCTTTGCCCTTTGTGAGCCTGATGTACCCAAGTGTTGTCTGTGTCAAGTAATGATGAAGGAACTTGCCAGAGGAGTGGAGAATATTTTTATATGTATTTTTCCCCCTATAAGCAACTGTCTAAAACAAAAATGTCCAAAGTCACAAAATACAACATGCAAGAAATGAGTAAACTCACAGAGGTGAAACATGGAGCAAACTATTATTTTCCCCTCCTTTTACTGCACAAAAGGAAAGATAGATGTGATGCAGGTGGGGGTGCACCAGAGCCCCAGGCCAGGCTGCTGCTCTGAGATCCATTAAACTCAGTGCTCCACAAGCCCACGCGAACAGTTGGATCCAGAAGATCTAGCTGGCGTAATGTTTTGAGTTTATGCAAACTGTTGGTACAGGGCAATGTTAAAAAGATATTGTACCAGGATTCCTGGAGCCACAGGTTCTATTTCTAAAGGCATCAGGTTTTTAATAGGTGCATGTCTGAAACACAAGTTTCCGAGTCACTATCCACAAACCCATGGCTTGTTTCCAAGGCAGATTACTTCTGTTAACATTTGTATCTCTCTTCTTATATAATGTAACAACAAAGCATTAGTCATGCAAATATCAATATTTAATGATTGTGTTAATGTCTGCAAAGCACTTCAGAGGTAAAAAGTGCTCTGTAGATCTAAATGTAGGATATTTGCCACTTGCCACATCTTAGTTGGAGGCAGAAGGGTTGAGAACCAGTTCATCCTATCTGGAAAGGCAGGTATCTGAAATTCCCAATCCTGGAGGAGAAACGTCTGCTCCCAAGTCACTTCGTTCACTTCAGCAGCCTCTGGAGCAGGCATTTGCGCCATGGAAACATTTGCATGGCAACGAGGGTACAGCCCACACCTCAAAACGTGCAAACTGAAGTAAAACCAGGCCGGGGAACAATTAGCCAGCCAATCAAAGTGGCATAATTATGCTGCAGGTACCATTCTTATGCAGTTATATAAATGAAGATTTAATGCCTAATGAAGAACTGAGGAAAAGAGTTGTATAAAAAAAAAACAAACAAAAAACCACGTCCTGCATGGCAGGATTAATAGGAAGTTCAGCCTGGCGTTTTCGAGTGCTGGCCTGAGTCTGGTCACATCCCCTCAAGAGGCCCCTCTTCCCGGGAGCGCTGCTCTGGGGCAGGGGAGCAGGGGCCGCGTGTGGCCGCGCGTCCACGCGCTCCTCATGCCGCTCCGTGAGGTCGCTCCCGGGAGCAGCTGGCGCTCGTCAGGCTAAATTAAGGGATGAAGCGTCATAAAAAATGTTTCCTTATATGTCATTTTTTTCTCAGCATAAATAAAAGCTGGGTGCTGCCACACTGTGCTTCTACCAGCTACTGGAAATTTGGGGGAGAAAACATCCAATTCAGATGGATGGACTTTCTGGAAGATATTGTACCTGGTCGGATCCTTGATCTTCCATCTAGAAGTAGCCCTCTTCTGCTTAAAGTTTATCCAGAGGGCCCAACTTCAAAGCCTTTCTCTGGACACCAGCAGGTATCAAGCCTTATTAAACAAGTCTCACCAGTTCTGCTGAGAAGGAATGGCTGTGTTTTAAATGAGGCCTATCAGGGCTAGGAAGTGTCTAGTGGAGACCTACCTATCATCTAGTTGTTATCTAGTTGTTATTGTTTAGCTATGATCTAGTTAGTTATGCGCTGTTTTGAGCTGTGGTAGTTGCTGGGTTTGGTTCATTAGGACATGCTTATTTTATAAAAGGCCTTTGCTATAAATTCTGGGAGACAGTGCTCCTGAGCATGAAAAAAAAGTGCATTTTGTAATGGGAATTGTTTTGCTATACGGCTACTATAGCTCAGAAGTCAAATTAGAAGAGATTGGATGAAGGAAAAAAGACAAAAAAGCACCTTTGGGAGCGTCTGAAGTGCGTTTAGGGGACAAGGGGACACCCTAGGAGGGGTTTCCTCTCAGGGCAGAGGTGCTGGTGGGAAGCAGTGAGATGAGCAGGTGAACAGGGTCCTCCGTGCATCCCCAAGCAGGGTCAGGGACCCAGCGCCGATGCGGAATAATCCATAAAACACAAGGCTGGTGCGGAAGTAACGCCCCAGCGCTCGGCCCCCTGCACTCAACTCATCAAGCGGCCGCGCTGGCCTCGCGGGACGCAGGTCCCGCTTCGCTGGCTCAGTCCCGAGCTCCATCAAGGCGCACGGTCCTTCCTGGCCCAGGACCCCTCTGCACCTCCAGCTCCGGCTCAGCAAGGCAGTAGATGCTGGGACTTTTCCTCAGCTGCAGAGCGCACATGTGAGTTATTTCCTTCAGAGGGAAATTACCACCGTGGTTCCGTGTTGCAATATTGAAAAGCTGAACTTTCAGCCTCCTGGTAGGTAAATGCCAGTTTTGTTTGGAGACAGTGAGGAAAGATTAAATATTTAACTTTTATCAATAATGTACCCTCTAAGTAACAGCGCCGGCATCAACACATAATCTGCGACAAACTTTCCTGGATCCCCTGATGGATTTGAGTGAAGCCCGAGCTTTTTGCTTGTAGGAGATGAGGAACAATTTCTGCAGGTCCCTGCAGAGAAGAAGGGAGAGCAGGGTGATAGCTAAGGATATCAGCAAAACAGAAGGTCATATGAATTACTGCTATTTGGTGGCTTGTGTGCCACCCTCCTCGTGGTCTTATTTAATATTTTTGTTGTCCCATTGGAGATCTTGAGTCTGATATTCTAGACGTAGGCAGAAGGAAAACATCCTTGTCCTAAAAAGTTTATATTTTAAATGAAGAGATGGCAAATGGTGGGAAGGGAGACTTTAAATTTTAAAGATATAAAAAGGCATTTTTCTGTAATTAAAAGAGCACTTTTTAAAGTTGAATAAAGGATAGAGTTGTTACGGAAAATATAAATATTCATAGCAGAGTTTGGTCACATTTTTACCTGAAATGTAGAGAAAGAGGAACCTTTAAGTAGTTTCCAAAATGTTTTCTAATTTATATCTCTTTTAAGCTAAGCTGAACATAATGGAAATCTTTTCTCTGGGATCATGGTTTGTGTTTGATGACTCTCTGTACGTGCCAAACCAGAAGGCTGTTTCCTGCCGCCGCACCTGTATCGGTATTCAGGCCGTGTGCTCGGCAGCCTTAGATCTTTGTGATTTAAAACACGTTCTTGGGTTTGATCCGCCGGATCCTGAGGAAAGGCTGCCTGTACCCTGGCTTCCCGGGGTGGGAGCTGATTCCTGAAACACAAAGCTTTTTGAGCCTTACAAAATTGCGGTGCCTCCACTGTGTGTGCGGGGCTCGAGTGAGCACGAGCTGGGTGCTGTCCCCGCCACGGACGGTCAGGATGACAGAGCTCTCCATGAGCTCTCTACGTCAGGGACGTAGAGGTTTTCCTGAGGTTTGAATGCCACGATTCGGGTTTTGCCATAGACTCACTATGTAATACTGCAGAATTTGTTTATCTCTTCTCCTTTTCAGGTGACAGGCCTGCAGTACATCTCTATTCAAATCAGACAACAGTCCCCTTAGGAAAATGCTACCTTTATCAAAAACTACTTAAATAAGCCTGACAAAGTGCCAAATGGTTAGGTATGATTCTCCAGATTATTTTACAGTTTATTTGGGGGAACTAAAAGGTTCTTAAATTTTTCTTTAGCTTGCTTAAATATTTCTTTAGCTTTCTTTCTGAGGTCAGGAATCAACAAGTCGTTGTTTGAGTCTCTCTCTTGGGGTTTGACTGAACGCTGACTTTTCTTAGCGTAACTCATAGCATGGAAACAGCCTGTGACTCTTTCCTACAAGGCATTTAGAAGCTGCTGGATCCTGGGCACGGTGTAAGCATTCTCTACAGAGTCTTTAAGAAGATAGACCTTTGGAGCTATAGTATGCCTGGAGATACCAATTTGCTGCTTAAGTGGGGGAAAAAAACAACAACAAATCAAAAAATAAACAATCTTATATATTAGTGTGGAGAAGCTTGAGCTGTTTGGAAATTCCAACTTGATTCTTCAGCTCAGAGTCATGGTTCTTCCCAGTAAAGTTCTTCAGATCCTCACGCTCCTCCCTGGCGCAGGAGCTAAGGAGCTGTCCTGGCAGCAGAGCAGTGCTGGCCCTAACTCCACATCCAGCTCCTCTTGGAGCTTGTGGCTCCTTCCTTTACTGTGGGCAGATTAAGGCCTGGCTTTGGATTTCAAGTCCTTTTCTATTTTCATTATTGCTCTATTAGTGAACAAAGTGAAAAGTGTCTTTAGTTTCTGGGCTCCTAGAAAGTCACTCCTGTGTCACAGGCATCTGAAAACATCGCAGGCTTCCTGTGAGCTGAACAGAGCAATAAGATGTTCTGCACATAAGAGCCACACTTTTTTTTTTTTTTCCCAAGAACTGCTTTATAGATAGTAAATGAATGTAGGGAAAACCATGAAATTTAACCCCAGTCATCCAGCTGCATCAAATGATTATACACAAGCAATACATCCTGGCAAGAACAGGCTTGTTAAAATTATTTTTCTGAAACTATTTTAAAGTTCATGTTTAATGATGGTCTGGTGGCTTCACATCCATTTGAATAACTGTTTCCTCCAAAGCTCCTTTAAAAAGGCCTGGTGTGTAGTGACGAATTAAAGCACTTTAATATTGTAAAGTAACTGCTGTGCATACAGAGCAGCTGCTGGAGGGGCAGTTCAGACGTTACATTGATGCCTTCTACCTTACTTCATCTCCATGGAACGACTTCAAAGTCCCTGGAAGTGCTGCTTTTTGATTAACATCTGGGATTTAATGGGTGGGTCTTGATTAGTTATTTTATTTGCAGGAGGAACGAAAGGCTCTATATAATGTTCTGAGATTGATGCTGGCCCCATAGGTGCAAAGGAGACCTTCCCAAACCATTAGCAGGGTTTGTAGAGCACTGAATTTTAATTGCTCTGGGTATACTGGGAGGGAATAGCATTGACTGGCTAAATATGTATAAGTTTGTTAAGAGGTGTTAATACAATATCAAATTAAGGGAGTTTTTGCAGGCTATTTCTGTGACTGCTTATATTATTTTAGATACCCCTTTTCTAGCAGTTTTCCTGAAGCATAAAGAAATTTAAAATATTGTTTTGAACTGAAATGTTTTGTCTTTGCATCAACTTTTTCAGGCCTAATGGTTTGACAGGCTGCTAAATTCAGAGTTAAGCACAGAGCAAGTCTCTGTCATAGCTTTGGAAGGAGAAGGCTTGGCTGTTCGTGGAGAAGGTGTTTGCTTTGCACAAGACCAGGCAGGCCGAGGAGCTTTTCATTTTTCCTGTTGTAAGCTTTTCTCCATAAAAATGCCTTTGAAGATGAAGGTGAGTTAGTGAGATCTAGGGTAGCCTAAACAAGAGGAGATTAAAGTAGAACAGGCATGGAACCATGTTGAGGTGGTAGGAAGATCTCCTGAGAATTGGATTACAAGAGTCAGAGATGCAAAAGTACTTTGAAAGAACAAGTTTCTAGCAGCATTACCTCAATTTCTGCAGAACCTCTGCATGAACTGCAGATTCAGGTGCTGTGAAAACATGAATTTTAACATTAATGTCAGCAGATCAGGATTTATTATCTCACTGACTGTAGGACTGAGGTTCAGGAGGGGGATAGGGCAGACTAGAGGGAACTGTGAATATTTATGTTTTCCATATGTGCCCTAATCAGGAGAGGGTCGCTTAGCCTTGAATTTCATTCCCAAATGGACTCTGCAGACTGAGAGAACTTTTTTTTTTTTCTTTACGAAGGAAAGGATCTAATCAACTGGTTTAATAGACACGTCTTCTAGCTGTGGAGTTTTTCTATTGAAGATTTTAATATTACTGGATACTCTTGGAATATAAATTACTATAGTGGTGCAAATGTCATGGATAGTTACTATGTTCCACTACATCTGCCATCACTTTAATGAAAGACTATGAAATAATATCTGTTTGAGACTGCGTTCCTGAGAGAAAATTTTCATGAGACAACTGTGGTGAAGAACAGTCAGATGTTAGGGAGAGTGGATATAAAGAGAGATTATAAAGCCATAGAGAACCGCTTCTGGCTAGACAGGGAGGACATACTTTGCATTGCCTATGGCAAGAGTAGAGTGTGATGTTAAATTCCAGGAGACCGAACGGTGCAGAGCCATTGAGTATTATCTTTGGAGCACACAGATGGTCTAAGCGCAGTACCAAATAACGAAAGGGCTGGCCTAGGCAATTTAGTTATTGTTTAATGGAGCTAGCTAAGAGTACAAGCTTTTTATGCTTCATATACATACTTAGCCCTTGGTACACTTCATATACATGCGTATTTGGTATGAAGGATTTTGTCCATAAGCAATCCAAATAAATATTTAGTAGTGTTAAGTAATGCATTTTGGGTAGAGAATAGTGATCAACGCATGAAATTCCAGAAACTTTCAGCTTTCGAATGTTTCAGTTGTTAATTTGTGTTTAGCTGTTTTATTGTGTCTCTTAACAGTCTTGTAAATGCACAGGAAAAGGTCCCGGTCAAACATTTTGGTAATCAGAAACATTAATTTAAGACATATGAAAGGAGTGTTTAGAAAGACATTAGTACTGACAAACCAGTTATTTAGAAACCAGTTGGATTTACTTAAATGCATCAATGAATGCAATTACTTGTAAAACTGCTGGTAGCTTGCAATTAAAATTAAAAGCAATTATGGATCCGGTTCAAAATAGTAAGTTCCAAAATTAGTATCAGCAAAATTCTGTGCAAGCCTAGGCAATTAAATATCCATAAGGAAATCCATGAGGACCCCAGCTGTGCATGCTGCTAGTGTCTAGGAAGGGGTCATCTTAAAAAAAAAAAAAGAAAAAAAAAAGACTTTATTTTTCTTTTATTATTATTTTTTGTTTTATATCTGAATAAAAAAAAAGATTTATGATGTCAGGTGCCAGCCACATCTTCAGCCTGCCCTGATGTGGCCTTGAATTCCCAAACCTTCCTGGTTTGTCTCTGATCAGGTAAGTTCTATCTGACCAGGCAGGCTAAGATTTGGAAATCAGTCCTGGAGAAAAATAAAACAAATGCAGAAGACCCAGCAGGACCTAGCAGTCCCAGTGGTGGTTCTAAAGGAACTTTCAAATCCTATTTGTATGCAGTAGTTGTAGTTATTATCTTTAATAGCTTTTTCTCTGATCTTTTAAGTCATCAGTTTTTTTTGATCCTAGACTTCGAAGCAGTATTAGTAGGCTGAAAATTTGCTCTCTTGATTAATTAATAAAAGTTGATTAAAGCCTTCACCGGGAGGACAGTGATTGAGAGTGTCATGTGAGAAAAATGATGTTTACCTCATATCAGCATCCTGGGCAAACAGGCAATATGCAAAACACAATGATAGTTTCTATTATGTGCAAACTGGTGGGAAAAAAGACTTTTAATTAGCAGATCACAGTTAGGGCTGGATACATTTGTATGCATTTGTATTAAATATTCCAAGAGACTATACCAATAAGATACTTCCCAGTGCTGTTTATTTTTATGGTCCACAAGTCTGAACAAACAGCCAGGATGCTAAATGTGTTTTTCAAAATAGAAGTTAGTGCTGATTTCATTTTTGAAGAACGAAAGGAGCTCAGTAGTGCTGATTTCATATATTGCTTTGCTAACATTCAGCAAGTTTTAATCATAGACTATGATACTCCCCTTGCCTCCTATTAATCTTGGATATACCATTACAGTGTACAGCATTGTCTCCAAACACTCCTGCATAAAGCAATGAAGTTGAACTGACATTGAGTTTGGAAGATGATTCTGCTAATTTACTAGACAATATTACTTAAAAGTGACTCAGGACCTACTTGCAGACAGTCTCGTCAGCACTTGTATCAAGCAGGAGCTTCGTGACTGAGATAGCACCCATCTTTCCTTCTGTAGTATTGAGACTGTCATCTGAACAAAACTCCAGGATCAACTTTTCCTCAAAAATTCGCAAGAAAACTGCAATACTATATATATATTTTTTTCCCTCATAAAAGTGTGTTCAGGTTTCATCTGTTGATGATGTTTGCGGCTCCATCCTCCGCTTCAGGTCAGACTTGCCCCTTTGATGGCACCTCTCATGGTTCATCACATTGCCTGTTGTGTGATGCTGAAGAGAGTACAGACACACTTTCTCACTTTAATTAATGTAATAAATAGTGGTATTTCTTTTCTACCTCCCAAGTGCCTGGGAATTTTAGAAATGAGCTGGTTTATTATGTAGGCACAGCTCTATACACTGAATGGTAACACAATTTGGCTCAGACTCTTTAAGCATTTAAATACGCTAAAACAAAAGCAGATCAGCACTTGAATTGCATTTAACTTATATCTAAATCTCAAGCCATGTATGGTAGACTTTAATTACACTTCATTGATTACTTGCTGACGAAGAATAATTGCAAGCTGTTAGAAAAGAAAGTTTTAGGCTTACATTGCAATTTATTTTAAAGATCTGTCTGATAAGTGCATTGCTATCTTTCTGCATGGAGAATATTGCTGGAAGACATTGAATATTGCTTAATTGTTTCTTTCATTTCTTCATGTCTTTTTAATTTTCTTCTTTATTTCTTTTCTTTGTTAGAAACAGAGCCTTGAATCCATGCTTCACTGAATTTCATCTACTGAGGTTGACTGGATGTCACTGATAGCTGTATTTGATTCATATTACTCTTACTAATAAATCGGATGCCTGGATGTGTCCCAAAGGAACATTTCATGCAATTTATTTAGTGATTCCACACAAAAATTCTATTTCTACAGGTTTTTCATTCATGTCCTCCCTACAGCATCTGACAGATGTTTGGAGCATGACCTTTATTCCACAGTTGTGGCTGGTGGTGCGAAGAAATATATATTCAAGGAAGAACTATGTGTATTCTGCCTCACAGTCACAAGATGATAAATTATGTTTGTTGGGGGGCTGAATGTATTATTTAAAAGTATTATAGGATTGATGTTCTTAATAACTTCGTTGCACTAACTAGATAAGCAGAAACTGTGATGTCTTTGCAAAGGTGAAGATGTGCAGTGTGCCTGTGTGTGCATGTGCGCATTCACAGACAGCAACTTCATCCTGTAATTCTACATGTAACTGATTTGTTTAATCTCCAGTATTTATTTATTTGTTTATTTTAGACTGAGAAAACAAATGGCTTTGAAAGATTTAACCTGAAAAGGGAAAAAGGGAGCTTTTTTTTTTTCCAGAAGTTTGCATTACCATTCTTTCCTACAAATTACTTAATTCTGAAGCAAATATTTTATTTCTGCTGTAAGGATCCTATGTGTGCTATGTAATGAAGAGGTAAACTTGCTGTTTGTGTGTAATGAGCATTTTATAAAAGATGTAAAATGTAATGAGCAAAGGCAGAGTACCATAGTAGCTGTAGTGTAAAAATATTAGCAAATGGTTTAACAGTCAAATTCACTAAATTCAGCATTACATAGATCAATGTGCAGCTGTATGCAAACTTCAGGCATTTAGCTGCTTAGTTTTGACCAATACACCCGACTGGCATCAAGGCACTGTTTTAGCATATAGAGCATCTCTTGTATCTGGTGTAAGCTCAGTGAGGTTAACAAAATTGATATTCTGTTCTGATACCAAACTGGGAGGAGTGGCTGATGCTCCCGAGGGCTGCGCTGCCATTCAGGGGGACCTGGACAGGATGGAGAGTTGGGCAGAGAGGAACCTCATGAGGCTGAACAGGAACAAGTGCAGGGTCCTGCACCTGGGCAGGAATAACCCCAGGCACCAGCACAGATTAGTGGTTGACCTCCTGGAAAGCAGCTCCGCAGAGAGGCATGTGGGAGTCCTGGTTGACACCAAGTTCCCCATGAGGCAGCAATGTGCCCTCGTGGCCAGGAAGGCCCATGGGCTCCTGGCTGCAGCAGGAGGAGCGTTGCCAGTGGGCGAGGGAGGGATCCTGCCCCTCTGCTCAGCTCTGGGGAGGCACCCAGCATTGGGGGCAGTTCTGGGCTCCCCAGGACAAGAGGGACGTGGAGCTTCTAGAGAGGGGCCAGGGCAGAGCAACAAAGATGATGAAGGGACAGGAGCATCTGTTGTGTAAGGAAAGACTGAGCGAGCTGGGCCTGTTTAGTCTGGAGAAGAGAAGGCTGAGAGGGATCTGATCAACATGTACAAGCACCTGAGGGGAGTGTAGGGAGAATGGGGCCAAACTCTTCTCTGTGGTGGCCAGTGACAGGACAAGGGGTAACAGGTAGAAATTAAAACCCAGGCAGTTCCATCTCCATGTGAGGAAGAACTTTCCTGTGAGGGTGCCAGAACCCTGGCACAGGCTGCCCAGAGAGGCTGTGGAGGATCTTCAAACCACCTGGATGCCACCCTGTGCCCCGTGCCCTGGGTGTCCCTGCCGGAGCAGGGGGTGGCACTGGGTGGTCTCTAGAGGTCCCTGCCAGTCTCAGCCATTCTGTGATTCTGTGATTCTGTTCATGGGAATTCAACTTAAATCGCCTATATAAATAAAAAATACCTTTCATAACAAAACTCTCTGCTCTGGACCTGCAGCTTGTATAAATCAATGAGCTCTGTAGAGGACACTGCATGTACTAGGAAAGGAGAGTTGGATCTGAGAAGCACAGACAGGCAGTATCCAGCATTGAAGAGACTTTCTGATTGATGAGTATGTGAAAATGTGAGAGGTGCAAATGGGGAAAATTAGCAGCAATGATTGGTTATTGACAATGTGGTATTGGAAGTTCCGGAAACTTAAGTTATCTCTGTACTTACTAACTCATGGCGGGGGAATGGCTGTCAAACTGCCCCTGGAAAGTTTTGGCTTTTCAGGCTCAGATATTTCATGGTTTTGGAGTGCACATCAATTGCGTTTTCTAATACACATTTAAAATGGAGATGATTCAGGACAGAACTCTGTAGCCCTGCCAGATGCTTAAAAAGAAGCCTTGAACAGGGGAACAGATTAATGATTTGCAAGGCACACAAAACTCAGTAGGAACCTGATTAAAAGTCAACAAAGGGTCTTTCACACCCATTTAACTTCATGCTATAATAGCAAGGAGGCGGTAAATGTCATGCACCTTGACTTAAAATTTTTGACAGTGTCACTTGTAAGCAAGACAGGGAAACCTGGTTGATAAAAGTATGATTAGATGGGTTCAAAACTTATTGGAAAATGAGTCTTGGGGAACAGTTATCAATAATTCACTGTCAAAATGGAAAGACTTTAACAAGCAAGTTCTCCATTGGTCTGCCCAGGGTCTGGTCTACTCAGAGGCTTGGAACAAGAAATACAGAATCTCTATTAAATCTGCAGGTTATGTTAAATTTGAAGGCTTGTAGAAAGAGAGTTAAGAGTCCAAACAGCTTGAGAAATGAGAGAAATAGTTGGTAATTCTGTAAAGACAAACAAAAAGAGCTAGATTTAGTGTGAATACACACCTGTGTAGTTGGCTGAGGAAGACTAGTTGGGCAGCTGTCCTGTAGAAGGGGTCTTGAAGGTCACGGATTTAATGGCAGACAACAGTGAATGACCAGTTTTACCAGCAAAGCTCATGGTAGGATGTTAAACCATCAGGATCCGGGAAGCAGGGGCTGCACATGTATCTCTAAGAGCTGCCCCTGGGAAGGCTATGTCTAAGTTTTGTGCTGGAATAACATCCGTGAAAATACTCTATCGTCCCTATCTGCAAACTGACAAGTAACTCAGTAAAGCTACAGCAGTCATTACAGCTAGGAGATAAATATAGAAATAGACACTTCTTTTCTGAAAAACAAACAAACAAAAACATAGGCAAAACATATTATTCCATTTGGTGTTTATAATGAATATTGCCTCATAAGAGTAAGCTTAATGTTGATGAAAATGTAGACTTCAAATATGGTGTTAAATATTTCAGTAAGAAGTCAAGATTAAGCTGTCTATATTTAAATGGAACTTACTGATCTTCTCTTTCATGGTATGGTGAACTTCATAGCCTGACATTTCTTCCAAAATACTAGAACTATAGGCAGCAACAGCACAGCGTTGCTCTGAATAAAAAGTACCATCGCTCCCCCATAACGTTTTGTTGTCAAGAGGTTCTAAAAGAAAACTCAGGAAAAATCAGAGAAAGAAAATGATTGCAAATGATGAAAAATTGGAATAAAGGAGCTAGTGTTAAATTATTAAAAAAAAAAGTCATTGTAAGTAACAGGAGTGCACCTTCAACACTGTTGAAAGATGTTCCTGCTTGAGGGTTCATTATTTTATCACTGTTTTGCTTGCTGGAGCTGCAAGGTGTTTGGGAGCTCTGAGTGCTTTATAAGCAGCCCACCTGCCTTCCTGGAGCAGCAGCTCTGTGCTTGTGCAGAATAACTCCAACCTAAGCCCTGCAGTTGGAACAATTTCTCTTTGTGACTGATCTGTAAAACACTATTTATCCTTGGCAAATTTACATGCTTGCGGCCAAATGCAAATCTGCCAGAGTCAATAGAAAAAAAACATCCCTTTGTCATTGATTGATTTGGATTCAGGATAGAATTAGTTTCAATGTATTATTATTGAAAAGACTCAAGACGACGAGATAACCAGGGTTCTGTCTTTGATCAGCAAATTTTCTCGGGATTAGTGGTGCTGGCTCTGGTCAGCCTTGCGGGCGTTGAGCTGCGACTGCAGCCACGGGGCTGTCCGAGGCTCCCACTTGGCTCCCCCGGAGCTCGGCCCTGTGCCTGGATGGGCTCCGTGCCCAGCTGTGCAGGCTCAAACCTCTCCGGCCACATTAAAACTTTTATTAAAAAAAGTCATTGACTGGAACATCTTGATGTGGAGAAGATGATTTTATAAACATAATGCTCAGAAGTGACTGCCAAAGCTACTCAGGAGCCGACCTTGAGAGCTCCGTGTGGTGCAGCCCGTGTCCCTGTCCCTGCGGCGCTGGGACGCCAGCAACACGGTGCTCACCCGGCCACGCTCCTGGGAGCTGGAGCCCGAGGTCCAGCAAGCAGCACAGTCGGGGTGCCAAAAGGAAGGGGCAGCATCTGTTTGAAAATTGGACTTAGGTTTAGAGCAGATTATTTTTCACTTTTTCATCTTTTTGCTTCTGTTTTTCCTTTTCCTCTTTCTTTTTCAGCAGGTTTTGGAGGAAAGGAATCGATGGTCGTAGTGGATGTAATGCATTACTCGCGCTAAGCTTTTCTCCACCCCTGGCTATAGGAACATTCTGGTGACTAGGTGGAATTTCTGGTGATCTTGATCTCTTGCTTTTTTTTTTTTCATTTTTGTCAATGGAAATAAGACTAATGCACAGATTTGGCAGATGGAAGTCTATCAAGGCCTTTGCTATTTCAGGCCCTTGAAAATTACCACTTAAAAGTAAGAACACAAATTAAATACACATCTTCTCATTTGGAAAATGTATAAAGGTTCAAAGATGTACAAATGCATAGCGCCTGTCCATGTGGATTTTGTAAGTCTTGTGCATATTTTGCTAGCAAAAGGAAAATTTAGGAAAGAAACTGTATGTTTAAGTGATGAATCTGTCTGGGATCTCCATGGGAAGTTGTTCGCATTAAACAGTTTGTTTTCAAGGGAATACTAAAAAGAAAAAAAAAAAAACCTTAAACTTTTAGGTTTGAGAAATGCATTCCACTTTTTACCTGATGTATTTTTATCCTTTCTTTTTCTGTTGACTGAATAGCCATGAACATGTCACAACTTCAACAAAATGATTTTTTTTAATCAAATTTTTCCAAGGTAAATTCAGCTCCAGGGTATTTTTTTTTGTGTGGGAAGAGCTAAAATTCAAACTCTGATATCTGAATGCCATTGATTTCAAAGGTTACATTGAAGTGTCTTAAGTGATGTTCACATTTAAAACTGAATAATTGTTGTTGTTTAAAAATACAGCTGTTGATACTTTTTTTTTTCTATCAGATACTATAACATTTTTAGTGAAAAAAATATGGAAAAATGAAATCCAGTCTACAAGAATTGCTATTGATTCAACTGCTCCATTTCCTTTCCAAAAAAAGGTGCTGTCAATAAAATTACATTTTCAAATATTCAGATGAAGAATGCAAACAGACCAGGCTGTAGCTGAACAAGTTTTCTTCCTCTGTTTAAATACTCATGGAGATAGTTAAATGAAAATGAAATATTCATATTTCTTGATGTTTTTTCCAGCACAATATTTGCATTTTTTCTTGTTTTCAGTATTTGTTTCAGTTATAATGAGGAACAGTGGAAGGAGGAGCAGGCACAACGTTGTCCTCAAGATGTAGGCTGGTTTTATGCTTAAAAATGCTTGTTAAAAAAAGGCTTAGGATCAGTCTTGTGAAACATACATTCGCTGTGCCGATGTTTCATTTACATTAAGTCTTTCTTATTCTTTGGGATAAAAACTTTCTGAACACTTTGAATTAGCCATTCTTATCAGAAATCAGGGTTCCCTGTTCATCAAAAGAGGTGTATGCGAAGATAAATTTGCCTGCCCTCAGAGATGGGTGAGCCTGTTGCACCACTCTCAGGGCTGAAGCAGCTACCGTGGGGAGCAGAGGGTTTCTCCGCACTGGCAATGGGGAAATAGCAGGTAAAAACAGCTCTTTGCCGACAGCTGCTTTCCAGCAGCATGGCGATGCTGTGCGACGGGTCTCAGGACAGGTGACGTGCGGGAATAGAGGACATGTCTCCTCTAGAGATGTGCTGGATGCTCAGCTGCAGAGCTGGCGCCTTCACCCGTCCGTCCAGAGAGCCTGGATCTGAATTCCACGGAGCATCCTGGCTCGTGTACGTATCGCGGGGCTGGGCATCTCCATGTAGTTTGGAAATGCTACAGCAGTCACGAGGGCTCTTTTTAATTGCACCGTTTGCAGTCTGAGCTGGCGTTCCCCGAGAAGAAGTGGAAAGCAAGGCGAGGCAGTCAAAAAAAGTCTTGGGCTGCTGAGACTGTGCAGAGCCGCTTAGTGCAGAGCATTGCTCTCGAATGCTCGAGGCACGGGTATGCCCCTCGCGTGTTTAATCAAATTCTGGTTTGTTATGTCACTGAAGTTGTCTCTTTTAAACATACTGAATATAGTGGAGCTATAGTGGCCTGTTTGCCAGGCTTTCCTTTGAAATCTGCTGAGGCTTTTTGTTCATTATTTCTGCTTCCCCTGCCCAACTGGCAGCGCCTCAGTTTTGGCTATGAGCAGGTACCATATGCTCCAAGGGCTGACGGGCCGCTCTGCGCTCGCCTCGGTTCCCGTAATTGTAAAAGAGCAACGCTCGAGGCACCAAACTGCATAAACCTGGTGGATTTTAATTTTAGATATTGATAGTTCTACTATAGTTGTTGGTTTGGCGTAACACCAACACTATTGGAGATAAAATTATTTGGGGGTAATGCTCGGTTTGATACTGAGGTTTGAACAAGATTTAAAAAGAAGGTGTTGGCAGGCCCAACTCTCCCGTGAGCCCTTGTGCTTCCTGCTCCTGGCCTCTTCCCACACCATTCCCATGGGAAGAGCATTCCTCAGTGGGCCCTGATGCTGGAAGCTGGTGGGGATGCTGTGAGGTGCCCAGGTGGTGGCAGCTAGAGGGGACATGCAAGGGAACCCCCCTCCCTGGCGGCAAGCGGCCCGTCCCTGCGCCTGGTGGCGCCAGCAGGGCCATGGCCGGCGCAGTGGCGGCCCAGCGGGGCGGACGGTGGTGGCGTGGCGTGGAGCCTGGCACGGCCTCGGCTCCTGTTCTTGCAGCCGGGCCAGGACACCTGTTTGTGGGGCCACCTGCGGCACCAGAGCAGCGCCAGGATAAAAATAGGCCCGATGTGGCTCATCCCACAGGAATCGCATGGTTCGGCATGGAAATAAGTGGCTAGAGGCAGGGGCAGAAGTGTATCCCCACCAGGGAGACATGAGGGTTCTCCAAGTCCTTGAGATGCTTCCTCCTAATTAAACTGCCTAGTGCTGCCCACTGCATCCGAGTGCCTTGATCCCTGCGGGGCGGAAATGTGCTTAGCACTGTAACAGTTCTGCTAATCCAGTTGTAAATCTAGTTAACTAGTAAATCAGGGAAAGGAAAGTGAGAAAACGAGCTGGAGGAGGAGGTGCACATTGTGGAGGATATGCATATCGTGGTAGTTTAGGCTGCTCTCACTGAATTAGCATTTGAGCAGAAGTTACGCTGGGATAACCCATGCAGTCACAAATTTCAATGTTTTACTGCTGTGGCAGTGCAAATCCTAATGAATTAATTTTTATAATGCTCAAGACATTCTTCGGACTTTTTCTTTCTCATTCCTATTTAATGAACTGTAAGAATTTGCATGGGGTGTCTCTGTAACTTTCTCAGGATTTTAGCAGTGAGCCAATGCAACCCCTGCTAGGATTTTTAAACAGAAGGCTGCGAGAATGTTAATGACGCTTGGTTAGCTAGATTTTTAGTGTAACTGACAGGCCTCTTTTTCCTAGATGGATTCACACACTGCCATAAGAGGTACATCCTATTCCCCACCTTTCTTATGAATTTGGCCATGAAGTGCTTGTAAAGAGGCAATAACAAATAAAAAAGTTACCTGGTAAAATTGCATGTAGTATCTTTCTACATTGATTTTTGATACTTCTGTTTCAGTCTGACAGCTCAGGCACAGGGCAGATCTATACTTTTGCATCATACTGACCTTACAAACACTCAGACAAAATTATCAACAAAAATGCTGTGGCAAAATATAAAACTATGTGGATGTAAATTACCTGTGAAGAAAACTGAGTAAATGAATGTAGAAGGCTTTAGAATGAATATTCACAAATTTAAAAACTGTATCCTGTATCCTTCCAAGTCAAAAACTTAATGTTTCCCTTTCATATATCCATTTATGCAAATATTGTAACTGGTAATGGCTAAAGTCTGCAGAGAACCATTCAAACTTCATCCCGGCTGCATTGCTGGGCAGCACTGCTAAACACGGACATACCCTGGAACTGCACAGCGTTGCAGTGCAGAGAATGGCCAAACCTCTTGGGGAACAGTAATT
Source organism: Tinamus guttatus (assembly GCF_059628265.1). Lineage (NCBI taxonomy): Eukaryota > Metazoa > Chordata > Aves > Tinamiformes > Tinamidae > Tinamus > Tinamus guttatus. The sequence continues at coordinate 1,233,566 of NW_028288746.1, forward strand.
TCTACTGATAAGCAAAGCTCCAAAGTGCTCCATCTTCACAAGTTTATAGTCTTTATTTTTCATCTGTTATAATGGTTAACAGGGATAACAACCATTTCACACATATGCCTTCATAAACTCCCGTTGGGAAGGCTGTCAGAGGGAGCGGATGCATCTCCAGGGATGCAGAATTAAAAAGCATGTGAGTAAGAGCAAAAGGAGAGGCAGGGAGTAAAGCGGGAGCGGAGGGAGGTCTGAGGAGATGGGTTAGCTGGAGGAAAGCAGGTTCGCTTTGGGGAAAGGAGAGGAAAATCGGTTCACATGACAGAAGAGGTTGCAGCTGCTGGGACAGGGATGCAGAGCAGTGAAGTCATTGAGCAGGGCTGCACTAGCCTGATTTACAGAGAAGGTGAAAGAAACAAGGAGATTCAGGGGGAAATGAGCATGAAGAAGGGCAACTGTAGTCATCAGTGAATGAGTCTGTAAGCAGAAAGGAAGAAGCGTTGCATCAAGTAAGGCTTGGGAAGCGCTTAGGTATATTTTTTTCCATGAAAGTAGATTGGCTTTTTTTTTTTTAATGAAAAGTTAGTTGCAATGTTAACTCTTATGTTCTAAAAGGGGGTACATGGTTTAATGAATTCCCAAGAAGGATGATAGGCTAAATAGTTCATCTAATTTATTAGCAAGTGTCAATTGCCATAAAGACTACACACTGACAACAACAAGCCTTTAGAGACGTGAGAAACTCTTTCCCTATCGTGTTCTAGTTAGAGAGGCTGGCACCTCCGGCTCGCCTCAATCAGTTGCCTTAATCAAAGCCTAAGCAAGAAGAAACAAGCGTGGTCAGGCATTTTGGAAGGCTGAATGTTCACTGAAGATAGTCTGCGTGTGCTGCAGTTTCCATACTCTTAGTCAGAAAGCTCACCAGAGGGGACTACTTATGTTCTCTTCAAAGAGTGGTATAATGAAGTGCAGTCATCTCCATAATACACCTTTTGAAATGTGTTGTCAAAGGAATAATTGCTTGGCAAGCCTCCTGAAAAGATAATATTCTCAAAAATGTCACTTTCTGCAGAGAATTTGATGAAACTCTTGATGTTTGCCTTTATCGACCCAATTTAATCAAATTTTGTGCTTTCTCCTCTTATTGATAATATTCTCCATAGAAAACCTTAGAGCTGGGGAATAATGGTGGTAATCTAGAAATGAATTCTTCCCAAGATGTATAGCTCACAGCTACATATACATATGGTGTCACTGCCATTCATATGCCACCCTTCAACTGGTAGGGTGCTTGACCAAGTGTGGTCAAGAGCAACTTCAGAACAACTTTAGCTGCTCTGTAAGAGAAGACTACCAGTTCCCTGGGGGCACTAATGGACCTTAGTTGTCCTGAATAGCCTCCCCTGGTCCTCTCCATGCTCTGGGAGCTCCAGCCAAGGGGTGTCCCTGCCCCAGTGTGTCAGGGGTTGCTGCTGGACTCTCTTCAGCCTCCGCTTTTCCTTGACAGAGGCGACCCGACAGCAAAAAGTCCCTTCCAGGATGCCTTGAAGGTGGAAATCAGAAGGGAAAGAGCCTGCATCCTAGCCTCAGAGACAGGATAAGCGAAGGTACTAAAGGGAAATGGGATGAGCTGGAGATATTCACATAGGAGGATAAATAAAATGCAAAGAAGCAGCAACTGATAGCACAAGGAAAGTGTTTCCTAAGGCCTGAGACTGGGCACTGTGGCTGGGATTTAACAACATAGAGATAGAACGAGAACTGGAAGTTTGTGAAGAAGCAAGAGTAACTGTGTATTGCTGTGCTTACATGGAGACAGAGCAGAGTGTTGTGTATAAAGCCTAGAGAAGGATGTTAAAATGAATTCCCAGTAGGTTCTGTGGAGGATAAAACCCAAGCATTGGGGTGATGCTCATGAGAATTATGAAATAGATACTTAGCTAAAACAAATAGCTAAATAACAAATGGTATAAAGGCATCAAGCACAGATAATTAGAGATTAAAAATGAGAAAAAGAGAAGATTAGAAGAAAAAAGGGGATGCGGGGGAGAAGGGGAAGACTCAGGAACAGAACGAGAAGCAGGCAACGCGCAGCTTCTGCAGAAAGACTGTAGTAGCACAGAAGTCTGCACTGTGTGACTCACTTGGATCATCCTTTGCAGGTAGGATGTGCTTTAATTATGTCTTTGGATAGCAATAGCTGTGAGCTGTACGTATATGAAAGATGTTGGCTGTCAACTAAAAACACATAATCTGCTCAGTGTCCTATGGACAGCCATCCCTTTTTTTCTGCTTCCCATTGCGGTATCCTGTGTACCTGGAATGACTCTAAGGTTTGGTCTTGGACCAGGTAGCAGGGAAGTGCCAGCAGTGGCATTTCAGAGTCAATGAAGGGGCAGAAAGGGCAGAAAGGGCAGAAAACCCTTTCTCTTTTCCAATTACTATGCAAAAAATATTGACCAAACTCTTATCCTGCCATGTTAATCCAGACTTAATAGACTTAATCTATGGCACCGGACATTCGAGGGAACATCTCTCATTGGCTTTAACTACTTGCTTCATGTTAAATTCTCAGGTGTCTTTATTTGAAGGTGGGGGGGAAAAGAAAAAAAAAAAAAAGTGATGAATTTTCCCTGCCAAAGCGCAGATACTGCACTGCCACCTCTGTCAAGCCAAACTTTTATTGCTGATTTCTCCAAGTGTGTGTTGGCTAGTAGCAGACGTAAGGGGAAGACTGTTATATTTGCTGAAACATCACATTGAATGATTTATGGCAGACAATTAAAGATCCATGTGTGAAGGTCTTCAAGCAGGACTCGCGTCAAAGGGAAATATTGAAAAAAAAATTGATTGCAAGTTTCTAATTAATGTTTTATTTATGCATACAAATCTTGAAATATTAATAGGGGATGCATAAATAATTGATGGGATACATATAATTTTTCATTTTCTTAATGTTGAAATAGGCAGGAAAGTCCTTTGGCACATTATAAACCTCAAAGGTTGGAAGTTAAGCCTAGAAATAGCCTAGTTGCTGGGAGTGAATGCAAACAAACCCCTTCCTTAGATCTTAAAAGAAACTAGTGTTGCCCACTGCCGTGACTTTTATTGAGTCTTACAGGCTTTTTCCTAGCCTGAGCAACACAAATTTCAAATGACGGGTCAGCCTCTCATCTCCTATTCAAGAGAATAAACTTGAAGTATGATTTCTGAGCAGCTTGATAGCCCAAGGTGAATAAAAACCCATTAATATGTGGTACTTGGAAGGTCTGATAATTTTCAATGCTGGACTCGAGTTTTTCTGAGTGCTGGGATTGGCAGCACTGGCAATACTTGTGTGCACTTTGGTACGGACTCTCCAAACCATGCTGGAGGTGGTAGGTGTTAGCAAGCAGGCACCCTAAACTCGTGGGAAAAAAAGGGCTTCTCTTTCTTTGATTTTTTACATTAATAATTGTTTTAGAAAAGGAATAAAAGACAATGGGAAAGGTATGAAAAGGTAGAATCATTAGGAATATGGTCTTAATTCATGTCCCGTTTAATTCACTTGACTTCTCAAAGGATGGTCAAGTCAAAGCGAACTATCCTGCCTGTCTGACCTTTGCTGTCCTCAATTTAAGAACTCCTTCTGTTCCCATACTTACTGGGTTGAGCAAGAGAGAGACAACAGCAAGTAAGGAGAAGTGTCCTGGGATATGTCTTCCTGGGCAATAACAAATCAGTTCATGCTCTGCTACCTTCTCTTTAGCCTTTTTGCATTGTTGTCAGTGCCCGTCCTGGCATCAATCAATCCATATGCCGCTTCTCCTTAGTCCAGATGTCCCTCCTGCTGGATGGGATCCCAGCCTCGCTATTTCCAGCTGACAGAGAGCAAGAAATCCCCTTAATTTTCCTGCAGGCTACCGTCCCTGTCGACCTTTCAGTTTCTGGATGTTTAGCTCGCCCTATTCCCTGATGCTGGGTATGAATAATTAAATGACTGGGGAGAAGGGAACACAAGACATCCTGTGTGCTGAGTTTTTAAAATGCTGCTGCTAGTTCTGTGATAACTTCTAAAACTTGCATTTCTTGTTGGCTTGGCTGCTTTTGTTTCTTAAACTGTTTCACTAAAAAGCAAAAAAATGATAATTAGGACAGTGAAATGGTAAGAAGTTCCACTTGTCTTTTCAATGTCCTATCAGCCTTTGAGTATGACTTTCTTAGTCAGTCAACACCTCATTTACCCTTGGTAAAACAGGCTAGTGCTGCTGTACGGGACCTGCTGTGAGCAGCCCTGAGGAGCTCTGGGGGGGAAGCTGTCTCTTCTTCGTGACACTCTTCATCCTGACGTACACAAGGCCACCGCTCTGTGGACACTTCTCCAACGTGCCTACCCAGTGTGCTGTGCCAGTCTAAGTCTGAAGGCAATTTGTTTAAAACACAAGTATTTATTTCAGAATGCCTCTTCAGTCAGTGAAGGCAGGCAAGCATTTCCTAAAGGCAATTCATTCTAATTAATCCTCAACAATGATTAGTTTGTTTAGCCTAAAAATACACTGTTTTTTAAACATTTAAGTTGGTTATTTCTGTTTACACTCCTGGCATGAAATTAAGGTTCCTGCTGGAATATTGACTCCATCCTTCTTTCCTTTCCCTTATCCTGCATGTGCATTCTCTCACAGGCTTGACTGGAACACGCCAAAACACGCAGCAGAAAATGAGACCCTACTCTTGGAAAAGTTGTCTCCCCATTAGGAAACACAGACAACCACTTCTGAACTGGGTACCTCTTCCTCTGCTTCCCGCTTTGCTCCTGGCAGAAGTGTCGTGATACGATGTGACCACAGTGGCTTCTCTCCCGCTCAGCCCACGGCGCCACATCCTACTCTTGAGAGGACATCCCACCAAGTAGAGGGCAAGCATCCATCACCCATCCTTTTCAGGTAAACTCCACTTTAACTTGAGCAGCTGAGGAAAAATGACCGTTAATTCCACAACTGTCTTTAATATAACTTTAAAAAATGTATAAATAATATATATATATAAAATACAATATTTCTTTTGCATAGTTGTTTAGTGTCACTGACCATCCAAAAGGAAGAAGTTAAGTATGAGTGGTTCAATGCAGACAAAAATATTCTTAAATATTCTTATTCTAAACTTAATTTCCGCTCTCTCAATTTCCCTTTCTCTACCTTGCTTTAAGTTATTAAGATTTTTATGTTTCTCTTATACATGAACAGGATGAAGAATCCCTCCAAATTCAAAGATCCCATATGGGATTTTGCTCTCTAGAGATTTTGCTAAATAGCCCTACATCTGTGTTATTTGACTACTTAAGACATTTTGTAGCATGGGGTCACTTGTGTGGATTGCTCTGTCTTGAACAGGGGCTGGGAGCTTTATCTACAGCATGTTACACCAGGAGCTGAAGTGAGCTCCTGTGGAAAGGCGCCAGTGGAAATACTTCCTTAAAATCATGTTTAAAAACATGAAAATGCTGCCCAAGCAGGGTTAATAATAGGAGTTTTTCTATTAACTCCAGTGGTTTGGGGATTGTAGCCCTCTATTTCAAAGGATGTTAAATTAGATGCAGAGGAGTTGTTTGACATGTTGGATTAGTTAACAGAAGTAAAGGCAACACTTTTCCAGGCTGGGTTGACCTCGCAGCCACCTTTGCACAATAGTGTGCAAATACAGTAAACAGTTTGATCAGAAAAGTGTTTTAATAAACAGAGCATTTTAGTAAACTGAGTGGTTTGCCCTCTGAATCCTGACAAAAGAAAAAGCAAGTCTTCATTAGCCTCTCCCTTGGCCTTTCCTTCATTTTCTTGGTAGAAGAAGATACTTTTTTTCAAAAGGGGCATTAAAGATTCAGCTCTTATTTGGAGTCATTCTTGTCCATTCCAAATTTAATAGACTCGATGCACAGCATTTGCTTTAGAATAAAAGCCAAATGTCTTTATTCAGCTCTATTCCTGAAAGAGCCCTTTATAGAGCTCGTGTCATGTCAGCAGTAATCATGGCCTGAGTGATGGTGCATGCAAATTAGCAAGCAGCTGCTCTTTAATTGGGCTGGAAGAGTCAAATAATGAATTTGCCAGTGATTGCAAAGGCAGATCATATTTAATGCTCACAGTCTTTCAGAGTATTGAGTTGCTCATCCCTTTGGGTGCCGTCAGCTGGTGACAGATCTTGCCATGTGAATCCATGAATCCACCTAGATATGGTGGGAAGCAGGTTAGAAACACAAACCAGGACATTCCATCTAACCTGTGTGTCTGCCTCCATCCTCATATCCTGGTGAAGTTGACTTTTTGGGAAGGGAGGGGAGAGAGCTGTAATGTGACACACTCTTGTTTTGATTGTAGATATAAATCTGTTTTTGTGAGTGGATAAAAGTCATCATTCCTCCTGCATCCTGGCCAACTAGAGAGAAGTCATGATGTTCATCTTCTTCTACAGAAGCTAGGGATGCCAAAAGAAATGTTTTATCGGTCTTGTTATTTTCTGTGTGCTTCTCCCTTTTTCCTAGGAGAATGTCTCCTGTCCTCACAGCACAGATCTCCAGAATAGGGAGGATTTACAACATGTATTGTAGAAAATAGCATGAGGATAAATATCAGTTATGCTTGGGATAATTATGCACTGCAGAAATCTGAAAAATGCTACGTTGCCTTCCTCATCTGCTGCCAAGCTTCTCTCAGACAAAACCTCTGCTCAGGATTTGTTGTTGTTGTTTTTTTTTTTTAATACTGATCAAAATTGTTTCCCTATTTTTTTCAGTACCTGTTCCTCTTATCATATGCTTATGCAAGGCTGCAATAAAATAACTCCCTGGACTGATAGTGCCAGATGCAACAGTATAACAACAGTGAAAAAAATTGTCATAAACGAGGCTTTATGCTTGGCTATTTGTAGTATGTCTCAAAAGAAAGCGATAGTGAGGAGGAGAAGCTGCCTTGCCAACGTCTTGTCAACGAATTAGCAGGAAGCAGAAACTGTTTTGGAGCGGACAAAGGTTTGGAGGGGGAGGACAAACAAGTAGAAGAAAGGCTGAGAGTATCTGCTGTGAATCTCTGTGCTTGGTTTCTCCCTTGGATCTCACTCTCTGTTCTCCTGGAGGATTTCCCCAGTGGCAGCTGGAGGGACAGTGTCTCTTCAGACTTCAAAGAGCAGTAATAAATCCCAAGCAGGAGATTTTACTACTGAAAAATAAGCTAAGAGCAGTGTAAAGGCTGCCTGGGTGTTCCAGATGGCAGCTGCTGTTTCATGTTTCTGTTGGTATCGTGTCCTGTCCAAGATCTCTGAGGAAAATACGGGGGCTTGAGTCTCACTGGCACCTTCCCCCCGCGGCCCTCTTGCATCCTGCTAATCTCTTGCTTAATCCCAGGGAACATATTTTTGGTACTGGCACGAGAAAGAGAAACAAATTGCTTTTCATGTCTCGTCTGGGAGATTCACTTGTAAAATCTAGTGCTGCTTCGCTGACGCACGAGCAGGGAAGCTGATCCTATAAATCCCATATCACTTTATTAAGGCTGAGGCAAAAGGTGGTGGGAGGAGGGTCTAGGCTGAGCATGGGAAATAATACTATAAGCAATTTTTGTTTATTGTTTCAATCCACGTTTCACTGAGAACTTTGCTGTTGGTTCACACAGCCCCTGCGACGTCACTTCTGCAGTTGTGACTAGGCAGCCTTGTGGCAGATGAGGCTTGTGAGCTGTGTCCCCTTGTTTTGGGCCTGATTTGCGCATATCCACACATGCCGAGCCCTCGAACTCGGTTACCTACAGTGAGGTCAAAAGCTGATTTCCTCCAGCTGTGCAAGGTGGATCATCTTGGCCCTTCTTTTTCCCCTTCTGCACAGGGGAAGAACTGCTGCTGCTCCTGTGTGCCCCCTGCAACCACGAAACTGCAGAATCGCAGCGTGCTGGGGGTTGGGAGGAAGCTCCGAGGGTCACCAGGCCCAACTGCCCACTCAAGCAGGTCACCCAGAGCAGGCTGCTCAGGGCCTTGTGCACTCAGGTCTTGGATATCTCCGAGGACGGAGCCTCTCTGGGCCCCAGGGTTAACCTCCGTGCTAGGGGATGTCAAATTTTAGATGATCCTCATCTTGTATCTTTCATTTCTTATCACACTCCTTGATTTTTTTCTAATTCAAACCATGTTGGTATCAGTTCAGATTCGCTCTCTGGAGGGCCCCAGAAAACGGGCTGCCGCTCGCAGGCCTTGAGGTGGGCGACCCCTTTGAAGGAGGTTTATGGCGACAGGCTGGTCCCAGAGTGCGTATCCAAAGTCGCTGCTGGCCTGTGAGATTGGTCATGAGGCAGTTCTGGAGCCCTGCCGTGGACTAACTTCAAAGAATTTTCTAATTTCAATTTATTATGACTCTGCATACGAGTCCAGCATTTGGACCTGAATCTGAGTAGCCTGTCCAGAATGGGAAGACAGTACATGCAAGTCGAGCCGTATTGATGAGGCTGTGGATGAGAAATTTATGGTGCTGTCCTGGAACTTGGAAACTTGATTTTTCCAGTTTTTCATTTTGGTGTCAGACAAGCAATATAAAATTAATGATGCCTGATCTAGACAAAAGACAACTTTCATTTTAAAAATTTATAACTTGTTTCTTTTGTAACAGATCAATCTTTGAACTTTCACTAAGGCCATTCAGAAATACTTTACATTCTTCTGTGAGTAAGGTGGTAACCTGTGTTATTTGGAGAGATTTGTGAAATAATATACTTGAGAAAGAAGTTTCATCAATACTACAATGTTCAGGTTTCTATTTTTTTTTACTCCTGTCCTTATGCACATGCAGCTAGATTTTTGTTATGACGCTAGATTAGCATAGTTCAGCAGAACTTCTCTGGGTAAGGCGATAATCAATAGGTAAAAGAAAGAAGAAGTTTTGTCTCATTGTTAATATCCTGATTTTCTAAGTGTAGCACTTTGACATCCGCATGAAAAAGTAGTACCTTGGAGAGACTGAGTGATAGGTTAGAACTGTTGAGTGTTTTAATCAATAATATATGATTTGGATGAGCATTGTACTGTACTTTGCAGTTCACAATCAATAATACATTTTTATGCTCAACTTTTTAATCTTCAAATAACTACATCAAAAATTTCATGCTAGACTACCCCTGAGAATCAATAATAGAGAAAGGTTCCCTCTTCTCCTTAGTACAGTTTAATGAGGAGCATAATGAATTTGTTTACTAAATGTTGCTACAAATCTATTATACACCTGCCAGAAATATTAAATGTAAAACCAGGCTTAATATAGGAATATAGTTATGAGTTTTCCAAAGCTGGAAATGGAAAAGCTCAGTTTGTTGTGGTAAATACTTCAGTTAGTCTATTGAAAGCATAAAGTTCAGCAAAATAAAGTTCACTTATGTTGACCTGGGTTTATTGTTATTATTTACTATTTGCATCATTGTAATATGGAAAGACTCAATACTGGGCCATGTTCTAATATGCAGGCTACTTTTAAGCAGAACAAATAATTGTCTCCATTTCCCATTGACTTTATAGTTTGGTCTCTTGCAAAAGTCCTAAGTTAGACTAAGCTGCATCCTGTACTGTGAATGGAAATTTGGCAGCAGCTAGTCATGTTTTCAAAATAAAGTTTGAATTTTTCAGCAGTATTTTAAAAAGTTTTAACTTTGGTTTCTTTGCTGAATCATACCGCAAAGTTTTATACTGAAGTTTTTGTTCATTAGTAGAGCATTTGCTATCATAAAAAAAGGAGAATCAAACTTCTTTTAAGGCAGGCTGACCACGTTTCTATTTTGGGCTTGAAGTCATTAATTCTTCCTTGCTGAATCACAAAGTGTATTGCTTTGTTTGCAGTACTTCAGATCCCCCTGGACTTCTGGTACTCTTTTACCGCATCACCAATTACTTGTGATGTATTATTAATTATATGTGGTCATGACTTGCATCAGTTTGATGGTTGTTAACTGGTAGCTCATTTAAACAAGAAGCAGGAACATCTGTAAATAGCAGCTTTTCTTCCTTTGTGGACTTTGTTATCAACTCTGTAGTGTAAAAAGCTTTTTACTCAAACCCTCAGGAGAACCTTGGAGTGGGCACATCTTCACCTGACAAGTGCCGGCAGCTGGATGTGCTCACTCTGTTTTGGACCACTACCAGGCAAGAAGGTGGGAAAGGTGAAATAAAAGCTTGGTATTAGTAACACAGTGTTATCTGACTTTTTAGCTTGTAGAAAAGAAAATACTGCCTTTGGTATTGAGCAAAGATAGTTAAGAAAAGAACTGATTTCATTCTCTTAGAGGGGCTGTCATCCTTTCAGCATAGGATATATGAAACAATAAAAAGCAGGTTTTGGCAGAGCTGCGACAGGTCAATGTCATAGGAAGTGTGTGCTTGCCCTTTTGGTCTTGTTACCTTCACTTTTTGGCATGGTTTCATAAGACATAGCATTCAGGTAGGACATGTTGACATTACTGTGACATTATCTTTGCCAAAAATCCCCAGAAAACATGAAGCAATAATCCCTCAGCAGCAGCGTATCTGGCTGGAGATGGAGGTTGATGGTTCAGAGGTTTTGTTTGGATAACGTCCAGCACCTGTGGAAACTTTGCTGTGGAGGACTAGAAAAGATGATTCACCACCTTATCTCCCAAACACAAAGGAACAGTAAACACCAGCCTCTGTCCGTCTGGAATTGGTACCTGAAGATAAAGTTATATTTCCCTATCAAGCAGGGCTTAGGTAGGCCACAGGCAATAATTAGTATAGAACAGACAACAAAGACACTAAGAAAATATATATGAGAATGGCTGAAGGTAGGAAATAAAATAGTTAAGAATTTCTCATGAAGTGATTCCCTGTTTTGCAGTCAGCTTCTGGTGGTTGCATCTGAAATCCCCCATGGGACCGTGATGAAGATACAGCTATAGCTGTTTGTGGTTTTGACATTGGGCACCCGACTGGGGCTCCAGGTACACACAATCCCGGACAGGACTAGTTTTACAGCTTGGGAATCAGTGCTGATGACAGATTGGGCATGTCCCTGGCACCAGATATGGCTCTTCTGGCTCCTGCATGCTCAGCCCATGTGCACCCTGCTCTCCTGGAGGTCTGGCCAAGGTGTGACTGTGGGTTCTATTCAGGGTGAAGCTCTCTGTTTCCTCATGTCACCAGAGAGAGACAAACACCTCCAGAGTGTGACTCAGTCTCCAATCTGCTAATTTTCCGGAGGTGTCCGCTGATCTGCTTTTCTTACTGAGAGAGTGCAGGATGACTGTTCTTCTAAGTTAGATATTCTGGTTAGGTTTTTAAAGTTGTAAGAACAAATCCACATTTAAGTCCTGCGCATCCTTATAAGGACAAAGCTGAACTCGCTGTGCAACTTCCCTGCTCTTATTCAGGACTTTTTGTTAAAGTTGGCCTTTGTGTGCCTGCATGTCCAGTCTCAGGTCCCAGTCCTGCATAGGAAACCCAGACGTTAGTCACCTCATTTCCATGTAGACAAGGATAAACACGCATAAAAAACTGATGCAAAGTTGAGAATGTGTCTGATGTCTAATGACACAGGCTGGGAACAAGAGTCTGACAAATCCTGGAGGCAAAGGGTTAATGCTGGAGACTGAGATTCTCTCACTACCTCCCTGTGAGCAGTTTGTTACCTGTGTTGGTCTGCTTGGTGATTCAGCCTGGGAACTCGTCTGGTGCCGAGCCCAAGCCTGTGAGCCCTGAAGCCCGTGGCAGTTTGTCTGCTGTCACCTTGCAAGACCAGGCAATGAATTAGCAGTGATTCTTCCCAAAGATGATAAACTTTGTTATATACTTGGCTGTTCATTGCATGTGGGAGAGTTTCTCCTCTCTTTTCTCTAGGGTAATAACAATCATTAATCACCAATCCCATCCTCCTACAGCAAACAAAGGAAACCCAACAAATTTCCTTTTTCCATCTCCTCCTATAGCCAGGAGGAGGCAATATGTCTTTAGATGTTGCAATACAAAGAGTTCTGCTGCTCTTAAAGATTAACAAAGCCAACTGGAAGCTTTGTCACTCTTGGTTTTGGTACCAGTTGTAAAGCCAGTAGGAAGGAAAATTCAGTTTATGTGGTGGAGTGGTGAGCTGGGAACCTTGCTGCTTTGCAGGGAGCATCACACAAGCTTTGCCTACTGAATAGTCACAGCTCTCCTCACTTAATTGCCTTCTTGCCTCTGTTTTCCTCTTTTCCCCATCGTAGTTGCTTTCTTGACCTCACTTGTTATTTGAGTTCATTTTTTATCTTCCTGAAAATGCTGACAAGGGAATTTTGCCTGATTGATATATTTCTCAAGTGAGATCCCACAGTGATTATCCTGGAATTAATCATTTGACTCCATCAGCAGAAAGACCCCTGTGTTGGCTCTCAGCAAATTTGTGCCTCCCTTATTATTGCATGCCAACAAATTTATTTGGGGCTGAATGACAGCAGTAGATGTCATCCAAAAGAGCTAGTCTGCAATGGAGCTGCATTTGTTTGATCATTATAGTGTTGGTTAAAACGCCTCTCAGCAGCACTATTGCTTGATTGCTGGGTACTGCAAATTCAGGAGAATTAGCGCTGTTTGAGTGTGGCGGAGAGACTGTAGTGATTCAGCAGATATTCTGCCTTTGTTCTTTTTGCAGCACCCCCACATGCAAACCTACTTTCTCTACTTTGCCCATGGAGAGACAACCTATTTTATTTCTTTTAACCACCTCCAAATGACGTCTCCTGAGACCTCTTGGAAAAAAAAGCCCTATTGTTAGTTATAACCCACTCTCTCTCTGACATATTTTATGAAATCAAGGGCTGATAAAGGCAGATGACTTCACTCCTGCCTTACTTTTCAATCCTAGCTTTACATTTTCTAAATGTAAGTTTAAAAAAAAAAAAAAGTTGAGTAATGTTGCTTAAGTACTTGGGGAAGCAAAGTAAAATGTGATGGGTGCAGAAGGTTTCTATAGTGCTTAGGACATGTGTGCTGAAGCTGGCCCTCCACTGGGACGATGGCTTCGAGCTCTGCTACCACGGGGTTTCTGACGCTCTGGGGAGACAGAGATGCTCTGTCCTCCCCCAGCTGCCCATTTGGAGGGTGGCTGGGTGTGCTGAGCTGACCTGAGCTCAGGCTGCCGGCAGAGAGGGCTGTCCAGGTCCCTCCCAGCTGTGCTGGGCATCATCCTGCAGCCAACAGCGTGGGAAGGGGCCGGGGGAGCGCGAGCAGTGCCGTCCCTGGGTGCTGATGGGCAGCCCGGAGCCGGATTACCGTCCTCCGCGGACTTCACCGGCCAGATTAAAGCACTTGCAAGGATCAGGCTGGCTCATGGGCTGTATTTCTGACATTCTTGTCATGGAAAAGTATTAGGAGTTGTAAGAAGGACTAATGTGAGCTTGTATTTTACAAATGGGCTTGTAACTGCTTTGTTGCAGAAAACAGAATTTGAAAGAGTTGCACTATTTTTATCTCTTGTTACAGGCATGTGCAGGAAGGGGAAAATACAACATCTCTTGCATTGAAAATCAAGCCTCCTCCCCCCATTATAACCATGCAATTAGTCTCATCTCCTCTGCTTCCATTTTCAAAGCGACTTAGCAAGACAAGACAAATTCTTCAAATGGCGCTTGTCTTATAAATGTTGTCAATGAGTCTTGAGCAGAGAGGAAAGCTAATGGGACAGTCTCAATTTAAAGAAAGCCAGTTAACAGCAACTGCACTTCAGTTTATAAATGAATGATGGCATGTAAGGGAATGAGTCTGCATAATATAGTTCTCACCTAGAAAACGTTTTTCATCCAGAGTTTGGGCTAAGCTGCAAAGCGTAAGTCATGTTTCCATTTTGTGGTACAAGGGCAAACGCAGAGTAACCTGCCCAAGGACACCCAACAGCCCTGGAAGACACCTCTGTACCTGTGTCCTGGTGTCTTCCGCCGCAGGAGCATCGTGCCTCAGTCTTCATTGAACGTGGTTTCCCCGTGGCAGAGAGGGGTGCAGAACGTGCCCCGTCCCGGCTAGGGCTGTGCCGAGCAGACTGCGGCGCTGCAGGCGCCCGTGGTGCAGCTGCAGGCACTAGAGCACACGGTAACAACCAGGAACTGCAATTATGGTGGTGCAGAAAGGGCAAAATAAAGTGATACAGAGCAAAACCTCCCGGAAATCAACATTCATTAATTCTACCTTTTTTTTTCCAAAGAAGGGAAAAAAGTTTGATACTGACCTCAGTGTCTTTGAAAGTCCCCTCTCCTTCCTGCCTCTGTGGCTGCAGCTTGAGAATGGCTACACTACCTGAAAGTTTGGATTTTCCATTATTTGTTCTTCTTTTACTTTTTATAATTGTATGCATATGGATATTTTAAGGAGATTTTGTAGACTGGGTCAAGCAGACAGAACTTGCTTCTTGGTGTTATATGAAACTTGACATTCTGCTGGATTTCATCTTTATCTGGTCATTGCTTCAGTCATCTAATTGCTGTATTAAAAAAAAAACTTTACATAAGGATGCGGACATTTAAATTTAGC